>NC_140812.1:7232500-7400000 GCF_050613455.1 Vespa mandarinia | reverse complement strand
TTTTAAGAAAAAATAGGAAGAAGACTTCAAAAAAATTAAATGATCTCGAAAAGATTTAAATGGATTCGCAACACGGAAGAGGATACTTCAAATGTATTAAATCGCGAAGGAGATAAATTTCATCCTATTAAAGTGCCACTGCTATGCTATTCATATTATTACTTACATTCTGTACCCTTTCCCTTCTCATCTTTCATTCTGTACTAACAGAGTTCTATCTTGACCAGGCGTCGAAAAGAACACGATCGTAGTTATAAAATTTCTTTTCGTAATTTCTTATACAGGATTACAATACGTACGTATACAAGATAGTTCAAAAATTCTTACGATAAAAACTTCCAAAAAAAAGTCCAAAACCAGTTCAAAACTTCGTAGGTGACATTAAATATAGATTATTTTAAATATAGAGTCTTTTTAGGCTTGTAATTTTACAAACAAGACTGATAGTTTTACAATCTAAGTAATAATAATAATAATAATAATAATAATAATAATAATAATAATAATAATAATAATAATAATAATAATAATAATAATCATAATAATAATAATAAAATAAAAAAATAACAATAAAAAAATAAAAAGAAAGAGCCTAAAAGATACCGATAAAGTGTAATTATTAAAATCATCTAGGAACTTTTGCTCTACCCTGTATATACATATATGTATATAAATAATGAAAATTTAAATATAAGTATAGAGTATTTCTTGTGTCGAAATAAAATTAAAAAAGAAAAAGAAAAAAAAATAAAAAGAAAAGAAAAAGAAAAAAAAAGAAAAAAAAAAAAAGAAAACCCAACGGAATTAAAATACAAATTCAAACGAACGAGATTTTCAGTCAACTGGAAATCACCGATCTCGAAAAACCGGTATATATCGAGGCATAAAACTAAATCGAGCTGTTAACAAGATTTATTTTTATCGAGTGATAACGAGATTCATTTTTATTAACTGGTAAGTAACATTTACCATTTATTTATATCTATTTTATCAAATAGAAAAAATAAGTTTTTAGTTAACATAAAAATAATATTGTTACTTTATTTTCTTTGCTATTTTTCTTTTCTCACGATTCTTCCCCACCCCCTCCCATATTTTTGTAAGAGCGAATATTTTCGACTGTAACATTAACTAATAATCGTTTAGTGTAGAATAGGAGGGAGAGAGAGGATGGAATTAGGCGAACGCGGTAATATAAATTTTCCAAATTCCTATTTTTTGCAAATCAAATTTATCCTTTTGCAAATCAAGTTTTTCTACCATATTCTTTCTTCATATTATCGTCTTTCAATTTTTGAAAAAAAAAAAAAAAAAAAAAAAAAAAAAAAAAAAAAAAAAAAAATGCACTTATAATTTTTTGTACGAATTTCAAACCATAGCTTATTAAAATCATTTGCAGTACAATCAACGATCTAGTGAAAATCTACGGGAGTTTGTATTTTTAATCACAGATTTCATCAAATCACACATTTACAGGAAATTACTATTTCCCATAAATTATAAGAATTACAGACAAGTTAAATTAATCAATATAATTGACCAGTTTAACTTGTCTGGACCAGTTAGTCAATATAACTGAAAATTATCTAGAGACTATTCATCTAATAAAATATAAAATTGGTTTATTATTATACTTTACTGTTAACCGCACACGATTTGTACAACTATTACATGAATATATACATACATATATGAAATTACTACCAACTGATGCAAGAGGACCATTATAGATTAAGTCACATATACATTATTAACTATCTAGATATAGTTTACATACCACAAATTCGTATTATACATGCATACATTCCATATGTAATGAATTGTTAATTACTATTGAATAAATATTTTATATATGTATATCTTTGTATTACAATATACAATAAAATGTTGAATTACTTATTAATAAATGTACATCTAATTTTATTTTTATACCAAAAGGCTAAAAAAAAAAAAAAAAAAAAAAAAAAAAAAAAAAAAAAAAAAAAAAAAACTTGATTTACAAAGAAGTTGAATTTGGAATGCAAAAACTTTACGCGTGAAACTGCGATATCTAACATCTAAAAGAATTTTATCGGAGTATTTTTGTTGTTAATTGTAAAAAATATATGATTAAAGATATGAATATGTACTTGCTTATGAATCTAAATCAATTTCAATAATTAAGTTTCATTTCATGAGTTTCTAATTTTAGAATGAATACCCGTAGGTTTCGAAATGTTAGAAAGATTCGAATCTTTCGTAAATAATATTTTTTTTCGTGCAGCCCAATACATTTTTAAGAACAAATTTATAAAAAAGAAAAAAAAATTTACAAATTAAAAAAAATAAATTTTCAAGAACAAGACAGACTAAAGTCACTATATTATTTCAAATACACTGCGGTATTCTCGCGGTACTCACAAAAATATTCTATGAAGAACTTTTTGGAAATCTCTTACAAATTAATCACTTTTCGCGTTTTTACGTAAGGTAGCAGGTGTTCTTTTACGGTCCATTAAAAATTTAACGCTATCCGTAGATTTAAAAACGCTACTCTATAAATATAAATGTTGCCGTGAATCATGCATACTGTCCCTAAAATGAATAATATAAAATTTTACCAATGGACATTATAACTATAAAATTATAATCCTAAATTTTTTGCTAGAACCCCAGTGTTTCGCGGAATACATTTTGAGAATCGCTTTCGTAAGTTATTAATACTCATAAAAAATTCGAATCCATTCGGTCGGGGTTCGAGTATAAAAACTTGATAATAATTAATAATGGTACTTCGAAGTACCACTTGCATTTTTTAAAATACTTAGAAAAAATTCAAATCTATATCACGTTTGGGTTCGTGTCTATTTGAAAGTATCGTTTTCCTTTTTCGAAGTATTCATGAAATATTCAAATATATCCAATTAGATTCGAACCTAGATATTCGCAACATACATATTCTATCCCATGTCTATTATAAATACAATGCAGCTAGAGATGATAATTATCTGATCAATAAGGAATTAATAATCTTATTGTCAGACTAACGAACACGATAACGATTATACTTGGGTTTGTAAATAAGCAAGTGATAATGAACACGATCTAATTATATAAATCATATTATATTTTTCGTTTATCAGATATTTCGACATTTTAATTTGAATTATTTAAAAATTATTAATCTATAAAATGACATACAGAAAAAATTAATATATATATTTTTAAGAAAAATAATTCTTCTATGTAATTTAAAAAATTTTAAGAATACCATGCAAAAAAAAAATTAAACATGCCTTTAAATATCCATCTAGGTTAAGACCAATTTCATAATCAAATAGTGAATAGTGTTTTTAAATATAAATATAAATATATATATATATATATATATATATATATATATATATATATATACATGTATAGATATAGCCTTCTTTATACGCCCATTTTACAGCAACCTACATTTCTATTTTTAGAGAGTCGAAGTAAAAGTGAATGCAAATTCACATAGACCAGTTACCAATTACATGATCCTACGAATTTACGTAAACGTTAACTTGCCCCCCTCCACCCTCCAAAATGATTTACAACGTTTACTAATATCTTTAAATAAATAAAAAAGAAAAAAAATCTTTCTTTGACGCCCCCACAAAATATCTTGAAATAGGGCACACACACACAGACATACATACACACATATATGTGCAGATAATTATAAAGACAGAAAATTTCCGCAAAAATGGTTCAGGGTAGGTAAGATTAAATGGTGCATATAATCGCAAACGTCTGATCCTCGGATGAGCGTGCAAGGAGGACAATATATGCAAACTTACACACACACACACACACACACACACGTGTGTGTGTATGTGCGTGTATATACATATATATATATAAAATTAAAATATAATTTAAGATATGCAAATCGAACGAAGATTTTGTATATAAAAAAAAAATTGCATATTTGAAGAAAAAGGGGTAAAGAATTAAAAAAGAAAAGAAGTAAATCTATTCTTCAAATCAATAATCAGAGGATTTTCGTGAATTAAAGAACGGGAAATGAGTGAAACAATAAATTACTTTATCTTTTTCTATATTGGGAATGAAGAGAGATAAGAGACATTACAAATATTTTCGAACGAACTGTGAGATAGAAGATTTTCACGCACATTTAAAACTCGAAAAAATAACGAAACGAGCTCGTATATTATAAAAATATAGCTGTTATTTATCGATTCTACGTATTCAAATATTTTTAATCAATAGTTTAAATTAATGGTCAGTATTTATAAAAAAATATTAGTACGTAATGTAAGTGATTAGTATATTATACCTATTAATACAAAAATTGTCAATATTTTAGTCAAAATAAATATTAATATAATAATTTATCAATATTTTTAATAAACCCAGATGCAATCCAGACACTTAATTATATAAATATACTAATAACTTATATTACGTACTGATATTTTATTATAAATATTGATCAATATATATATATATATATCCTGACCGATTTATTTTACAAAATATTTGTCAATAATTAATAAAAATACTGACCAAATAAATATAGAAGTGTATATCGAAATCATTTGGCTTTTAAAATCTTACCTCAATATATTTAAATAATTTTAAAGAAAGACATTGCGTAAATAGGAATCATTGTTTTATATATATATATATATATATATATATATATATATATATATTCTCGGTCACAAAATTGCATACGATCTAGCCGTTTACGAATGACACGCGATCAAAGAAGCACCTTCTCTAAGGACGTTTCAATTAAATTCTCTTCTCTCTACAGACAACACTCTTGTCATGCTCACAGCGGAGCTCGCGGAAAATTTCTTCAACGTTTTGTTTAACTCGTCTTTTACGAATAGACGACACGTTTCTCTTCCGCATTGTAAACGAGCCAACATAACCGAGAAGAGACTAATTCGTTGCGAACTTGACTTCTCTATAAAATCTCCTTCCCCTCTTCTCTCTCTCTCTCTCTCTCTCTTTCTCTTTCTCTCTTTATCTCTCATTCTTTCACTCTCACTTTCATGAAACATTACTCCTAATGACGTGAAGAGAGAGAGAGAGAGAGAGAGAGAGAGAGAGAGAGAGAGAGAGAAAAAGGAGGGAGAGAAGGAAGAAGAAAAAACAGACTTTTTATGTGACGATTTAAACCGACAGAATTGACACTCGACGTTCAATAATTCAATTCATGCTGTTGGATACACAAAATATTTACATATATAAGAGAAGAACATTGATACAATGGAATCGAACTAAAGATAATCGTGATAACGGATGGTAAACTTTTCTCTTTGTACGTATATCTTAAGCTTATCGACAAAATTTACTGTGTCTAGAAAATCGACGCAATAAATTTATTATCTTCAAAATGCAAAATGAAAATTATAAATCCGACTGGAATGAAACTTTTCTGCAGACTGAGGAGAAAACTGAGATGAAGGGCGGAGAGGAAGAAATGGGGAAAGTAGAAAAATAATAATTATAATAAGCGATCACGTGCAATAATATTCGACAACGAACGTGATAAAGTATACGATTGAATAGAACGAACCTATTGGTAGTGGGCTTTCCTAGATACAAGTGGACTCCGAAGAAGGATAATTTAAAGCCCTTCGCGATCCAACGCGTTTTTCCGAGGACAAATATATCTTTCATTGTTAATATTTATATATATTCTCTTTCTCGATGAAAATTATACTTTCACCCTCCTATCTCGTTTTATTTAAACGAGTTTAAAATCGAAAAGATTTATACACTCACGTATGCGATACGTGATACCGTTTCGGATCTCGAACACGCTCGTGAACCATTCGAAAGGCGAATAATAGCAGCGGCGAACACCGTTGGTTAGGGTTCCCTTCTAAGGCCGTTCTTCCGGTGAAACTCACGAAGAAGCACTAACGCACCAACCACGACTGACAACCATAAGAACTTCATGGAGAATCTCTATCCTCTCTTTCCTCGCTCTATCAGAAAGATTCTTGGAGAGGGGATACAGACTCGCGGCATTGGCCTCGATACAGCGCCACTACTACTTCCCTCTCTTTTTCTCTTCAACTCTCAGCCGAGAGAGTTATCGAGTCGTTACACACACGAGCACTTTATAAGTTAATAGATTCAATTGAGTGCACTACGTCTATGGCCCTTGAAAGAAATAAATGAGCCTCTGTGTTTTCTTTGGACAAGCTTGTATAATTTTCGAAAGTTTAAAGATAGCTATCCTATGGGTATAATTATTTTATATTTACATTATATTATGGTATAATTTTTTTATTTTTTTTTTCTTCTTTCTTATATTTGACTATAAACTTTTTATTGAAAAAGATTTGTAGGAATAGTATTGTTATAGTAAAACTTACCTATATGTACCCTTGCTTTGTGGACTATCATAATCAATACGCCTACGTTTGTGTTCATACTGAGGTGAACCAGCTGAATGGGAACGAGTCCTAGAGTGACTGCGTGAACGATGACGTCTTCTGCTTCGTGGCATCTGTAACAAAGCGTTCCAATTTTAATAATATATAATATAAAAGAATTGTTATATGGAAGCTTTATAAAAATTCTTGAAATGTATATTGTCTTTGAAATATAAAGATATATGTTTATAATTCAGAAAACTTGCACATTAATAAACGATTTGACGAAATGATTGCGTTTGACAATAAATCGACTTTCTAAAATAATATTAAACTTTTATCAGATAGATGAGTTGGTCAACAATTTTCTTAACCTTGAGAGGTTAGAAATCTAATGACTATGTTTATGAAAACAACATTGTGATAATAATTATATTTTATTTTGAAAATATGAATCATTGAAAACAACAACATAAATTTATTCAACTAGCAGGAAACCTAAGAGTATATAAAAGTTATCTCTACTTAGGAAAAATAAAAAGTACACACAAAAGTTTCTATAAAACTAGATAAATAGATCTTTCCTTTTCCATGTTATTTTGCTGTATATTAAGAATGCTAATGCTTAATAAATACCACCTCAACCGATGATTTTTATGACATTTAATATAGACAAAATTAAACAATTGTAATTAATCTTAAAATATGTAAATACATGCAATGGATATGAGTTTTTATGATGTAATAATGTATACGCAATAAACAATGGCAGCATATAATTTTGAAAAGGAGCAAGACCGTTCGTTGCGGGAGAATTTCCATGAAAAATTATCAATGGAATTTTCTAAAAACTAATGACAGAAGAGAAGCAAAATCGGCAAGAGAGCTGAGAAATATGAGAATACGCTCTACATTTACAGAGATACTCTTGAAAGTTTTCAAGAAAAAAAGAGGACTAGGACCAGATTCGCCTTACTGAAGCCAGACTCCTTGTACTTACATTCGGAATCCGAAACAGGCTTACTTGGTCCCAAATGAAATCGAAGACGGACGAAATCCAGGAGCGTGAAGATGATGCTTGTGGTACGAGACTGTTTTTCGACAACGTTGAGGACATCGGCTCAAAAAATTCTGTAAAACGTGGGCATTCGCATCGTAAAAGTATAATAAAGATCTACAAAAGAGATCAGCCCACTCCGAAAGATATAAAAGAAAAAAATATTTTTTGTCTGCGAAGGACAAAAAATTATAATATTCCTTCTGTACAACTACATTACTCATTATTAAGGTAAACGCGTAAATCTACAAACGCGCGACGCAATATAAGAAATTGTAACGTTATAAAAAAGACATCTATAAAACCCCGCCAAAACCATCTTGCTCGCAAGTACTTACGAAAACGCGTACATATAGGAACGTTCAAAAACGACAGCATGATACGTGCATCATCTATGATGAAAATCTTGAGAAAAATGGAATGACAATAAGAGATAAATTGGCACGCGTGGGCATGCTGGGGCAAATATATAAAAATCGATGTTAACCGAGCGATTTCAACTTCTCATAACTATTTAACTTCTTGTCGTCCATTTGCTTTACAAAGAACGAATATCGTGATGACGATGTACGACCAAAGGTGTGCATCGTTCGTGAAAGATGTGAAAAAGCTGTAAAAGTTCGTGCATAAGAAGCGCAGTAGTCCGCAAAGTGTACGCCATAAGGGAATGTTCATGAAATGGCGGCCATCTTGGAGATATGAAGGAAAGCATCAGGTACAAAAGCGAATACGCAAAGCATACGCGTCGAGTTTGTTTCGGGCATTTATAGAACTTAATATCGTCCAAAATAGACTCAACGCATTACGATATCATTATGAATATAATTACTTACGTTGGAGAAAGGAAATGTGCTCGCTTGGTCCCCAAAATCGAGCTCGAAAACACGATATCCAAGAGCACGACGACGTGCAAACGTACGACACTTTAGTGTGACAACGACGTGGACGTCGGATCGATGCGATTGGTGAGCGTTGCTCGGTTATATTCGTTTATGGTCGTGATTCCGACCGCTGACGAATTTAGCCGAAGACGCACGAATGTACACGATCTACGCTCAAATCACCGAGCTTTGGTAAATTTAAGGAAGATCTTTACTTAACTCGCGTATGAGCTTTATAGAAGATAGATGTTTATCAAAAATACAAGGAATATTATCTAATCAATTTTATCTTTCTAACGTACCATATGTTTAGAAAAATGAAATACATTTATTAATGTTTCTTTTCCTTTATGTTCAATTAAATTGAAATGGTTATAATCATTTATAAAGATACCACAATATTTGGTTACGTAGAACAAAAATGATAGATATAGACAACGTATATGTGCACACGTGATTCGTCATTAGGAAAAACGTATTCTATTTTACATATATACGACTTCGACAACGTTCGAGATGAGAATCGAAATATGTGTATATCGAAAGTGTTCGCGTATCTCGAAATTTAAATCCAATAAAATAAATTATATGTAAAAATGAGATATATAATTATGCGACTAAAAAAATATGGATACCTTAATTTCATAACCAATTAGAAAGAATAATCGATTAAGTGGAATATTAATGAATCAAAAACATCGTGTGCGTCGAGTGAATTATATTAGCGTAAAAATTCTAACCTCCAATCGACGAAAATGAAGATCTAATTTATCTCCCACACGTAAGAAATTATAAACATAATCAATAACCCCAATTTCTTTCACGAATCCTCGTAAGATTAATAAAAATCGAAGTAAACCTATTGTTAATAAGCATAATAATAATAACATTAAAAATTTTGAATGAGTTTAAACGCACCTGCATCCAGATTAGACTTCTAAAAATATCTGCGAGTCCGCATCGAATAAGATTTAATAGATTCCATAACATATTCACGCTGAATTTCTTGTATACACATTAAATTAATCGCGTAAGCACAATCTATAAAGTGTAAACACTTGAGCTCGGAATAACGATTTGATAATCTGTCCGCGTTATCATAGATGGCACCACCAACACGCAAACGATATTTGTATAACGACCTACCAGCATCTTTACCAATAAATATTTCAATATTTTGGCGGTTCGACGTTTGCACGTCACAAATGACGACCAATTTTTCTTTTTTCTTTTTTTTTTTTTTTCTTTTTTTTGTTTTATTCCTTTCATTAAATATAACTGTTTCGATCAAGAATCACGTTACTAAAATATTATAATATACTATATTTGCTTGATCTTAAAATATGTCTATAACGCATTTTGATTGAAGCAACTAAGTTAAGGAAAAAAAAATAGTCGCTTAGAATAAAACTCACGTAGTGGTTTTATGACAGTATTTCTTGATCTTGTACCGGACATAGCAAAAGTATTATATAAGGGGGGAAACCTACAAAATGAATTAATAAACAATAATAATAATGATAATAATAATAATAATAATAATAATAATAATAATAATAATAATAATAATAATAATAATGATAATAATAATGATAATAATAATAATAATAATAAAAATAGAGAAGAAGATAAATTTTTATCAAACATAAAAACGTTAGGATAGAAAAACAAACGAATCACATGATCGCTAAATATTCTATTGCTCTTTATCGTGTTTTACCTCATTCAAAGTGAAAAATTCAGAATGATCGAAGATAAATCGTTGAGTAGTCGCCATGGAAATTGATCTCGATAGATCAGGCCATAAGATAGCGCACCTTTTCTGAAACATATTCCAATTGTTCCATATTGTTGGAAAATTGATCGATTAAAGTTACGTTAAAAAATATTCGCATGAAAATAAAAATGAAATATATTAAAAAAAAAAGAAATTAACTACTGTAAATCGATCGATTGTGCGTAATTTGGAAATTATTCAAATTGTGTGTCATAATCTTATAAATACTGCCCTTCTATCTTTATGCTTTCAAAGAAGAGAAAACTTGCAACACTTGGAATGATTCACATTGATATTTGTCCCTGTATGATAAATTAGTCGTATAATTAATATAACAAAAACGTTAACATTTTTTTGTTAACATTTTTTTTCGTAAAATATATAAAAAAAAAAAAAAAAAAAAAAAAAAAATAATAATAAATTGCTCTTAATTTAAAAGATGATGAAAATTCAATTAATTTCAGCATGAAATAGTAAAAGTCGATAGACCAATGCAAAAACATAACTCTTACGTCTGCTACACGTGATACAACTGGACCTGCGCCAATCACGATGCGGCTCACGCGAGTATACTCGATCGGCGGGTTAATAATTAGACCGCATTCGTAGTAATGAGGTCATGAAATTTATCCAAGATTATAAGTGTGCACAGATTACAAAAAAAAAAAAAAAAAAAAGAAAAAAAATAAAGAACGGAAAAAAAGAAAAAAAAAAGAGGTAGATTGTCTAATTTGAAATCGAATTTATTAATAAACTTGATAGAAAATTTTTCGATAAAAAAAAAAAGATAAAGAAAATCATAAAATTTCTAATATTCTTTTTGTCTATTAATTAACATATAAAACTTACAGGAATATCGTCCTGTCACGAGTACCGTTTGATGCGCCACTGATTCGTTTGCAGAAAGCTCTAACGAGGGAAAAGCTCATAGAAGAAAGTGTGAAGCATTCAAAATGGATGATTCATAAGAAGAACGTTCAACTTACTTGTTCTTTGGAAGACAACAAACTTCGAATATTCTTCGTTCGAAAGGATGACGATTGGGAAAAATTTGAAAGACCCTTCGATGTAAGATAGAGAAAGATTCGTGGCGCGGATCGCGCGCCCATCTTAATCGCTTATCTAGGACTCACCGAGCGTGGTAGTTGCTTGCAGTATGTCTCATCGTTTTGGCACATGCGCAGTGACACAACCTACCCTAGGTAGATATCGTACATATGACCTTCAGCGGGTATAGGAGAGGGTGAACAAATTTGAACCATATTTTTGCAGCACACCCACGTTAGAGAACAAATTATGACGTTTATGCAGCAAAAATCTTTAATCTTCATGTATTTATATACTTGATGATTCTTTCTTTATTTTTTAATAGAACGTAATACGAAGGTACAGTAAGATGGTAAGTTGATAAAAAACTATATGAAGTCGTTTCATTGAAAATATTAATATATTCTCATGCTATCATGCTAAAATATTATCGGCGGTAAATTTGAAATTATCAATACTAGAAAACAAATACGTAAAACGATCTATCTATTTATCTCGATCAATTATAATCGAATAACTTCATGTATTTCTATATAAAATCTATAAGGTAGTATGGAAGAAAATCTGTATCTCTTATTAATTATATTTCAAGCTAGATCACGATTTGTAAGATCTCAGAGTCGGTCTGAAATCGAGTTACCCTTTCGTGCGTCAGAAAGCGATCGATGGATTTGGTTGTCCCGGCAACGCGCGAATACCGTTGGAGGACCGCCGCAGAAGCAGAAACTCTGATGGCGGGAGTGTCCGTGTGTTGGAGGAAAAGGGGTTGTTAAAGTGGTGGAGAAGAGTGAAGAGGAGTACAAGAGTGGACGAGAACGCGACAACGACAACGACGACTGGTGGAGGTGGTAATGGTGGTGGTGGTGGTGGTTGAAGTAAAGGAGGTGGAGGAGAGATTGGCTGATCGACTCTGATCGACGCTAACGATGCAGTGACAAAGTCAGCCACAGTAGAGAGAGGACGTTTCTTTTTAGGAGTCCTCTCCAAACCTTCCATCGCGGATTCTAATGTTCTCCACGCGTTCTTTCACAAACAATCATCATCGTCCCAGCTGACTATCACGATCAATCTTTTCGCACAACGTCACATCAAAAGGACAGATTATTATTGTGCGATGCCACGGAGGCCAACGTCCCTCCGCAGCAACAATTTAATATCAATCGAATCATCAAAACGGAAGGGACCACTTCGCGAGACGTCAATGACGTTAGGATGTACACTGCAAACGGCGAGAGGAAAGAACGAAACTCGTCAGAAAATCTTTTCCTTCGGAGATGGGTCGACATGCCGAGACATCTCCAATTTAATCCGCACATACATACTGGTTACAGGCCTCTCATGACCGTCCGTCAATGTATCGGTAGTCTCTTTTATATCCACAATGAGACTGTCAACATCATGACGCACGGTAAGCATTTAGATCTATCAAGCTCTAATACTTTATTAATTCTCAAAGAAACTTTTATTCCTACTTGAGAAACGAATTGCTTTTATATGCTTGTTTTCATTTATTTATCTCTACAAGAAAAATAATGCAACGAAATTATACAAAAATAATTATAACTTATAGAAAAATGTGGTTACATCGAGGAAATAACCGTGAATATGATCCCAAGGAATCGATTACATACATGCTTGGTAACCAAGTTGCATCGATTTTGTCCTATATGTATCACATATTGATTTATAGATTTTTTCACCTCAAAAATACAGCACATGAATGATTTTTACTCGAGCTAAATATACGATCTAAAATAATAATTAGATCTTGTCACATCACTTAACATTTCTGATAAATGAATACATAATATAAAATTTGAATTCGATCGATATTTAAGGAAAACTCCAATAAGTGACGTAAATACATAACTAAAATAATAGATAAAGCCGTAGAGATAAGTGTATCAATTAAAAATTAATTACGATAATAAAAGGCCAAATATTTGATAAAACGCCTATATAATCTAAACAGTTGTATAAATCGAAAAAGTTCAAGTTTGATAAAAAAAAAAAAATTATATACATAATAACATATGTAAAAAATGATAATTACATAAAATAATAATTGTAGAGAGAGAAAAAAGTATTCAATGACGTAGTAACGTCTAATCCATTTTGATTAAAAAAAATTGAGAAAAGAGGTTTACCATCTTACCATTCAACTTATAGGATATCCCTCAGGTCTATATAATAGGATAAAATGTAAAGATAACGCTAAAAGGTCAAGGTGCGTTGGACGAGACTTCCGTTTACAGGATGTATAAGCAGTTATTTTTCTGTTTAGAACACTGGCAGAAAAGCAATGAGAATCAATCGATGTGATAGCTGTTTAGAATGATTTATAAGAGATTAATATTAAAAATTATAAACAAACTACTGATTATTATGTCTTTAAATAGAAAAAAAAGCAAAAGCATGTTGTTACATAAATCAATCGTTATTAAGTAACGTATATACTTATATATACATAAAACATAAGATTTTAATAGGTCAATAATTTAATAGGCGTTTTCCACAATGAAAAAATTTAGAAAAGGAAATTTATCAAGCTGTTTCATCTATTACAATAAATGAGAAAGCAAAATTTTGTTGAATTATTTTTATCTTATAGGTTTCGCAATTCTATACATGTTGTGGACCATACCTCGTTGGCTTCCATGGCATACGCAAGGAATACTCGGGGCAATATTATCTTGGTGTCACTTGATAGGGGCAGTTAGTCCATGGATCGGATCCTTTATTTATCATGTTTTCATGAATGTTAATTATGACGAAGCCTTTTATAGATCGTTATTAAGACTCGACATGATCGGTATTTGGCTATGTCAAAGTTTCGGTAATTCATATCATATTAGAAGACTTACAATCTCGAACCAATTAATTTGATCTTTTTTCTCAATTAATTAAAAAGATAATAAATACTCGTTTTTATTTCAGGAGCTATTCCAATGCTGGCAGCGTCGGTTCATTGTTTACCTGATAATCACTGGTACTGCTGTATTTTTATTTACTGCTTTCTCAGTATATGGGGTCTTCTGAAGGTAATATATAAATGCTGTGATATTAATTGTATAGACATACGACGCATCAGAAAATCTCTAAATATTTTTTGGGATACATTTGTAGGCAATGCACGCGAGATCTCCGTGGGAAAGGAGACTATGTTTTGCACCTCCTTTCTTGATGAGAATGTTCATAATGACCATGAGGTGTTTCGGTATCGGTGGTGGTTCACCCAAAGCTTTAACTCATATCGTCTTACAGGTATCTCTATCGTATATTTTTTAATTATTCTTTAAAAAAAAATAAAAAAAAAAAAAAAGAAAAAAATGTATATAAAAAAAAACGATTTTTGATTACACAAATAATATTTGAATATTTTTGTGTAATTTAGGATTTAATAGCTGTAATAGGTGCAATTGTCGGTGCTCTTCGTATTCCCGAAAAATGGATGCCAGGAAAATTAGATTTCATGTTGAATTCTCACAATCTGATGCACGTGTTGGTCGTTCTAGCTGTTTGTTCGATGCATACAGCCACTATCGAGGATCTCACTTGGATGGCTGATCAATCCACGTGTAATGAAACAAATACTTCTTCGATGATAAACGAAGAATTGTGATCGATTTGTAATAACGTCATTTTGCAATAGTCTGTGATAAGATACAGCTGATAAATTGTTCAATGCAATTGTATAAGGAGCTAAGAATGCTGAAATGTTTCATGATCGATACATACGTGGTTCAAAAGTAAGAAGCTAATTTTAAAGCTGTTTGATAATATGGATCATATGAACAGGATGTTCGAAGTACAAGTGCAAGTACAAAGATATATGTATATTATATATATTATGCGATATATAATATATATTGTTTCGGTATCGATAGTGAATGTGGTGGCTTTATGTAATATATATATATATATATATATATTACATGAGTATCCAAATTCATGTTAATATATGACTTCGAAGTCGAATCACGCAGCAGGATTGCGGATTTAATAAGAAAAGGAAGAGTCTGTTAAGACGATATGTTTTCTAAGTAAAATAGGCATTCTAAGCACATCAAAAATATGTTTATTATATGGTTGTAATTATGGATATCATCACCTACCAATGTCTCCAAGACGTTTCCAATTTCTCATTTCTATAAATTCTTACACTTTACTATACCAAATCCGATATTTAGAGAAATAAAATTGTTCAAAAATATGGACGTTCATTAAATTCCATCATCGCTCAATTATATACAGTACTATAGTCTTTTTCGACTTGAATTCTTTTTTAATGATCTTAATTTAAAACAATATTAATAGTCACATAGTAGATGTAGACCAGGCCAACAAATAGATCTTTCAACTTGTTTGACATCTATTAAGTAATTAGCTTTCGTGTAATATATAGTTAATTGATGTATATTAATACTTTTATGATTTCTTCTTTTTACGTGTACTTTGATTGAAAGTATATTGCAAGTTAGTTCACTTATATATTATTTTTAGCGATCGCATGATATATAAAGATTTTGAATTAAATATTATATACATATATAAATGTACCATGCGTTCACTATCAAAATTAAATTCTAACAACTATTTAGCGAAATAGACCGTACGTATAATTATTTTGAGATGAAATTAAAATGATACAACATTTCACATATAAGCACCTACTTTTAAAAGCACATAAGGCACCATATATGTGCTTAAAGCAATAATAAATTACAATGAAAAGTTATGTATAGGTATATGAATATATATATATATACTTAATGAAAAATAACACTATTAAAATCAATAAAGATAAAGATTATTTTTACATCTACAATATTCAAATATCATGAAACTTTAAAAACATCGCTAATCGATAGTTAGATAGCAATCTGTGTAGCCTTACTACTGCTTTTCTGTAACTGAAGGTTTATGTTCTGAATACACGTAACAAAGTGATTATATCACGTGACAATATGTCACAGGGCACATTTTCCTTTTTAAAGATTTTAAAGATTTTAAATAATAATATTTCAACGAACATTTGTGTAGAAGAAATTTGTAATTTTTAAATTTTTCTTTTGTTATTCTTATGTTCTTTAAATTTTTATCAATATAATCTTCTTACCAAATCTGATTCTCAAGCAATTTTTATTACTGCAATGGAGCCTCACTTTCCTGAGTATAACTCTTAACTCTGCTAAACCTGAATGGTGGGTACCGTCCGCTAAGATTCATAGTATTTACGCATGGTTCCTGCCCATTTCTATATCTAGTAAATATATTATATCTTAGCCATGACAGTTGTGAATTAATCCTTCTATGATGATTTTGAATTTCGAATTCCTAAAAGAAAATGTTGTTTTACTTATTACTTAACAATTTTCATTACCAAGAAATATACTGCATGAGCTGTAAAAAAAAAAAAAGAGAAACTTACAACATGAAATGTTTGTTCTCCGCTATCATGTACCGTCTCTCTTTGTCTCCTTCTACGACATGTATTATTATTTCCCTTATTAGTATCCTGTCTTTTGAGTACCAATGTAACGAAATTATCACATAATCTATAGTGTCCTATCAATGCTGAAGAATTTCGTGGGATACGATTTTTTAAACAATTAACAGAGGTTTGTGCTTCATCTGTAGATGTCAGCATTAGGACTCTTCCTTCGGGAAAAAATCTATGTATTGAAACGAATATTAAATGTGGAAAGTATTCAATAATAATTCATAAAGATCATCAATAACTCACTATCAATTTACCTCAGGTACCTGAAGTATTCAACCAAATGCCAATGTTTATAAAATTGATCTTGAAAACTGTTTTCTCCATGACGAATGTAACTTGTTTTACTGATGTAACACCCATTATATCTTAATCTAGGCCGTTGTACATACATGTCCCTCCATGATTGATATTTTGGTTCATAAGTTCCACAATTTACACCCCATACCCTAAAAATTGACAAAAAATAAAAAAAAATAAAAAAGAATCATATTATAAATATTACATAAAGATAAAACTACTTGATGTTTTTTATTTACCTGATACAAGCAAGTCTCCATATTTCTGGATCTCTTGCAGATATATAAAATCCGCGACATACTCTAGAGAACATTTCAAGTGACCTCAAATCAAGTTCTGAAGAAACAACCCATCGTAAAATGTAAAGTATTATTTCCATTGGTAAAGCAGATATATGTGTTGCCTGGAAAAAAAAAATATCAAAATGTAGATAATATTCTTCATGATTTCATTGACAAAATTTCAATATTTATAAACGAAATACTCACACTTTGTTCAAATTTTCGAAAACAAACACATTGATTGCGGTTAACAATTCTAGATAATTTAACAGATAGATCAGATTCATCTTCAGTATCTTCTTCCTCATCTTTGTTATCGTCATCCGCATTATGTGCATCATTATCAATACTTCCAAGATTATCATCCGATTCAAATCTTTCTCGTGACTTTATTTTTGTTGATTCGTACAAATGAAATTCAATGTCAGGGACTAATTGTACAGCACGCTTATAAAATTGAATTGCTTCATATAATTGCCCGCTTTGTTCGTGTTCTACACCTTTAAGGAACAAATTCTTTGCCTACAAAAAAATGATATAGGTTGATTTTCAAGCTGAAAAATATTACCATCTTATTAAACATGTATTCTACGTACTTTATTTTCAACAGATTGTGAATCATCCTTAGATACTTCTGTACTAACAGATCGAGTAGATTGTGTTTTGGATATATCTCGTTTTGGTGATATTTCCAGTTCACGTTGCCATTGCTCTCTGAATGATGTTAATGCATCTTCAACATTTTGATCCTTTAAAAAAGAAGATGCTTCTTGATCATCTCCACCATCATCCGAATCATTACTCGCACCACCAATGTTACTCTATCAAAATATGAAAAAAAAATCAAATAATTAACAACAATGATAACAATGATAATATCGCACGATACTATTATGCTCCTAGGCAATGTAGAATGAACATTTAAAAGATATATAGGTTATGTTGATTGTCACAACGGTGAATCTGCGAAATGTACAGTTACAATTTAACGTCAACTCAAATAAAGAATGTCATTTTTACCATTGTTTATTCTTATTCAATTTCTGTAATATTTCTTCTTCAACGCTTGAATTCTCGATCAGAAAAGCGTACAACACAGCGAAAGTACAATTTCGCGAGAGCAATCGCCGCCATGGTTTTCATCTGCCTACTATTACTTTTTTTTTTTTTTTCGTATGCTCTCATAATGTCATCCTATCTCTTTCGCGCGTGTTCTTTGGCTGTCTCTCTTTCTCTTGCTTTCTCGCACTGAAGTGATGCAATAGTAATGATTATTAAGAGTAAAGTTAAAAAATGTATCGTTTATTCAAGAATATTTAAAAAAAACATGATATGTCAATACTTTTAATGATATCTTATATAAAATACGGTATTGAATAACATTACTGTATATATTACTACGTCCTTTATTAAAAATGTAATCTATTATACAAACTATACAATACAATGCAATTATTTATAATTTATCCAGTTCAAAATCACATGTTTTCATTAATTATTTAATTCAATAAGACATTTTTAACTGCTATTATTGTGCGAAGTTATTACAAAAGTTGTCTCTATTCTAAGAATAATTTTATACAATTTTTTTTTTATTTTGTTTAACATGTTTATCTCTTTTTAATTTAATATCAAACTCTTGCAATATTACATATAACACTTGATTTGTTGAATTGACTATTTAGTTAAAACAATGTTAATGCATTCTAATGTCAATTATGGAAGAGATCTTTAATTAGCAATATTAACACTAATACAAACTGCATGAAATCTGAATAATTACTTATCATTATACACGATTAATATTGTCATAATATTATAAATGTAAATTTTTTTATCAAAATCCACTTTATTTCTACTTCTCATACGAATATAGAAATTTTTGATAATTTTAACAAGATTATTTGGATTAGCATAATGAACTAAATATATCAAAAAAGAGTATGCAGTTTGTATAATTAGATCTCATCAAAGTATTATTATTACACGACAATCTCACTCTATATTTCCTTTTGGCTATTTATCTTCAGACGTTTGATCATAACCTTTACATATTTGTAAATATTACTCAGCTAAATTTCGTGTAAAAATGCTAATTTAATAACCAACCTTATCCTATAAATTTTGCATACAATTGATATTCAGCTTTGGCTTCGATAAATATCCTATTAGTATAATTACTGCATAAGAAATAAATATAAAACATATTTTACAAATTCAACAATGTCTTAATTAAATAACACAAATTAGATATATTCAAATATATATATATATATGTATGTATATGTGTGTGTGTATGTATATATATATATATATACACATATATATACACACACAATCTCTCTTGTGCGAAAATAATCTGTTATATATATGTAAATCTTAATGTATGTACCTAAATTCATAAATAATAATAATAGCGATGTTACATAAATATTATTATTATATAAAGCTCATGGCCTTTATATACTTCTAAAATAAATATAAATTTAAGATTTTATGTTTATGTTCCACGCATATATAATTTTTGTGAGGTACATATTTTATATGTACATCATAATTAACTACATCTGTTTGCACATATTGCATTCTACTCATTTTTACATATTACTGTTTGAAATTTCAGAAATTGGTATATGAAAAATTTATAATAAATAACTTCACATATTTAACAAATAATATGTTACAATGTATCATTTACATTATGTTCAGATGTTACAATATTGTAAATGATATAACAAAGTAATTTTGTTATACATTTCTTTCAATACTATGAGAATCCATAGTCATTTTCTTTATCTAACATATAATGTGGTTATATGTAAAAACTGTTAAAATACAATTTTTATTGCAATATAAAAAAAATTATGAAGCCTCGTATAATGCATATAGAATTCGGTAGATTACAAGATATGTAACAGTCGATTGAAAACATGAAAAGCATTATCAAAACATATATATATATATATATATATATATATATATATATATATATATGTATATATATGTATATATATATATGTATATATATATATATGTATATATATATATATAATATATACATACATATATAATCAATTAAATATTCTGCTTTGGAACTTAACTAAATAGCATCCTGGGCTAATATTAATCTCAAACGAAAAATTTTATAAAGTTAAATTTAATAAATTTTTTAAAGAAGTTATGTAATTAGTATTATAACAAATTAATTACAGTTAAGATTTTTTGAGCACGCCTTAGTACAGTTCCCTTGCTTTTGAGAATCGCTATCCTCATCACTGCAGTCTTCATCATGCGTATGTGTTACATTGCGTGGTGTTTCAGGCCTTGCATGTGGAATTTGACTATTTAAGTGATCCACATACATAGCTTTCTACAAAAGAAAAATCAATTTAAAATATAGTAATCATTTTTTTATAGGATTATATATAATTTAACATTTTAATACTTACAGCAGTCAGTCGATTTTGTTCTTCTTCTTCTTCTGAAAGTTTAAATGTTCTTGATCGACTGATCATGGGTGTTTCCATAACAAATCTTTGTTCATGAGCAACTGTACTCTCGTGTGGCATCTTAAAATGATAAAAAATAGTCGTATTTTGAAAAATTATAAGTTTTAATATATTTAAATAAAAAAATATTTGAATAATACTTACCAGCATAGCAGGTGCTCTGAACATATATGAGAATGGATAATAAATCAAATTAAGGAAAGTGGCAGCATACAAATCTGCATACCTCACTACTTGACTACTGAAAAATGTCTGCCTACTTCCGCTACGAAATAATGATCCCATCATACCATATGCTAAATCCATTTTGTGCGTGACATCTCTTATGGAAGCTCGAAGTTTAGATATATCTGGCTTTTCCTTTGTGCTACTATCCAAGTTTCTAAAGAAAAAGTATATGTACAATTATTATATATGTAAAATATATGCCAAATTACTTAAAAATATCATATTTACTTAAAACTATTATATCTTTGTAGATAAATCTTATTTTAATTTATATAGTTAGAAAAAGTAATCATATTTACTTGTACATCTCTCCTAGCATTACATCCAAATTTTGTAATTCTGCGAACAATTGACATTTGTCTGTCCATACATGTAATTCCTGAACTAATTCTGGCACTATTAAAAATGTCCTCCATCCTCTAATTTTTTTACTCTTCAAAATATCACCAAATATATGATCTCCGACGTACAATACATCTTTACCTTTCGCGCCGATTAATTCTGTGAAAACATCGCACGATCCTCCTGAATAGACTTCACCTATAATAGAAAACATTTAATATATTGTATATTATCATAAATTACATTTGATTGTATCATAACAAACACAATTCAGCTTACCTGTATGAAGAGGGCCTTTATGTGTTCCAAGTTTTAAAGCACCAGTTTTAGTATCTACCTGTCGCAAGATTGTACCTTCTCCAAAAAATAATGGCTTTCTGGCGTCAACAACAATAGTATCAAAATATGTTTTCCAATTTCGATGTGGTTCGTCAGGCTAAGAAAACATATTAAAGAAATTGATAATTACTTTTTTTTCTTTTTTTTTTTTTTTTTTATTTAATATAAACAATAGAGATAACATACCCTTGCACCATGTGAAAAATCAAACAAATAGGTCATTATTTTATCGGTAAAAACATAATCACTATTTGTTAGCAAAAATAGTTTTGCACCGCTTTCTCTAATACGTGTAAGAAACATTGGAAGCCGTTCATCTTTTTTGACATATTCGTCCAAGTTTTCTATAGTCTTACTTTTTAAATTTCCATGCAAGTGAATCCAGTCAACGGCATTTCTTACATCTTGGAAAATGCTTTTAAAACTCATAGTAAGTTCACCTTCTTTAACTCCAGTCTTTTCTCTAGTATATTGCGGAGAATTCGTGAAGAAATCTATGAGGCATGCTAATAGATAAGTCTCTGGTAAATTGAACAGTGTATTCAAAACATAGACTCTTGATTCGTCTAGTTGTAAAAACTTATTTGGATAGAGTTCATAAACCTGAGAGCTAAAAGATCATACAAAAAAAAATTAATTATAATAATCATAATAATGGCAAATGTTAATAATATTACTGTTTTAAATGTTAATAAACTCACTGTTTTAAAAATTCAAATCCATGTACACAGACTAAAATATTCCCATAGGCATCAACCTTCAATAGGTTTCCGTAAAGAGTATCAAACCATAGGCCTCGTACCGGAAAACTAGGATCATATTCAAATGCTTTAATTTCTTGTGGATATCCCAAAGACACTAAACGATCTTTTAAGAGATTAAATCCAAGCTGCTCATATTGCGGAGATTTATATTCTAAAAGAATACAATTATTCTGTGAACCCCCTATTTCTTATTTATTTCTTTTTTTCTTCTTTTAAATAATTAAACATACTAACCCGCCAGTGTATAATCCATGTCAAATCCATAAAATTTAATATTTTCTAAATGAAGACTACGGTTAACAAAAATCCTGTAACAAAGAAATTATTTTTAGATTATTTAATTGACTAATTCATTATTGTTTTTACTTTTATTACTTATTGTTGGCGTTATTATTATTATTATTATTACTATTATTATTATTATTAATATTATTATTATCATTATCATTATCATTATCATCATCATTATCATCATTTTGTTAATATCATTCTCGTTAATGTATATATTCATTTTTCTGACCTATTCGCAGCAATTTTTCTAGCCA
Source organism: Vespa mandarinia (assembly GCF_050613455.1). Taxonomy (NCBI): domain Eukaryota; kingdom Metazoa; phylum Arthropoda; class Insecta; order Hymenoptera; family Vespidae; genus Vespa; species Vespa mandarinia. The sequence continues at coordinate 7,377,056 of NC_140812.1, read as the reverse complement.
TCATGCTAATAGTTCCCATATTCTCTACGTCATATGATGGATCAGCTTGAATCATTTGTGGATATCTAGTAAAATCAGAATCGCTCATTTTTTGTGATATTTTAACATTAGTACTTATACTCCCCATGTTTAGAGTATCGTTAAATATTGTAATATATTTAACAATAAATAGATTTTATACGAACGAGAATGATACGATTAAGTTTAGAGTTCAATGATATCATTGAAAATTTGTCATTATAAATTTATCGAAATTTATATTATTTCATTCATTTATTTCTCATGGACTTCTATAATCAGCTTTGTGATTAAAAGATGCATTTGTTTTTGAGGATCTTTACAAAACAAATTTTGTTAACGAATAATTCTAACGGGTGACTTACTCATTTTGAATATGTCGTCCATGATTAGAAGTACCTGTCGTTGGTACCGAATATTCGTTTATACCTTCTAACCACATTTTTCACGATATCATATCAATGTTTCATTCTCGCTGTTAAATCAATTTTATACGACGATTAATTTAAATTAAAATTATTCTCTCGAAAAATTTCCCGGTAAAAGAAAAAAAGAAAGAAGAAAAAAAAAGGAAAAAAAAAAGAAAGGAAAGAAGCCATGCAACGAATAATTTTATTATTGGTCAATTTCGAAGATTTCAGAGATTCAAAGGTTAGAATAATTGGAATCGTTTAGATTGCATATCAATTTATTTTCTCGCTTTCGTTAATTATATATATATATATATATATATATATATATATATATATATTTGAAATTCTATTATTTTTATTTCTTTTCTATATATAAATGAAAAACGAAAAAAATATTCTCATGAATCATTCTCTTATTAATAAATTTTGTATAATAAAATATCAACAATACGAACGATTACATACACACACTCACTTACATATACAATCACATCTAAACACGAACAATTTTTAAATTAATCGCAAGATTTTCAAATGGATATAAAAATGATAATATTTATTTCATTATTATAAGAATAAAAGATAAATCGGGAAATCTTTATTGAAACAACACAAACTTTATCTATAAAACTTTCTATGATATTATCGTACTCGATCAAGTTCGATCAATGCGAATAAAAAGAAACTATCAGTTACTTTAGATATTTAGATAACAACCGAACCAGTTGTTATATTGGAAATTTACAATAACAAAACGCACAATGCCGTATACATCATACATCTTTCGTGTCAATGGACCAATGTGAGGACAAGGTTAAACGAATTATATAATGAAGCTCTTTGTCATCATTTAGAGATCATACAAAAAAAAGAGAATATCATTAATGAGAAAGAAGCGCGACCGAAGGACGTGGATTCTTAAAGACATTGTAAAAATAGAAACCTGTAAGAATAAAAACGACTATAGAAAGAAAGAAAAAAAAAAAAATAAATAAATAAAAAGAAACAAAAGAAAGAGAAGAAAAAAAAATCGTTTCCTAAAAATCAATATGTCAAAGATGAAAGAGAGAGACAACAATTGTCCTCACATATTTTCAAATTACTTTCCGAATGTCTAGCCTTCATCTCGAATGAAGATAAGATCTACTTATTTAAAAAAGTTTTCGCATAAAATTGCATTGCTTTTTAATCTTCATCGCGATACGCCACGTGTTACACTACGTTAATACACAGGAAATGTCAATTTATTCCGTTCTCCGCTGCGTTCCAACGTTTATCATGATTACAATGAAAGAAAAGGAAATAAAAAAGGAAAAGGAGAAAAAAGAGGAAAAATACAAGAAAGAAGATAATTACCGTCTAGACAAAGGAAAAAAGAAAGAAAAAATAAAAAATGAAAGAAAAAGAAAAGGAAAAAAAAATACAATAACAATAACCTAATCCAAAACGACAATGACATTTCAATGGAATGCCGAATAAATGAATTTCGTGTTATTTCTATACTTCATTCAAGAGTTATCCTGAAAAGAAAGTTACGAAGCATATATATATACATACATACATGCATACTAAATAAAGTTTAAAATTTCATTAACAGAATAGAAATATTATATAATATTATATTATATATAAAAAAAGGGAAAGAAGAAGAGGATAAAAAAAAAGACAAATAAGAAATTAAAATGCACGTTTAAAGTTTCTCCTACGTTATCAGTTGATCGAATACCATGTTTAAAAGATAAATCCCGACACTCGTGTCGACACTACGCACATACAGAGTACTGACGATTCAAGGAGATTTTTCTTATTCGCGTGGGATTTAAAACCGCAATGAATCGAAATGAATGACACGCACAAACGATGTACGCAAGTATATACGTCGTTGCAAAGAAACGAAGAACGTGTACTCTGTTCGATGATCAAACCTCGACTGATTCCCTCTGGCTTCGACAAAGCAGTTAATAACATATAACGACGAAACTTAATTCATCGTCTTCCGGATACAAACTTTTCTTTCATTCTCCAATCAAAAGCTCTTCGTGTTACTCTTCGTGTTTCTTACACATGCATGCATATATATATATATATATATATATATATATATATATATAGAGAGAGAGAGAGAGAGAGAGAGAGAGAGAGAGAGAACATACACCCATATCATATCCGTTTTTCCCCCATTGGCCTTGGAAAAATTTCCAACCCATATCTAACCTATATATATTATTGAAAACGATATCAGATCAATAATAGTTTCAAAAATAGTATATAAACTATTGTTCGAAAAGAATTTTTTTTTCTTTTTATATATTCATTTGAATATCCTTTCTGAAAATTCATTTTTAAGGCGATAAAAAATCCTCGTTTAATATCGTATGTTTATCTATATAATTTAAAAAAAATGATTTCTATCGATTCAAACGAATAATTTATTCGTTCGCATGTATTCTAATATATTATTATTTTATTATTATTATTACTACTATTCAATTTCTTTTTGAAATATTATCTATCATTAGATCGTAACGATATATAACGATACTCTAACATTTAGAGAGAGTTTATAATGTATAAATAAAATAATAAAGGAAGATATAAGTCAAATAATGTTCACATTTCAACGAGCTTTCGATAGTTCTCTCATTATTCAATAAGAGAAGTTAGATGGTACGATAATGTAAATTTGCGTAAATATATTATGAAATAATAACTTTACATTTTAACGATATGATTTACTTGTAAACCGGCCAAACTAAACTCTCTTCGACATTTTATTCTGAATGAAATTTTACGAACAATGCTCCTGGCAATTATAATATATAACGAAAATACATTTTTTTTTTTATTTTTATTTATGTTTACTATTAAAAATAAATTTCTTATCGTAAAATGATATCTATTTTTTATGAACGACAGTCATAAATGATAAACTTCGCAGATAATAATCTTTCTTTGGAATATTTATTAAACATGAATTGTATGTGTATATCCACCTATATACATATCCATATGTACATCTATATGTATATATGTACGTCAGATAAATTACAAGAAAATTTGTTTAAAAAAATTTACACGGTTTGAAATCAACTACAAAGTGCATATAAACGTATTTACTTTTTTTTAACTCGTGACTTCTTCGAATTATAAAGGTTAATGATTTTTTTATGAATACCTATATCTTCTTTTTGCATATTTATATAATAAGGTTCATTTGCAATCAAAATCATATCAAGTAAAAAATTGCTATTATGTATTATTAACAAAATAATCGACATCTTAATGACTAACAAATCCATTTTTTTTTTCAGATCATGCAATCGTGTATTTTGAAAAGTTCAAGATCAATGATACTGTTCGATATAATCGATTTCAAAATATTACGTAATCTAATAATTATTTTATCAAATTGTTCTATGGAAAATCAATTATTTTAATACTTAAGACAGTACAAATGTGACTATTATTATATAAATATTAAAAAAAAAAACTTATAGATATCCATTGAAAGAAAAAGAAAAAAGAAGATATTGATCTTCGTAACTCAAAAAGATGAGGAGTAAAAAAGAAACATTTTTTACATGTACTTTGTAGATGCCTCAAGAGCCATGTAAATTTATATTATTAAAATTTCTTCTAATTTCAATTAGTTCCAAGATATCTTCTCGGTCATATACGGACGAACACCCTATATATGTTTGTTTCATAAAATTCTTGCGATATATGTGTTTTCACAAATAATCATCCTTTTTCCTTTGTTTCTTAATCTAACTATTCGAGTCCTGCCGCGGTTGGTCACACGTGATTGACTGACCGCACGAAAAATTGCTCTTTCCCGATAAACGTATTCATTTTACAAAAGAAGAAAAAAAAGAAAAAAGTAAAAAATTAGAAAGTGAGAGTCGTTAACTTCATAGCACCATTTCATGTTTAATAATAATCTTTAGAATGGCTTTCATTCCCGGTAGACCTTGAAAGTCTCTTTAATTACTATACTACAATGAGAGCACCTACGCCTTGAACGTGCTAGTTTGAGATATCGACTTTTCGTTAAGTCGGTCAAGTACCACTATAAAAGAGGATGCAAGACTAGTTCATGTCACGAATGAAAGTTATGCACTTTCGCAGCGGCTCACAAAATTTATTTATTGTTCTTTTCTTTCTTCCTATCTCTTTTTAAAATAATACTTGTATATAATATGCCAAAAAAAGTTTCTGAGTGGTTTCGAAAAATCAATAATTTTTTTCTGACAATTTTTTATAAGCTAATTTTTTTTTCAGATTACATAATTACGAACTTAGGAATTTTTTTACAATCTGAAAAAAAAAAGAATTAGCCTAAACAGTCCCGAAAAAAAAATTAATTGATTTTTAAAATCACTCACGAACTCTTGACCTATCTTCTGTATACATGTGCACGTATCTCTCTGTGTGTGCGTATGTGTATGTATACAACTTTTTCATTATTATCAAAACGCTTATCTTCCTTGATTATAATAAGTCTCATCGATCCTTACACGTTATAATTACATGTTTCTTGTTCCATAGAATACTTAATATTTTGTTCTTCAGTCGAGATATGGTAATTATTTTATTTTTTTATTTATCATTGATGAAAGTCGAAAGGAAGAAAAGAAAACAATTTCGCTCAACAAGATTACTTTATCCAAATATTATTCTGACTCGAAGTTTACAAACGAAGGACAAAACTGATAAAAGATTTTTATAAATGAAATACTAAGTAAAAGAAATATGACATCTAACTTGTAAAAGGTACATATAATTCGATCGAAAGTTTCGAAAAATGAACTTCGAAAAAGTACATAAACTTTATCTCTCGTTCTTTTCGAAAACTTATTTATTTAATTTATTGAGAAATATCACGAGGGAATGATGATGAAATCAGAAGTAAAAGTTACAAACGGTAATTTGTTATTTATTGACCATTGGAGAAACTTCTGTATATTGGTTTTCTTATTATCAAATATTTTTGGAAAGTTTTATTATTTCATCGAATATCGAAACGGAATAGGAAGATAGAAACAGAACTGTTTTAACGATCTTGGAATGAATGCAAAATATTCTAAATATAAAGCGTATAATTTAATTCGAATGGATCGTCAATGTCATCTTGAATATTTCTTCGTTAGTAAACATGAACTGGTCCACGTCGCGTTGCGGAGATGGTTAAAGTTCTATAAAAAAGGAAAAATGAGAAGAAAAACGAGAGAAGGAAGTCGTTGGCTCGAATCGTAAGTACCAAAATCAATCGTGAGAACCAAAATCATCTCTATGATTATACATGGAACGACATGATCACCGCAACGCCATTCAAGGCCGTTCCAAGAAAGGTGATTCGTCATATGACCGTGGACAGTGACACGTTAACGAACGTTTTAGAAATTTCAATTTAGCTTTTAACACATAAGAACGGGAAAAAGATAAAATTAAACGAAGTTAACAATAATATTGATCATATTAAAATTGAACGACATGATCTAAAGATTGATGATTGAAAAATTTTGATTTCATCATTCGCAAATTACATCATGCTTCTTATCGAAATTTATACGGAAATAAATGATAACAGACAGAACACACACACACACACACACACATATATGTGTATATATTTATACTCTCGTTTCGTTGAAATTTTCTCGTGACAAAGATCGTATTGGATGAAGGAAAATAATAAAAAGTGAAAAGACAAAGCAATGAACACGGACTAAATTGAAACTTTAAGAAAACATAAATATCACTAGAGGACGATGGATTAGTTTAGAGAAAGAATCGAGAATGATTATTAACTAAAACGCGAAGCACATGCAATGCGTCTTCGCACTAAAGTGACGGACTCTTGGCGAAAGAACAAGATTCAACGAGTAAATGTAGCATTAAGAATCCTTCGTATTTGGCTTAACTTTTTGATTTCATCGTATAATCCTTTTAATCTTATACCCCTTGTTAAATATCTTCGTGAACACGACGGTGGCCTTATGCCATTTGGCGACAAAAGAACGCAAATTTGTAAACGTCATCTCACTAATCTTCTTAATAAATCACGATTTTCAACGATGATTGATGTGCTAGCTTTTATCAACTAGTCGATAAAAGAACTCTCAGGCGACTATGCATTATATTCAGTTCTCGTAATAACATTGCTGGAAGAACCATGATAATGTGCGTAAGCGAAAGTAACGACTGTTAAAGAAAAAAAAAAAATATATATATATATAGCATTGATTTCGAACGTAATGAACTCGAATACAAATATTATATTATTATCGTATGAAAATTTCATTAACTTTAAATCTCGATCAAATTTTGGATTATACAAAATTATATAAAGGACAAAAAGAATTATGCATTTTTTTTCTCATGTATATTAAAACAAACTCTAACTTCGATATTATTTATTATTATTTTTTTTTCTTTTTATTTTCTCCCATTTTTAATTCATTTTTCACGTGGAATATGTTAATTGATGTTTTAAAAATTTCATTGTGTTTTTCGCATCTCGTTCGACCTTTCATCTTTTTTAGTATCCTTTTTCTACGTTATTTGCCATTCAGAAAACGTACTGATTGACCTTTACCTGTGACCTAGTTCCCTCTTATGACTCCATATCCTATGCACTCCTTCCTTACAACTATCCAGATCATTCTCATTACAATCATTTCTGCTCAGATCGATTCTTTCGTGAGATAAATTAAAACCAAGTATGTTCCTGTTAAGTAATTCCTCCGGGAAAACTGTCTCATCTTGGGGAAATTGTATTCTTCGGCCTACTCCACAAAATTATTTTCATTTGTAATGAGGCTTCGTGTGTGCGTGTATATATATATATATATAGTAACATATTTTGGTGTGTGTGTATACAAACACAAAAACATGTCTTCTGTTTTTTGAATATATAATTACCAAGACAACATGACGATGTAATCACTAAATCAACGTTTTGGTGATTCATAATACAATATGATGACACAAATTATTTACTCCACATAAAAAAGAACAATGATGAAAGATAACAAAGTAACACAGATTTGTGTGACCAAATTCTAAATCCTTTTCAGGAATGAAAATTTCACTGTTGATCTGATCGGTTGAACAAACGACTAAATAATGAGTATTGATGATCGAGAATGTCAGATAAATTTTCCAAATGAACGAACAAACAAGTGGAAGACTATAAATGTAAATAAGTGATTGTGATAAGCAGACTCTTTATGGATCGCCAAAGGTCATTTGTATGATGATAAAAAAGAAAGAATGATGAAGAAGAAGAAGAAGAAGAAGAAGACGACGAAAGAAAAAAGGAAAAAAACGACGACTTATGACAAATATCAAAGACAGTGCTTCTTATTTTCGTAAATCAATAAAAATAAAAACAAGAATGATTGTCCAAAGACAGATGAGATTAGATGTATTATACATACATATACATATACATATACACATATATATATATTTTTCATTATCATTATTATTATTATTATTATTATTATTATTATTATTATTATTGTTATTATTATTATATAATTATAATTATAATTATATTATATATATAAGTATATATATCTAATATGAAGTATATATATAAAAATATATTTTTTATTATATAATTATGATTATGATTATGATTATGATTATATAATAAATATATATAATCATATTTAAATAATTACAAGTACAAACGCGCGAACGCGCGTTTCTTACTACAGTATCTCAATTTCTACGAATAAATCAATGCGAATGATTTCTCACGGAATTTTTTCTTTTTTCGTTAATTCTCAAAGTCTTTCACGTGAAGAAAAATTTCGATGATTCATTATTAGTGTCGAGTTATCATTCCTAAATGATCTTTATGTTTATTTCCAAGTACAAAACAATGATAATACAATCGTGTACGATCGTTTAATCGTACGTTTCTCGAGTAAAAATAGGAGAATAAGAAGCATGATTAAAATAACAATGATGAAAGAAAGATGGTTAGAATGTTTCCAAAAAAAAAAAAAGAAAAAGAAAAAAAAAGAGGAAAAAACGAAAATAATCGCAGACAATAATAGGATCTTTCATAAAACATAAACGTATTATAAATTTGTTTCATTTCGAGAATCTAGTTAGATTTTCGTTCTCTTTTCAACGAGTTATATGCTTTTCCAGAAATATCTTTGATCTGCTTCTCCTTCATGTTTCATGAAAGGGAGAGAAAGAGGCGAGGAAGAGGGAGAAAGAAAGAGGGAGAGAGAGAGAAACAAAAAGAGAAATAGATAGATAGACAGACAGACAGGGAGGTAGGGATGGAGGGAGGTAGGTAGGTAGGTAGGCAAGTAGACAGGCAGACAGACAGGTAGATAGAAATGGAAAGAGAAAGAGCGAGAGCAAGAGAGAGTGTGTGTGTGTATGACAAAGAAAGAGAGAAAAAGAGGAAATCTTTAGTGAACGGTACCACACAAAATATCAAATTATGTAATCGATAAAGATCAAATCTACCAAAAATCAAATTACTACTACAGGATGAATAATACATCAATAGATTATCCAGATTATTCACCTATGTGGATAATAATGACGATAAAACGAAAAAGTAAATAAATAAAAAAAAAAAATAAAAAAAAAAAATTTTGCACATGTATCGAACGTTTATTTATAGTTGAATCTTTCTATTCCCTCTCCTCCCTCGAACCGCTAATCATGTTCGTCAACGACCATGAATTTAACTGTACGACCATGACCTAACTTTACTTCCTTGTTTTTGAATTTTTTAACTGCGTCATATGTTGTGTATATGTATATGTGTGTGTATGTGGACGCGCGCGTCACTTTAATCATTAAAATATAGTAGCACGCTCGCGCACGAGTATACAAAGATGCAATGCAGCAAGTTTGGATCACGTCATGGCATACTTTCTTTATTCTTTCGTAACTTCTCACGTTATTATCGACGATTCGAAGATAAAATATCTTTTGAGTAGCATTCGACTCGTTCGTTACTCCCATCATGAATAATATTTATTAGTCAGTTCGTAGCTCACAATAGAATATAAGAGAAGAGAGAAAAAAGAAAGAAAAGAAAAGAGAAGAAAAAAAAAGACAAATATAAGACGGTATATTTTCGATGTGACATTAAGAGACACGATTATAATGAAACTTTCTAATGGAATTATTTACTAACCTTTGACTAGCTTGCCGGTACCATTTCTTATGCCCTGTAGGATCATTATCATTTTGCGGTGTCGATGGGGATACGTTTCCATGATCACCATGCGAATTACAGTTCTCCAATTCCATGATTAACTGTAAAAATATTAAGAAACAAAAAATAACGTGTTCGTTGACAAACTTTCCCTTTCTCAAAGTTATATTATTTTGTCAACGAACAATAAACATATTTTTATTATATTGACTTTTTAATTCATCGAGAATTAATTGTTCTTAATATTATTTATAAGAATATTTTAAACAATTTATTTTGCAATAAGACGTAAAAAAGAGTTAGGTTAACTAGGCTGTTACAAAAGCTGCAACATTTCGCAATAGACGTTTACCAACGCGTCGTTTCTTCTTTTAGTACGAGTCAGATCGTACTTTTTATTTATTTATTTTTATTTTTTTTTATTTTTTTTTTATTTTTTTTTTATTTTTGTTTTTTTTCATGAAAATCAATTCTATTGTGATCGTCAGTTATTATTACGAAATAATTTAGAATTTAATAATTGAAAATAATAGGAAATAACATATGTACTTGAAAACACGAGAATAACTAAGATCTCAATAATTGGACATTACTATCGGATGCAAAGTAGCAGGATTCTCGCAGATACTCGCTCATTCTGATTATACCGAACTTTGAATAATACTTTTTTTTTTTATCATTATCACAATATCCCTTCTAAGTAAATATTTTCATAAATATTTATTTAAAAGAAATATCGTGATAATATATAAAATTCTATGAGACATGGTATCATATGTTATCGTTATGATGCGAAGATAGTAGATATATTGAAGGATAATAAAAAAAAAAAAGGAAAAGCAAGAAACGATTATCAATTCGATGAAAAACAAGAAATTAAACGAGGAAATGATTCTCTCTATTTTATCGTTATTTCCGTTCGCATAACGCTCGAAAATTCTACGAACAGCCATTTCTTTTGTTCTCGCTTCCAATGATAAATTGAATTAAAATTTGTACCTAGCAAGATCGTTAGTTTTACGTAGAATTTTTTGAAAAAAAGTACAGCGTAATTTAAAGAGTCTTCTTTGAAAACTTCTAAATAGAATTAATCGGGCGCCAATCTGTCATCGGTAGGTACATATATAAAAAAAAAACAACTCACAACCACACACTGTGCAGATTTGTCGCAGACTGAGGTCAATTCACTGAACTGCGTTGACCTCGGTGCAGGTATACCAATCGAACAGTCGAAAATGTTACTACATTGATTCATACATTCTAAATTTTAAGTACGCGCCAAATCTTATATATTATCCTCGTTTATCTGACAACGAAAGAAAAGAAGAGATAACATAAACATCTTTCGTAAAGAGAATCAAATTCACTTGGACGATGAAACAATTGGTCTTACATTTTTTTATTGACCAATGAGAATACGAGAATAATTTGTTAAGTGTATATCATGGAATCTATACATAATTTCGATCGAAATCAATAATTTCGTATCGATAAATTCTAATGAATGATTTTTACGAATGACGATTTGATTGTCAATGATTTATTCTATAGGAGATCAATCGATGATTCATTGATAATTTCATTATACACATCTCATTCATATATTTAATTCAAATCATATATATATATATATATATATATATATATATATAGTATATTGGACGATCGATAAAGAATATCGTAGTGAATCTATGAGAAGAATTAAAATTACCAACGTAATATTTGCATGTGTATGATAGAAAAATTTTATATTTACGCGCGCAATTTGTTTTGAAATATACGCGCCATTTTTTGCGATTGTATATCATTGATCTCATAATAGAATTAACAAGATAGAAATGAATAATAGAGAATGATAGGAATAGGAGTATGTTTAAAAAAATTATATTAAAGAAGAAATAGACACGTTTAAATATTGAATAAAGAAAAAGAAGGGAAAAATATAAGATAGGAAAAAAGATCAAATATAATTGAAATGCATTTTTCTTCGATCGATGTAAGCGATCGATATATATGATCGTGAAATGAAAAAGAAGATGGTATATACTGATGATAATATAATTATCAGAGAAATGATTTGCACCTGCCGGATAGTCGAAGCGCGGATAAGACGCGGATCACTTTGACTTGTCGAGGCGACGGACGACGAATTCGTCCGTAGCGCCGTGTGTAAACCGTCCGTCCGCCGTTGCCCGAACGCCAAAATCCGAGGTAAAAGCACGTACTTCGCAATTTTCGCAAACTTCCACGCGTCCGTAGTACTCATCGCGTTGAGCACAATTGGAACGTAGACTTCGACTCTCTTGTGCACGAGCAATTACGTTGCATCGTTTCTGTTGCGTAAAATTAATCCGATTTAGGTGACCTCGACGTAATATAACCTATAAATTCGTCTTGGACTATTGTCTCTATCCGTCGTTTTGACAATCCTTTGGAAGCTTCCACGAGCGTGGGGTATCGACACATGTAGTCCTTTTTTTTCAAAAATATATTTTCTTCTTATGATTATATATCTTCGAGGTCTTCTCGACATTCTCCACGTATTATTTGGGAATGCTTTCTATCTATCGGGAGAGCGGGAACTTAACGTAACTTTGACTCTCTTGGGCTTGCGGCCCAACCCACTTTTTAAACGGTGATTTTTTTTTCTACGTCGACTCTTAATTCGTTTTATGAACGTATTATATTTTAAAAAGCGTCTCGTCGAAAAATCAACGAACTTTTTTCGCATGACAATTCGACAATCGAAATCCTTGCGTTACGACTCTTTTCATTCCTACTTCATTCTTCTCTCGATATTTCTCACAATTTAATATTTTATCCTTTAGGGACCCAATTAGTGTGATGACATAACATAACCTTCCTCTCCATGAGAGATAATGAAAGTGTGTGTGCGTGTATGTGTGTAGAAAGAGAAAGAAAGAGAAATTTTTTAAGAACATTTTTCTTTTTTTTGTTTATTTATTTTTTTATTTATTTATTTGTTTATTTATTCGTTTATTTATTTGTAGTTACATATTAAAAAAATGCTATAATTTTGTAATATAAGTCGTGTGTGTGTTATCTCGTCTTTTATCATATGTTTCGTTAAATTTAATATTGCGTATTTATTATTGTTATTTCTGATATTCAGTGAGCAATATTTTTTCCGTCATATCTTTTATCTTATTTATAATGTAATTAATATTATTTTTATTTATATTTAAATAAATATTTATTTTTGTACTATACGAATATTGGCTTCGTTAAGTTAATCTATTATTTCTATTTTGTTACCGATTTCTTAATAAATCTTTTTTCCACATATTCCATTTGTGTTTTATTAGTCTTCTTTATTCATTTATATAGATAAAAATTGATATTTTATATATGTTTTTAGATTTATAATACATTTTCTACAATAATTCTAGGATCTAACATTACACTGTAATAAATACTCATTCTATATTATTATTATTTATTGTCATTGAAACATTATTCTCTTTAATAAATGTTATATCTTTATTTATTTCTTTTAGATGTTAGATATATTATATTTATTCATTATATATCATTCAATATAGATTTGTTTTACATTAAATGAAGAATTAATTGTGGTGTATTATAAATATAGTTTTTTTGCACATATTTTTAAATTTATGTAAATATGATTAATGTTCAGTACACAATATTTGTTGATCATATTATAAGATAATAGTTATAAGTGAAATACAATTCTTTATAATATATCAATAATAATTCATTGCAATTTCTTTTAATAATTATCAAGCAATGGTGTACTAAGACATCGATCTACATAATATTTGCAAAGTAAGAGTATTAAGCCAGTCTGAAAAATGAATAATCAAGCGTTCAGTTTGGCAGAAAAGCTTATACCTTCTACGTATGTGCAACAAGGTTTAAATGCAAAGAAAACTCGCGAAAACCATATAAGACATTTTATTGAACATGTATGTATTACTTGTAGATACAAAATAATATATCGAATTATATATTTCTATTCGTAAATAGAAATGTATGTTATAAATTTTTACAAAATATAGAGACAATGGCCAGAAGAGGGATGGGATGAAGCAACAATAGAAGCTTTTCTCTCTGATCTTTCGCAAATGGATAGCAACAATTTTCCTTCTAACTGTAGTGTCGGAGAACGTGAAGCAAGAATTGCATCAAGTATAGTAGCAAGAAGACATTTTCGCATGGGACATGGAATTGGTAGATCAGGTGATCTAGAAGAAGTACAACCAAAAGCTGCTGGTAGCAGTCTCATGTATAAATTGACAAATGCTTTGGTACTGGAAGTAATACGTTATATGGGTAAGAAAAGGAATATTTTCTGTATTATATTCTTTTATTTTTAGAAAAATTTAATTAAACATTTATACTTGTAGGCGTAAAAAGTATAGCTGGTTGTTTCTTATCTCCTATGGCTACAGGCATGAGTTTAGTACTATGTATGTTGACTCTCAAACAAGGTAGACCACGAGCAAAGTATGTTTTATGGCCTCGAATCGATCAAAAATCAAGTTTCAAGTCTATAATTACAGCAGGTTTAGAACCTGTAGTAATTGAAATGCAAATAGTTGGAGATGAATTAAAAACAGATATGCAAAGACTCGAAGCCCAGATGGTAGCTCTTGGAGAAAGTGTAGCCTGTGTACTTACAACAACAAGTTGCTTTGCACCTAGAGCATGTGATTCAGTTGATTTAATTGCAGTTTTGTGTACGCAATATAATATACCCCACTTAGTAAATAATGCTTATGGGTAAGAATTTAGCAATGTTCTTTTAACAGTTTCTAAATATTTCTAATACAGGTAAAAATTAGATAAATTTTACTATATTGTTAAAAGGTTACAGAGTACAAGGTGTATGCGTCTCATACAAGAAGCATCGCGTAAGGGTCGCGTTGATGCATTTGTTCAAAGTACAGATAAAAATTTTCTTGTACCCGTGGGTGGTGCAGTAATCGGATCATTTGATAAAAACCTTTTGGATCGTATATCAAAAATGTATCCAGGTCGTGCAAGTGCAAGTTCTACTATGGATGTTATGATAACATTGTTGAGCCTTGGAATAGCAGGTTATAAGCAACTTATTGCCGAGCGTAAAGAAATGTATTCTTATCTTAAAGAGGAACTTGGAAAATTAGCAGCAAGGCATGGAGAACGTTTATTAGATACAAAAGGAAATCCAATATCAATGGGGATGACATTACAATGTTTAAGTCATCAACATGATAATAAGCAAGTTACAACATTAGGATCAATGTTGTTCCTTCGTAATGTTAGTGGTACTAGAGTAATCACTACAACAGACTCTAAGCACATTGTTTCACACAAGTTTGAAGGTTATAATCATTATTATCACCTTTCTTTGTTCTTCATTGAACACTTGTATATATTTTGTAATCGTATTTTTAGGATGGGGAGCTCATAACAGTAATTATCCAGTACCATACCTAACTGTTGCTGCAGCTTTAGGTATGAAAAGATCAGATGTTGATGCATTTATACAAAGACTAGATAAAGCATTAACAAAAGTACGAAGACGTTCCGCTTCGGTAACTCCAACAGCATCACTTGCTGGATCCAGTATTAATGGAGATGCTGGTGGTGCTGGTGGTCCAGGTGAATCCAGCACAGCTTCAACTAGCCGAGCAAGTAGTAAAGATAGTTTAAGAAAATGAACCGTAATCAACGCAACTGGTCAGTCAAATCAGCACATTAATATTAACTTGTAAGTAATTCACTACTTACAATTAATAAATTGTTCATATCTCTGCATAATGACTCGTATCAAAACAATAATCTTTAACTTGGTTATTAAAGTGCAGTATTTTTCTACATAATATCATTTAAAATTTACACATATGAATATAAAAAATCTTTTACTGTACTTTTATTTTTTTATACATCAATTAATAATTTCTATTTCTCTATGAAAAAAATGTAATCATCTGAAATTAAAAAATTTTACTAAACTATTTTTATATTATAATAAAATATGACTCATGTCATTTAAAGCAAACGAATAAGATACAGTACATGTTGCAGAAGTATGGAATAAATAATGAGCTGATCTGTCTGCCCACTTGCGTTGTGATATTGTCAATTCCTATCTTAAGAGGCAAGGCAATTGGATGTTAAGTAAATGATATTAAGTGAATGTCAAAGTTAATGCAATGGAATCAAGAAATAAGAATACAACATTCTCTTAGTTATCTGTTACAAGATATTCAATTATATATGCGCTGGCCGCAAAAATCATTATGAATTGTTTACAAATTTATATTTTTTGTGAAACAAAAATATGAAAATTGTTCTTGTGTGCATTTTACTTTTAGCTTATCATGTTGTAAGATATAATATTAAGTTTTACATTCTGTGTTGTTTAAGTACTAGAACTTCTGTAGATGATTCATAACGCAAATAACAAAGTATTATGTTGCCAAGACATAATTAGTCTTAATTAATAATATCTTTTGATCATATAGTATTAACATACAATTTATTCTCATAAATATTGTTTATATAATTTAAAAAATAATTCTATATTTAAAGAAAACACATTAATATAAATGTTTGATATCTTTGTTTTATTTTAGAGAAAATTGTATGTCAAAGGAAATAGTGAGATTATATGTTACTGATTGTAAAAAGAAACTTTAATGATAATATAATTGCCTGATTGTATCAATACAGTAATAATACAAGTTTGAAGCATGATACATGAAAGTTGAGCACATGCTATAAAAAAAAATCGTAAATAATTTTTATGAATATCAGCGGTGTTAAACGACAACATATTTTTTAAATGTTTGAATGATTATAAATATATTATTACAATTATTTATTTTTTTTGCAAAGTTTTTGCAAAGATATAATATTATCACTTTATGAATCATGCAATACTTTTTAATTTTAATTAAAATCCAAATTATTATTATTAACGTAATAGTAATATAATCGAAAATTTTAATTTCTATTACATTTATGTATTCTATTACAAAATCTATTATACTGTGATTTAATTCGGTATGAATTATGCTTTGTTAAATAAGGTAGTAAGTATGATTCATGTATATTATAAAACTGCAAGTATCACATGTCCCCATTTAACATCAGCTAAGAAAAGTAGAGAGAATTAATAATAGTATATACTTCAAATTTAAATTAAATAATACATAATACCATACCAACTGGACACAATCAATCATTTTTTCGATATATATACACACATATATGTATAAGAAATATAAATATATGTATACAGATGTGCAAAAAAATTTCACAGTAAACTACAGGTATGACAGCTTGATATATAAATCATATGATAATTAGTAATAATTTGAGAAAGAATACATTTCAAATATTCAGTCAAGTCTAATAACAACATCAATAAAGAATTAATGCTATAAAATAGAAGAAAATACATTTCTC
Source organism: Vespa mandarinia (assembly GCF_050613455.1). NCBI lineage: Eukaryota > Metazoa > Arthropoda > Insecta > Hymenoptera > Vespidae > Vespa > Vespa mandarinia. The sequence goes on along the minus strand of NC_140812.1, from coordinate 7,359,980 downwards.
AAAATTTCTTTTTTTATAGATTATCTAAGTAGAAAAATACATTTATAATTATATGGATTATTAATTAGAAAAAAAACGAATGCATAATGATCTTAACGTAGAATAAAAGAAACGTTTAGCATAAAAAATATGCATTAGCTATTATACTAGCTCGTGTTTAATCGAACATTTCTTTATATCTATTAATTTTCTAGTCTGAAATATTCTCATGAACATACTTGTAATTTTTTCTGTAGAAAAGAAATGACACTAGGTATGTTAACATTCAATCAAATTCCTAAATGACAACAAAATTTGTTTTTTATTCATATCGCAATACATAATGCTGTTAATATTATTATCCAAGTTTATAGAGATATATTCATTATTCATACTGATTTTGTCTGCAATAAATAAAATTAAATATTTTGTACACACACACCATTAATTTACAAATTATATAACAAATTTTCATTAGCATTGTTCAAAATGTATTTATATCTAGTATTATGTTCTTAAAATATATTTATGACAAGCCAAAGACAAAGCAATATTATGCACCAAGATGATAAATATATTAGTCATATTATCACTTTATCATTAAATGAGTTGGATGCAAAGAGGAAGCATTTAAACTATATTTAATTATATGTTTTGCTTAGCTTCCTTTTATAGTTACTAATTTAATTATTTAGATTTAACATAGTTCTTGAAAAAAAAAATTAAGAAATAGAATTGTTACTATAAACAAATCATATGTACTATGATAAGCTATATATATATATATATATATATATATATATATATATATATATATATATATATGTATGTGTGTGTTTATTTATATATGTATGTATATGTGTGTGTACATACATATATCTATACATATATATATAAATATATTAATGTTACAGTAATATATTTACTATCAAAACTGATACTTAACGATTATGAAAAGTATTCTAGTATAAGTGGTATCATTATACCAATGACTTTCCTATGTAAATAAAATATAATTTTTTTCTTATTTCTTTTTGATCATAAATTCATTAATCGTTAAAAAAGGCACCTAATACATATATACATATATATTGAATTATATGCCTTTTACACAAACAACGATTTTATGGACCTAATGTTCTACTACACTTAAGTTTTCTATGTCTAAAAAAGTTAAATTTGTTATATCATTGTTGCATCACTATATTGTTGTTCAGCATAAAACATATGTAAGTTATACTATGTAATTTTAAATTTATTGCAATGAATGCATACATTCAGAGCATTGTTTATTATTCAAAATGTTATAATAAAACTATTATTGGCAGACTTATATTCGATTGTTCATGTTAAAAAAAATCTTTGGTTTTTGATATAAATGTTCAAGAAAAACAAAAAAAAAAAAAAAAAAAAAAAAAAGAAAAAGGAAGATACATTGCCAATATTGTATATAAAGTGTTGTTTTACTGAAGTTTTTAAAAATATATCTAAGCGATCTAAGATTTTAAATGTAAGTTTTGATTTGGAGAAAAAAATTATATCAATGTGAAAACATTGATAATAGAATATAAAACATATATATAATATAATATTCATGGGTCAATAATACATTATGTCGTCTATATGAGTAAATACTTTTAAACAGATGCGACCTATTTTCTCTTTCTATTTATTATATTTTATCCCTTTGTGCTTATCTACAACGAAAAAGATGTCATTGTGTGACAGTAATGTTTGTATGTGTGAAGATGTAAACACATCTAACACAGTAAAAAACAAGTTAAACAAGTAAGCAAGAAACATACACGGATCATACTTTTTTGAATATATAGATTACTAATAAAGAAATGTCATATGATATATCTCGATATTGTTTTCAAAAAGTAGCATGTATTTATTATTTTATAATAATAGAAGAGTAGTTATCATAAATGTGAATAAAGCCTTTTTTTAAAACATTTCTCATTACTTTATTTTCAAACTATATATATTTTATATATATATATATTATTAAGATTACATTAAATGTTCAAAATTTTATATATTAGTAAACTTTCATTGGTAAATAATATTAGAAATAATATTAATAGTTTAATTAATAATTTCAATATATTTAAATTTTGAATTCAGAGCCGTTACCTTCATCTAATATCAACAAAAACAAACTTTTGATTGACTTTGAGAGTTTTCGCATCAATTTTCTCTTGGTTTCAGACTAGCAAACAACAGAGCTCTCTCTATCTAAATGTTAAAAATTAATACTTCCAATAAGTTTTCAATTATTTAAACAGTCTTTAAAATATACGGTGTAGAATAAACTAATATTTAAACAATAATATTTAAACAATAGTACATTTTTATTAAGAAAAGAACGTAACGCGCGAGAAATTTAAAATAATTTTAGTATAAAATTCCAGTACTTTACAATTTTAATCTCGAGATAGTTGATCTTGTATAATATAAACATAAATACGCTTTTTTTTTAACTTTGACGGTTACCGACTTAGTTTTCTCTCATACTCAGACCAGTGCATACCGAAACTCTCTCTTTTTAAACGCGAAAACTTATAAATTAATACTTTCGATAAATTTACAATTATTTAAACAATCTTTAATGTATGCAGAGTATAATAAAATAATATTTAAATAATAATACATTCGCTTAATCATTAAAAATACTATAACGCGAGAATTAGAATTAGAATAATTTTTATTTTAAATTTCAATCCTTAAAAAAATTTTTATCTCGGGGTAGTTGGCTATATGTAACGTCAACAAAATCGAACCTCAGATCAATTTTGACTGTTACTGGATCATTCTTCCTTTGGATTTCGGCAAATAATCATTGAAGCTTTCTCAAAATTCCTGCAAGTAGTTATGGAGACTTAAAGTAAGTATATTTATATATCATATATTTCTTGAATAATTTATATAGTTTCTTGTTATAAAAGTGATACTAATAATTTTGTTTGTATTTTTCTGTTTCAGGTTTTCATAACAATCGCGCGTGTTACAATGAAGTAATCAAGTGTTTGCATCGTTAAAATAAAAATATCGCATAGTAATAGCAGTATTTGTACATTTGTGTTTCGCGAATTAAACAACAAGCGTTTTTGCATCAACTGCGTGCAATGCAGTCGTTAGAGTCAGTGTTTTGTTCGCAAAGTTTATTGCTTTTTTAACAGTCACACAGACTGTATTTATAAAAGATAGTAGAGTTTTGCGAATTAACTTAAGTGATCGTTCGTTAAAAAATCACTACTGTGTAATAGAGTCAGTGCATCATTGAAGAGGATCTCGACTAAACTCGATATCGACTTATCTTATTTTCAACCACCTACGAATCATCCATCCTCAATTTCGATTTAAATCGCAGACGAATGTTTTGGAGCCATCGCAGAACTTCTTAAGTAGTGAGTGAATTTTTAAGTCCCTCCAATTGCTCAATCATGTCGAGGATGAAAGATCCGAATCGGCACGAGTGATTGATTGTAATTAATTAGTAAAACAGCATTAAATGACCACGAATAAATTTCTTCGGAGATTTATTCGTGAATGGTTTCTTATTTTTTGATTTATTTATTAGATCAGGATAATATCTTCTTGTTTGAACATATTTATAATTATTTGAAATTTTAAACATTTTAATACATTTTTAAATATTTTTCTCGCGCGGAAATAGTAAAGAATCTATATTTATTAGTTCTAATAAAGAACTAGTAAAGAAGAGCAAGAAGACATCGCGATCGATAGTTTCTGAATTACAAGCGAAACTGTGCATGATTTTTTTATAATGATAAAAATACTCGCTTGTAAAAAAGAGCGTCGAAGGATTTGCTTTATATTTTTAAATAACTATTAATTAAATATTTAATCATTGATAAAAGTCTCAATAGAGTTATTGGTTTTGAAAGAGGAAAGTCGAGTAAAGTATTTACTAAAAAGCAAAGAGATTTGAAAAATCATATTCCGTAGTCGTAGAAGTTAATGAATTTTTAGTTTAGGATTTTCAGGAATTAATATACTAATTCTAATTTTTCCTATGCTGCAAAAAAAAACTATCTCTCAAGAAGATAATAATCAGTTTCTGTACAAAAAGGTAAGATTTATATTTTTTAGATTCGTTAGGATTATGTTAGGATTTTCTTCCATATCTTAGAATTTGGAATTGAATTTTATTGTTACAGTTGTTGAGTGATAATTGATTAGGTTAGGGCACAAAGCAAAGAAGAGGCTATATGCCGAAGAGACCGTTATAAACTGTAGCTCAAGAGGGTAACTAATATGGTATTGAGTTATTTTCGAAGGTTCCATAATATCTTTCGAGAATGGTTTTTAGTTATATTTTAATTTTACCATGTTGTCATTCAAAATGTTCTTATATGGTAATGGATGTAGATTTGAAAAACACCTCGACGTAACATTCCGTCTCTGGTCTCACATTGCGTACGCAATAGGATGATTTCATATTTTATGCATTTTTATTATTAAAATCAAGACAAATCTTGCACATTTTCTTTTTTCTATAATTCAATTAAATTTATAATTTTATTTTAATAAAATCAAGTTTTATGTTAAAGTCGATTGATAAATTTTGCACATTTTTTCTAATATTCTAATATAGAATTTTATTAAAATAAAAGTTAGAGTGATAATCAAGTTCTATATTAAAGTCATATATCTACGAAACGTATAAGATATAGCAATTGTAGGGACCACTGAAAGTGCATTGAATAAAAATGTACATGGAGCTAAAACAAACAGAACGGGATGTATGTCAATTTCTCTAAGTTTTGCCACTCGTTACTAATATAATATTTCTTTCAGAGAAAATATTATTTCTTTAGATCAGTATCCAGAATTTTTCATTTTCTTTTACTTTTTTTAAATTAAATTAAATTAAATTCAGAATTTTATCCTTCACATAAGTAGTATACATATATATATACATATTCTTTTTTTTTTCCTTATTTCTTTTCAGCCAGTTCCAGGTCGTGGGATCGTGAATTCGGGAAGGAATAAACAGCGTTCTCCGCTTGCGTTTGTAGTTCATATTTTGACCATACCTGTCGCTGAAGTCAATCACCTTTCAAACAAAAAGTAATTAACAACCTTAGTAGGATATATTATACAGTTAGATTGGATACGTGCCTGAGGTCCCTGTAGATATTGTCCTCGGGAGAATGTATGGGAAGGATTAGTTTCTGCAGTGTAGCAACCAATTCCAATAAAAGAATTTGAAATATTCCAGCAATGTTATCCAAAGTACTATTTTGAATACGATTTATATTCTACATATAATAAATTTTGCGAAAAAAAAAATAATTTTCATATTATGTTACATTCAAAATAATACCATGGAGCCCTTATCAGTCAGTTTGATCTGACCTGATGATGGATGAAAAGAGCTTTGCTGTGTAATAAAAAGAATGTATCTATCGTTTATTTATATAATATTCACAATAGAGTAAGAAGAATAAGAAAAAAAAATCGTTGATGGATTTAACCACTGCGTTGCAAATTCAATTACTTCGAAATAGAACGAGGAAGTTAATAATCAATTGTTTCTTTAACAAAATGATCATTTTCTTTTTTTCAAAAATCGAGTATTTACACCTAAGAAAAAATACATGTCTGCTAATTTTTCGTCTTCTTTCACTACGTGAAAGCTTATCAAAATCGGAGGCGACCCTATCTCCTTGTAAGAACTATACTGAAAAGATTTATCTTTAAAATGAGATCTTGTTTACCAAAATCTACCAAGAATTGCGTCTGTTCTCATTGATGGTATAAACCGTTATAAAACCAGGGTTAGTGAAAAAAATTAATTTGACGGTTAGTTGATAAAATAATTTCAATTAAAAATCGAATGGTTTTTATTAGAGATGAATGTATTAATTATATGTAAAATAATGTTAAATAAAAAAAATATGCGTTTGTACTTCTTCATATGATACTATATCTTATGTTCGATAGTTACTATTCTTGTGTGTAAATTATCTATAATATAATGCAGTAAATTTTATTTATAAATTATTATATTTTTTGGTATGTTTATTATAATCATTGATTTGATTTGATTGAACCTTATCTATAAACAACGAATGTATAGTAATATAAAGTGTAATCTGATAATGCAGTACTTAATAGTACTCGACATGCGGTATATACACTTTTTCTAAGTTACTGTTCTATACGTGTAATTTACGGATACTGTTATATACGTTGTGTCATTATATATTTGTTTTTTTAAATTTATTATTTAATAAAAGTAAACATAGTACCTAATGGTTTTATAATATCAAAAACAACCAGTAATCATTAAGTATATAATATAACCTATAATCAACTTAAAAACTGTAATTATTAAGATTTATTAAAGATATCATTCTAATTTTTTCGATACGTACATTTACAATATAATATTTAAAAAAGAATGATAATAATAATACTGTAAAAATAATATTTTTTTTTAAAGAGAAAAATGGCTAAAATCAAAACTCAAGAAAAAATAATAAAGCCAAAAAGCAAATCAACCAATAATCCGTTTAATACTAAAAAAGATGTCAAAACTAAATTGCCAATATTTAATTCAATAATTACTGCAGCATGCATTGGCATTGCTGCATGGTTCAGCTATAGAGGTTATCTTGAAACTAGAGTAAATACACCATACAACATAGAGAAGGTATGAAATTTTCTTTAAATAGATATTTGAACTATTTAAAGGTTTTATTGGATTAACTAAAATTAGTTTTAAATATAATTTAGCTGGTAACCATGGCTGGCTTAGATATACCGGATAGATATTGGGGTACATATAGACCTAATGTTTATTTTGGAATGAAAACAAGAGATCCACATTCTTTGGTAACTGGACTAATGTGGTATTCTCCGCATCATCTACGACAAGATGGTACTGGTCTCAGGCATTGGTGTGAACAGGGTGATAATTTAGATAGGTAATATAATGTTCTTATATTTTTTAATTTTTAATTTATGATGGAATACATTAATTAAGTTTAACTATAGATATGGTTGGTTGGAACACGATGGAAAGACGTTCGGAGTCCAAGAAATAATAGATTCATCCGTAATTTTAACGACAACATTTGTTAAAAGATTAAATGGTCAATATGGTGGAGATTGGACAACAAAAATTAGTGTAAATTCTAAAAATTCCAAAAAACTTGAACATGAGATCTCTTTGCTATTTTACATTGCTACTGAGGAAAATACTAAAGGATGGATTGAAGTGAATAATGATAATGATGATAGTTTAACAGGAATGACAGGAAATACACAGGGCTTAGGCTCTTTTAATATTAATATACATGCCACAAAAGGTACTATAGAAGAACATTCATTCTTATCAACAATATCACCAAGTTTAACTGCTTTAAAGGAAACTGTTCTTAAGAATCTGAGAATAGCATCATATAAAGGAACTAACAAGAAACATATAATATTGTCTGGTGAACAACTTTCATTATTGCCAGATGGAACTAAGGAAAAACCAAATTTTATTGTTACACAAGTAACAGGAAAAGTTCCTTTTGAAATTGAAATTAATTATGAATCAGAAAGTTTTACCAATAGATTAAATAAATTAAGTGATGATGTATATGATCAAGCATTGCAAAAGCAACGCGAATTATTTGATGAAAAATTTGAGAGTATTTTTAAATTAAAATCTAAAGGTTATTCTAATGAAGAAATTTCTTTTGCAAAAATGGCATTTTCTAACATGATAGGTTCCATAGGTTATTTCTATGGAAGTTCTCAAGTTCAAAGTGTTCATACCAAAGGTCCTGTGCCTTATTGGAAAGCACCCTTATATACTGCAGTACCTAGTAGAAGCTTTTTCCCTCGTGGTTTTTTATGGGATGAAGGATTTCATGGCTTACTTATATCAGCATGGGACTTAGAAATTGAACTAGATATTATAAGTCATTGGTTTGATTTAATGAACATTGAAGGTTGGATACCAAGAGAAATGATCTTAGGTTCTGAAGCACTGGCAAAAGTTCCAGATGAATTCGTAACGCAGATGAATACGAATGCAAATCCTCCAACATTCTTTTTGACTTTATATTATATTATCGAACATAAACAACAAGAATTGTTAAGTAAGCATTTTCATCTTCTTGACAAATTATATCCACGTCTTCAAACTTGGTTTAATTGGTTTAATACAACACAAATTGGTGAATTGCCAAGTACATATAGATGGCGTGGTAGAGATTCCAATACTATCAGAGAATTAAATCCAAAAACTCTTACATCCGGATTAGATGATTATCCTAGAGCTTCGCATCCAAATATTCATGAACGACATGTTGATTTACGTTGTTGGATTGCATTTGCTGCAAATGTTATGTTTAAAATTACTAAAATCTTGAATCATTCTTATAGTAAATACCAAGAAACATTTCATTACTTATCTGATAATAATTTGTTGAATCAATTACATTGGTCACCTAATACACAGACTTACTCTGATTATGGTCTTCATACAGATAAAGTCGTTTTACAGAGACCTTCTTTACAACCTAATGCACAACCTTCAGAAATGATTCGAATTGTCTTAGATGATCCAATTTTAAGATATATTGATTCTTCTTTTGGTTATGTATCCTTATTTCCGTTTATTTTACACATTATTGATCCTAATTCTCTACAACTAGAAAAAGTTCTACAAGATCTAACAGATCCTGATCTTCTCTGGACAAAATATGGATTAAGATCACTTGCAAAAACGTCGCCGTTTTATATGAAATACAATACTGAGCATGACCCACCCTATTGGCGTGGTACTATTTGGATAAATTTAAATTATTTAACAGTTCGAGCTGCTCATTACTATTCGAAAATTGAAGGACCTTTCCAATTAAAAGCAAAAAAAGTATATGACGATCTCAGACATAATATAATACAAAATGTTATTAAACAATACAAACAAAGTGGCTATGTATGGGAAAATTATGGAGATACATTAGGTAATGGAAAAGGAAGTCATCCATTTACGGGTTGGACATCATTGGTAGTTTTACTTATGGCAGAAATCTATTAAAGACTATTTTATTACTCATGAAATATAAAATATTCTTAGATACTAACATAATTAAACAGGAAAGAAGAAACAAAAGAAGATTCCTTCAAGTTAATGAAGATTTTTACATCTTGTTACAAAAAATTTTAAAATAATAATAATAATAATAATAATAATAATAATAATAATAATAATAATAAATTGATTTCATAAAATTGTTTTTAAATACAATAAAATTCACATGTAGTTTTATTCGTTAAATAGTATATAAATAATTTGTACAGCACAGTCCATTTGATATTCGAATATTTGTATATTTGTGTGTAATTCTCTATTTATATAGTGATACCAAAAATAATTAAAAGATAGAAAACTTAGTTTACATTATAGCATTGATCTGTCCACACTTTACAAGGCAAATATATATGTTCATTATCATTGTACTAGTTCTACACAATACTGTAGTATACATAAAATAATGTGAATGTGGCATGAACGACAGTGACACAAACATTATACAGATCCTATTCCAAAAATATTTTAAATGTTATAGAATAACTCACTTTGATTTATGTTGTAATATGTTGTCTAATTATAAATATATATTTCTATCTTTTTTTTTTTTCTAATAGCCAATTTAAAAAGATACATATTAATGTAAATTTATGTATTATTCAATATTAACTCGTAATACTTTTAAAGTATGCACATTTTTAACTATATAAAATGAAGAAGAATTTGTTTTTTATTACAAAAGAGTTTATTAAAATAATTTATACAAAATTATATAATTTACAGAAGAATTGAAATTATGATTTTTAATTTACGATCTAACATGATAAGGACGTATCTTGCCACTTTCAGACACTGGCTGTGAATTGTTCAAATTTGTAATTTACTTTAAATAAATATATTTACTATCATATCTCAATTTTAATATTCTTTAAATTTAATTTTTTTTCAATTTTTTCAATTTAATTTTTTTTACTTTCTAACATTTTTCCATGAAGCTTTTGTATTATTAAAAATCTCTTACAATTATTCGAACGAATAATTAAATTTCGAGCGTATGGTCAGGTAATCTCGAATCTCGCATGCGAGATTCGAGATGTGATTTCTCTCTCGCGAAATAATCGATAATTTCTTTCAGAGCTCGCCAGAGCTCATCTAAAGAATAGGTGTGTGACTGCAGGAGTACGGTCTTCAATTTTTGAAGTTTTTAGATTAAAACTGTATTTCTACTAATTATGGAGCCCTATGACATGATTGTTAACCAACCTGTGGTAATCGATAATGTGAGTGTTTGATTGTGTAGGATTAAATGGAGGCAAACCCTCATTGTCGTTCTGCAAATGTGTCAAACTCTAAGTCAGGCCATATTGTCGGCCGTAAACTTTGTCGACTTTTCTACATATTTGGATATAATATCATATATTATAAGTATATTATAGAATAAAATTAATTATACTACATATTTTTTTTCTATTCCTATATTAATACCATATCGATTTTATTGTAAAATTGAGATATTTTCATTGAATGCGAATGCGTTCTACAATTTAAAATCGATAATGACTTTATGAAAAAAATTTTTCTTATTTAGGGTTCTGGTGTTATCAAGGCTGGTTTCGCAGGTGACCAATTACCAAAATGCAGGTTTTCAAATTAGTAAGTCCATTAATCTGTACTAGTTCATTAAAATTCATAGTGAAACTCTCTTTGTTTAGAGGTTAATGACAGGTGGCGACTTCAAGTTTGTCATTCGAAGAGTAGCAAATTTTCATAGTCTTAGGCAGTACTTATATTGTAAGAGTTTTCTGTTAAGCATTCTTTAGACTGTTATAAATTAAAGTGTTATCACTCTTATAGACTCATGTTAGTATTTTAACATTTTATCATTTCAATTTCTTACAGTATTGGAAGACCAAAGCATGTACGTGTTATGGCTGGAGCTTTGGAAGGAGATCTTTTTGTGGGCCCAATAGCAGAGGAACACCGTGGTCTATTATCTATACGTTATCCAATGGAACATGGTGTTGTCACAGATTGGAACGATATGGAAAGAATCTGGACTTATGTTTATAGTAAAGATCAATTAGCAACTTGTTGTGAAGAACATCCAGTTTTATTAACAGAAGCACCACTTAATCCCAGAAAAAATCGTGAAAAAGCTGCAGAAATATTTTTTGAATCATTTAATGCCCCAGCTCTATTTGTTTCTATGCAAGCTGTACTTAGTTTGTAAGTGAGAAATTTATAATGCAGTTATATAATTTTTGAAATATTTGTATGATTTTTTCTTTTTATTCATGTGTAATAGATATGCCACAGGAAGAACTACGGGAGTAGTTTTAGATGCTGGAGATGGTGTAACGCATGCAGTACCTATTTATGAAGGTTTTGCTATGCCTCACAGTATAATGAGGGTAGACATAGCAGGTCGAGATGTTACAAGACATTTACGACTATTGCTACGTAAGGAGGGTATAAATTTTAAAACCACAGCCGAATTTGAAATTGTTAGAACAATTAAAGAACGATCTTGCTACTTAGCCAGTAATCCGCAAAAAGAGGAAACGATTGAAACTGAGAAATTTCAATATGTTTTACCTGATGGAAGTCATTTAGAGGTAATAAAATTATTTATTTTGTTAACATTATAAATTACTTTATATCATAGTAATATATTCTTTTAAAATAGATTGGTCCAGCCAGATTTAGAGCTCCTGAAGTGCTCTTTAGACCAGATCTAATTGGAGAAGAGTGTGAAGGAATTCACGAAGTACTAATGTTCTCGATTCAAAAATCAGATTTAGATTTGAGAAAAGTATTGTTACAAAATATTGTATTATCTGGAGGATCCACGCTGTTTCGTGTATGTACAAATTAATATGTATATATATGAAGTAAATGGTAACATGATGTATGTGTGTGTGTTAATTATAACAAATTGCATATTTTTTTCAGGGTTTTGGTGATAGACTATTGTCAGAAATTCGTAAAATGGCATCAAAAGATATAAAGATCAGGGTAAGTTTTTTAAGATAGTTACTATTATTATAAAATATAGTTAAAGCTTAATTTTTAAGTATTTAGTGACATAACATAGTTACACAATATGTTATGTATGACAGATATCAGCTCCCCAAGAACGTCTATACAGTACTTGGATTGGAGGATCTATTTTGGCCTCTTTAGATACATTTAAGAAAATGTGGGTTAGTAAAAGAGAGTATGATGAAGATGGTATTAGAGCAATTCATCGTAAAACATTCTGAACATAATTTAGAAAACTTACAGGTAATATATGAAATAATTTTAAGTAAAATACAAATAATGGCACACTCGAAACAAACAAACCTATTTATCATATTATTCATACTTTCACAAACTTTTGTTGTCCTTGTTTTTTCTTTTCACACAATTTGTGTGCAAAATATATTTCAAGGGATTGAGAAATCTATCTGGGCATAAGTATGGTAAACAAGATAAAGCATAACATTTTTTTAAATGCTTAATACATCTTATGTGAAACATGAGTTTTTAATAGTGTATTCTCAAGGAGAAATCACATCATCTTAATATCAAAATAATATTTTCTGATCCCTTAGAAATGTAAATAAAGCCATATCTGGTCACACATAAATATAAAAAGATATTAAATAACATTTATTTGAAATGTTATGTTTCAATTTTGATAACTTATATATTTGTTTTTTATTATACTTTTTGTCACTAGTTTTTTCAATGCAGTAGTAAAAAAGTGCTTTAACTGATCTATTTCGTATGAGATCAACTTATGTATTTTCATGTGCAGTAAAAGTTTTGCAGTAAAATATTTGTAAATATGTATGCTTTCATAAAATAAATCTACAGTCTTTACAAATACATATTTCTCTGTCAACTTTTGTAATCACATATTATTGTTATCTATTGTGCTGCTTCGTACAAAAAAAAAGTAATTTTTGCTAATAAAGTATCACTTCACAATGGTAATGTATCATTTAAGAAAAAGTAATTATTAACTTCAGTTTTATGTGTGAAAAAATAAGATGTACGTACGTACATCTTATATAATAAGATTGAAGAAATAATAAGATTGTATCGTACATTTCAACTGTGATACAAGTAAATAATCAGGATTGATTTAAATTTCTTATGAGAAAAAATATACATTATATATGAATTAGAAGCATGTAATTAATCTAGAAAATTAAATAATTGATCTAGCCTCATTTACAGCAACGTTAAGATGTATCAATGTTATGTGTAATATGGCTTTTATTGACATATTATTATTATATCATTATATGTGGTCTTATTATGAATGATATTGAAGTGAATAATGCAAAGCCTAAAATAAACATACAAAAGTGACATTCCATTTAATTGATGAACATTGTGACGTGTTATACTAACAGTATTGCGTATAATTAATATTTATAATATTTATACTATTTCTTTTTTTTATCTAAAAGTTTTCAAATATTTAACTTATGTACTTTTATTTAAAATAAATATAATTAGAAGAAAGATGGATATTGCATAATTAATAATAAAATAATATGAAATACCCTACACTATGCTTCAATAAGTTTATTTGCAACAACTGTTATAAAAATAAATATCTTTTTCTATATTGATTTAAATATAAGAATATATTCACAATAATATAGGAGAGATTTACAGTTTCATTTTTCTTAATTATATTTTAAGTGAATTTAAATGTTTTACAAATTGTAATAAATAAGTTATATGAAAGAAAATACATTTCCATATATCAAACAATTATATAAACTTAAAAAGTATTAGATTTTTCTATACATTTTAATTTTATCTAAAACCTAAATTACGTCGCCTATAAAATTGTTCTTCGTGTATAACAGGAATTCCAGTTATCATATATATTAAATTATCAATTAATTCGCCAATAAATGTATAGCAATATAAACATCCAACTAATATACCACCAAGATGACCAATAAATGAAGAATTTGGTACTAAAAGATGTATCAATCCTAGCTCAACCCAAACTGCTATTTTACTTGGTACCCTTAAGCCACCAATATCATGAGATCTATCATGTTCTTCGCAGATAGTTATCACTTTTAATGCGAATAGTACAGAAGAAAAACCAATTGCACACATCGTGTAATACCCATAATCTCCTGTGAATTGCATGAGTATATATGCCAGAGAGACATACATAGCACTACATCCAAATGATAATGATGCAAGCAATAATACAAAATTGGTTGTTCCATACATAAGTTCCAAGTATGAGCCTTTCAGTATAAAAGATACCATGTTATAATAAAGATGCATATCTGATCCATGTTCGAAATTTGATACTATAAAAGAGCGCCAATCACGGTATTTAAATAATTTTACTGCTGATATACATGCATCTTCTGCATTCCATGGAACTTTTATTAGACCTGTATAAAGTAGAGCCTAAAAAGATTAAGCATATATTAATAATTAAATACATTACTTATGATACTATACTTGAGATATAAATACATGTAATATATATCAAAATTTATAGTTTTACCTGTAGTATCACACCTATTAAGGTAGCCGGGGGTATCCTATCAACACCAAAATTTATAGCCTGCATACATAATAAATACAAGCCATATTGTAGGCCTTGTTGACGTCTTTGAACAGGTCTCATGATAATCGATGATCAAAGATTACACTGCTTGATGATATTGCTTCTTTGAATGGGTTTAAACTAACCTTTAAATTTTTATATTTTATAACATGTTGCAATACATTTTCTGCCATCATTCGTAAATATGATTATAGCATATATATATATAATACAGTACTACCAATATTCGCACAAAATATATCTTTCTAATAGCTTTTACCCGCCTGTTGAAAATATTTAAATTTTCAAATTGTCAGATACATTGTCAATATAATCAATCAAAAAAGCACTCAAAATAGTTGATAAGTTTTGATAGACTAAGTAATATGTAAAATTAATATATGTGATAAGATCGGTATTATTGCATATTATTATAAACATGTAAACAACGCAAAAATACCATAAAACTTATTGGATGCATTTAATGCATTTAAAGTAGCTATCATCTGGATTTTATTTAAAATTATCTAAATCAAGTATCCTATAAAAAATATTGTACACTTATAAAAAGATTGATATTAGTAATAATTGGAAAGTGTATTAGTAGTGATGTCAACGCCATCGTCAGCTTGGACACACTGATAGAAATCTTTGATTCTTTATATAAAGAATGATATATTTGAGCGGTCTACTATTTAATTGTTTAAAAAATGGCTATAGCATTGTGTAAACTATCACGATTCTCGAGAAGTTATAAATATTTAAAGCATTATGATAATTCTAATATAAATAATCGTTCATCGTTGCTTTGTACAGTAGCTCAGCAACCAAAATCAAGAAATTTAGTAAAAATCGGAATTATAGGTGCAACTATTGGTGTTGTAGCAGGAACAGGTTATTCTTTCTATAAAATTAGTGAAAAAAGAAAAAATTTAGCTTTAGATGGAACGTATGTAAATCCAACCCAAATATTAAAACATAAACCACCTATTACACCATCTAGAAAGGTATTTTTAATACTCTACATTTTCATTAAGATAAATAAATGTAGATGAATGTTAATAAAAGTTATAATTTCTTTTGTATAACTTCATTTTATTGTTAGGTCACTTTTCCTATAAATACAACCGGACTGAAACTTACATTGTATCAATATCAAACATGTCCCTTTTGCTGTAAAGTAAGTAATTGTATATAGTTAAAAAGTATATTATATTATTAATCGGTAAAATTTTTAGTTATTTTTATTTTTAAGTTAAATACATGCATAATTTTTATTACAATAATACAATTTTTATAAAATTGGGTTTAGGTTAGGGCTTTTTTAGATTATTATGGAATATCTTATGACGTGGTCGAGGTGGATCCAGTATTGCGAAAAGAAATTTCTTGGTCTTCTTACAAAAAAGTACCAATACTTCTTGTTCAAGTAAAAGATGGTTATCAACCCTTGAATGACAGTTCAATGATTATATCATTGCTGTCGTCTTATATGCAAGATAAATATCAAAATATCTCACAATTGGTAGAATATTATCCAAACATAGCTATGCATGACGATAAAGGAAAATTTAAATATGAAATTATGAATAAATATTTCCTTATGTATAATAAAATGCCTTCTGAAGATATTTCAATGAATGCTATAATGTAAGTAATGACATGTATTTTATGTGTATAGTTTTTTAAAAGCTTTTATGGAAAACATTTCATATAGATAACCTTTCATCTAATGACCTTTCATTTAATGACCTTTCATCTAATGAATTTTAGAAATTAGATGAAAAGTCATCTGTAAAAAGTATTATAAGTATCCCTTTTTCTTTATATGTATATTTTACTATTTCATTAGAGAAGAACGTAAATGGAGACAGTGGACAGATGATGTATTAGTTCATACTCTTTCACCAAATGTATACAGAACATTGAATGAAGCATATGAAACTTTTGAATGGTTTTCTGAAGTAAGCACATTTACTTATTTAAAAATATATTTTAAAATAATAAATATAATTAAAATTTTAATCCAGGTTGGTCAATGGAAAGAATATTTCCCGTTATGGGAAAAAATGTTAATAATTAATGTAGGAGCATGTGCTATGTGGTTGATAGCAAAACGTTTAAAAAAAAGACATAGACTAAAGGAAGATGTTCGCCAATCATTGTATGATGAAGTAAATAAGTGGTTAAAAGAAATTCATGTCAATGGAACTCCATTTAAGGGTGGTCATAATCCAGACCTTTCAGATCTTGCAGTATATGGTGTTTTAAAAAGTATTGAAGGATGTTCTGCTTTTAAAGACTTATTAAAAAATACAAAGTTGTCTAAATGGTATAATGCCATGAATGAAAGAGTTCAGACATATGCTGGAAGTACTCTTGTAAATGGTTAATTTATTCATTATAGAGTTCTGTAATTTAATTTAATTTTTGTTCAAAAAGAAAATGTAGTATGGTATTAAAATAATTGTAAAGTGATCTATGAATTTATAAAGATTAACTTTATTTTATTTCTTGCATAATTACAAAGTTAACCAATAAATAATTTTAACTGTTTATTTATGGGCTATTTACTTTACACAGCACATGGCAATTGACGGTATGTTAACTTAAAACCTTTGTTTTGTGCATCATTTAATTCATTATCATTTGTAACAACATAAAGTACAAATGGTTTTAAAGTAGCTGAAATATTAATAAAATAAATATAGTAATTTTATTTCGATATTATATACAATGCAGAATATATCAAAACATATTTCTAGTATAATTACCAATATATTTAATATAACTATCAATATATTTAAATGAGACTGAGATTTATATACATACATGTTTTAGTTGTAAAAGCATTCCCACAAAAACGTTCTGTATTATCAGGAATACCATTTTCACTGGGGTTTGGTATAATAACAAAGTCATCAGTACAATTCAATCCAGATTCTGCTACTACAGAAGTACCTATGATAATAATACAACATTATTTACATATTTTATTATATTATATTTGTATTTAATTTACCTATTATAGTTGGATCTAAAGTACTTGTATCTCCAGAAATAGAAAATGAATTTATATCACTTTGCGACCATTGAATACTACAATAACCTAAAGCCATTCTAATGCAAATACCATAATTTAAATTAACCATTTCTCTAGTTCCCACCTCAGGTGCTGAAATATTTTATATTTCTGTGTAATATATCAGATATGCTTGAAAAATTACTGATTTTTGTACTTACATCTTGAATTCACAGTTGTACCATAGTTGAAACTTGTTACAGTATCAGATGTTGATTTATAATATTGTAAACATCCATTAGGAGCTAAAATATACCATATAATATTTCCAATCATTTTTAAATATTTTAATAATTTTATTAGGAATAGAAAATTATGAAATTTCTTTTGTACCTCTCCATAAAGAATCACATGCTATTTGTTGTATTCTTATATTCCAACGACGATCAAATGCATAATCTGCATTTGTTCCTATAGAAATCGTAATTGGGGATGCTTCATTAAAATCTGCATATACTGTAAAATATATAAATTATAATTATTTATTGTTTTTATAATTTCAAGTTATTTTTATGATAGTTATACCATGTTGATTAGAATTTTCTCCACATATACGAGGTACTGATGATGCTGCTCCAGTTATTAAAAACAAATCATAATCGCATGTTCCATTTAAATTAGGCTGGGAGAAACTAAAATCTATAAAATCTAAACGTATCTGTAAACATAATAGATTTTTCATAACGATACACATATTAAAATTATATTAAAAATAAATTATATTTACATCAATACCTGACATATGCCAGAATTACATTTATTTATTGTTATTGTACAACGTTCTCCTCCTTTATAAGTAGTAGGATAACCTGGATTAATGAAATATGTATTATTTATATTTGTAGTAGACCCACATGTCTTTTGAACTGTAAAAAAAGAAATATAGATAATATTTATATATTTGTATATAATAATATAATCTATTCTTGATTTATATTATATACATTGTATATAATATATAATATACTTACAAACACAACAAATGCCAAGACCATTTGCACATGTACCAGATGGTGTTCCACCATAGTTATAACATTCTCGCCGTGTAAAGCATGTGCCATTAAGCGAATTACTTGCTAGACATTGAGAGTTTGCAAATCGTATAACACTAAAGAATGGAAAAACTGTACAAAAGTATATAATTACTTATAAATGTTATATTTTTAGAAACTTATCAAATTATAGATCCAATAAATAGAAAAATATGAGATAAGACTTACATTTTTTCTGACGGATCATATAAGGATTATAAGATATTTTTTCCAAAACTTCATTAGTCATTAGAGTATTATTGTGATCAAAAAATTGACCAGTTACGAAAGAGAATATAACAAATAATACAGCTAACATTATACTGAACATCTCTAAAAGAATATCTGACTTCTCTGCATTCTGTAGAACTAATAACGGTCTTTGTTTGCTTGGGCTCTCGGAGTAATTAGCAAGTTCTTGAACATGCCAACTGGATACCGTATAATGCAATATAACTGTAAAATGAAAATGTATTATGTGTAAATTTAATACAGTTTTTATCTAAAAAAACTTTTTACTTTATATTAATAATATACATATTTAATTAAATACATAATTTTTTACAATTAAAATAATTGTTTTTGTTTTTTATATTAATATTAATATTAATATTAATATTAATATTAATATTTAACGACCTACTTCATATGACTTTCGAAGTTGTTCCGTTAATACAAAGTGAATATATACAATTATATGTTTTACTATAGTCTTTTTTTATACATCTTAAAAATTCTTAACAGTAATAAAATCAATAGTTATCTAACATATCATAAAATGATATAAATTCTTAAAATATTTTGTCTAATACAAAAAATGTATGATTGTAATTTTTCATGTATTTATTTATTTTTATAATTTAACTGTTTGATGTTTGTGAAGTTCTGCAAAATGGGCAATGACCATGTCTTAGTAATGCCAATTCATAATCATCTGAATGAAATAACTGAAAAATAAAGAATATTATTTACAAAAATAGATACAAATTACATGCATTAAATAATCTAATATATTACTTACTTTTAAACAAGATTTACATAATGTTACTTGAAGATCTGGCAAAAGATTTCTAAAATATTTTGTTTTGAATGGTTTTGGCCATTTGACTATTAAAACGGTTGAGGGATCCATACTTTTTAGTACATTTCGTCCAACAATAACCGTGGAATCGTCTGTCTTCTCCTAAAAAAAGATTACATCATAGGTAATAACAAATAAATAATAACAAACCAGATTCAAGTCAACTTAATAAATATTTAAAAAATGATTTATTATACCTCGTATTTTATTAAACGCGCTGTAAAAAGGTCTGTTTCATTGGAAAATACAGTAAGTTGATCTTCTGTTGATATACTCGATAATGACAATGGTTCTTCTATTAATTTCTCTGCTTCTTGGTCAGTAATTCCTTCCTCTAATTCAAACTCGACTAACGGTAGAATTTCTGCAACAGTACACTATTATTGATATTACTGATATAGTAAGATTAATTAAAATGTATAAATTCATAGAAAGTTTGACAATATTATCATTTACCAAACATAACAAATGAGTATTGGAATTTTAGGCCACATTGTATACATTTGCTACCAATACTATAATCTACTGGTAACAGTGGATTAAATGTTGAGCACTTATAGCATAATGGTAGTAGTTCTTCAGGATCTCTGTATGGATAAGCTCTTGCAGCTAAAGTAGAAGTCTCAACTTGTGCAAGAAGGTTTTTAGAAATTTTCATTGAACGTAATTGTTCAAGTAACTGCATAACTAGTTTGTTGGCACCTAACAAGCGAGCTTGCTTGATGAGAGTATACATTATTTTAAGTTTGGATACACCTTCTAATTGAATGCTTTGTGTTTTTAAAAGTAAATATCTTGAAATGTTAAATAATGCTTCTGGCATTAAAGATGTGAATGGTTCGTCCTTAAATAAAATAATACTTCATTAAAAATCATTCTAAAATTCATCAAAAATTTATCTTACCAAATATTTATGTATTTCATGATATGCATAGTAGACATCAGCTTTATTATAATAAGATAAATACATAGTTTTTATTTCTTCTGTATTTTCTAACAAATTAAGACTAAGCTGAGATAAAAGCCAGTAAAAATAACAGGCATCACGATATCTTTTCTCAGCTATGGCATTGTCGGCTAAGCTCGTGAGCACACTAACTGATTCTTCAGGTTGGCCAGCCATTTGAAAAGCTATACAAAAAATATACAATAAAAATTGATTGATTGAATTGACATATACTATTAAATTTATTAATTAAAAATGCAATCACCTTCTTGTGCTTCAGAGAAACGGCCAGTTTCTGCTAACCATCTAGCATATGGACCATATACTCGTGATTTTAATTTGGGATTTCTTTCTGCAAGTTCAAAAGCTTCAGGCCAAGCTTGTGCATCAATAAGTACATCTGCTACATCAGGATCATCACCTAATCTACTAAAAATCTCAGCTGCACCATGAGTAGCTCCCAACTGTTTCAATATTTTAGCAATCAAAGATAAATTATCTCTATCTGATTTATCCAGTTGTCTGCCAACTTTTATGAGCATATCAATCCATCCATACTCGGCAATGATATTAATAGCACGTTGTGTATCACCCGCGGAAAAGAACATTTCCGCTGCTGCACGTGGTTCACCTAAACTCTTTGCCCATTCCGCTCGTCGACGTAATAAAATAGTACGATCCTGAAATTTTAATAAATAAAAGAAATGAAATTAAAATATTTATTAAAGAAAATTACATAGTAATAAAACATAATTTTTAATTACCTGAGTATTGCCACTTGCTATAAATTCTTGAGCAATATCAAACATACGTAAATCGGAATACATATCACGAGCATACTGCTGTAAACCTGCTTTCTGATATAATTTTGCTGCATCTCGTAACCTACCCATAGCTGCAGCAGCTATAGCCATACATGCTTCTTGACCCCATTCACCAGATTTTAATTTTTCTTCTACTTCTGATACAACTTCTATATATCTTAGGTTTTTTATACGAGCAAAGGCAGAATAGGCTATATTTAACTCTAAATTATCTAAAGCAGCGATCCCTAATGCTCGCCAATCTGATTCAGCAACACCAAGACACGCTACTTCATAAGCTTCTTTAAAAAGTCCAATGTCTAAATATTGATACATGAACAATGAGAGAGGTACCTGAATAAAATATTAATATGAAATAAATATTTAAATGTAAATTAGAGTGATATATAAATGAAATAAATGCTATATTTTATACCTCTAAGATAATAACAGCAGAACCATTTAAACAATATAATTTTGATCCATTGTGGCCAACAACGAATCCTGAAAATTTTTGCCGATATTCCGAAAAATTAGCTACTTTAATTGCAAGATAGTTGCTACCAGAAAAACACATTATATCTTCAGAAGCACTATTATACGCAACACTTGTAACATCTTGGAAATCCTGTAATTTTTCTTCTGTGTATAAATCAAATATGGAAAGAACTCCAGTTTCACTAACAACTGCCATTTTTTCTTTTAGAGAACTGATATCCAAACACCTTACTGATCCTTCTACTTTTGCCAAATGTGCAGGGAATGGATTATCCAAATAGATCTTAATTACATGTCCTGTCTTTAAACCTAGTAGTGACATAATATTTTTTTGATAGTTATATTAGTATATTACTAATAGTTAATAAAATATATAGTTATAAAATATATATATTTTATTTATTTAAAATAATAGTTATTAAAATATATATATTTTATTAACTATTAGTATATTACTAATAGTTAATAAAATAGTTTATAAAATTAGTATATTACTAATTTTACTTTAGTAAACTTACCTGTAATTAAGCATTCTTGTCCTGCTGGTCCCCCTACTACTTTTATATAAGTTATAAGATCATCAAGAATCCATTCTCTTTCAACAATACCAGTGAAAGATAGACATTGTAATCGCCTTTCCAAGCATAAAACTAAATGATTGGTTGTGATAACTAATAAGTTACAATTAATTGTTTGATTAAGTTTTTCGCGTATACGATAATGCATTCCCTCACTACTTCCAGATGGTTCATAAATTATTACTCTTTCAGGTAATTGAACAGCAAGTCTATTTCTATATACAGCGATACGACATACCTAAAAAAAGAAAACAATATTTTTACATTTTTAAACTTCATAAAAAATAAAAAATTAAAATATTACAATGTTTATATATGTGATTCATACCAAATCTTTGCACTTAATACGGACTTTTTGATTTGTTACTAAATGTTGTATTATAACATCAGTCATATTTTCTCTGTAAGCATATCTATCTTCATACAACCCATGTACAATATTCCATGATAATTGTAAATAAGTTATTGTTCCATCTTGACAACCAAGTGCCTAACAAAAAATTATTTAAATTATTATAATTATTAAAATTATTAAAACAGAATATAGATGACCATTTATTATTCTTTTTATAAAAATGTAATAAAAAAGTATCTTACAATATGTGAAGAAGATGGATGAACTGCACAGCTCCAAACCCATGAAGAAAATGTATTGCCAACAACAGCAAGTTGTATACCATCGTGAGTCATTAAAAGACATTGTTTGTTACTACCAGAAACAAGAATATATTGACCATCAGGAAAATATGTAATTTTTAAAGGAGTAAAGTGTACTGTTCTTTCTTTTCCAACGGCTTTTCCATTAATCGTGTAAAATGAAATGACTCCATTCCATTCAGCAATGCATAAGATGTCTGCTGTATCATCTCTATAATATAATCAGACTACTTTTTTTATTTTATATTACGTATTCTGTTTGTACATACAATTACATAATATAATGATACCGCAAAGGATTCCATGCTAAGCTCCAGATAGGTACACCGCTTTGTCTTTCAATACGTGTTTTTTCTTCGCCATTCTAAATATATAATTATAAAATAGAATATATTATTTGTATATAAAAACAATAAAATAATAGAAAATAATTAACCTTATTTCTGATAGATACATATCCAGTTGCTACGCCAATAGCTAAATATTGTCCATCCAAAGTCCACGCGCAACAATTAACTCTTCCTCCTGATTTATGTTTCTGTACCGCTTTTTGTTCAGCTGACCAAAATGCGATATCAGAAAGAGAACAACTAAGTAACTGATGTGATACAGGATTAAATTGCATTGCCTGAACAGCTTCATTATGCCTATATATTTTATATTAGAATAATATTATGATGCAACTTTGATAATTCTTATTAATAAGAATATATATTTTATATTAGAATCCTATATATTTTATATTAGAATGATATTATGATGCAACTTTGATAATTCTTATTAATAAAATATTACAAATAAAACATGACTTACGAATACTTCAATATTCCTTCTAATTTGAATGTCCATATAATAACACTTTTATCTGCACTACCTGATGCAAATCTTCTGCCATCTTTTGCATAACATACACAATATACTGTATCTTTGTGACCTATAATAATTATAGATTACATTTTATTAAAAATACAGGCAATATAAAATACAAAATCATATCTTATAATATGTACTGAATATTATTACCTTTTAGTGGTTGTACTAAAGCACCACCAGTTGTTTCATAGACTAACACTTGATGTCCTGCAGCAACGACTAATTGTGTGCCATCAGGATTAAAACATAAATCATATATACTGTAAAAAATTTTAATTCATATTAAAAATGTATGCATTAAATAATTTATAAAATACATTATATAATTTTAATAAATATTTACCATTGTTCTTGTTTATCTTGAACTTTATCAACCCATGCTGGCTGTCCCCTCATTATATAACAATGTACAGAAATATTTGATAATAATTGCAATAATGTTATCTATTCAACGCATTCAACAATATAGAACAATGTAGGATTTGTTTTGAAACTGTTTGGTTTCCACGGTAACATAAATTTCAATATGGAAGAAAATGCATAAAATGAATATTCCGAAGAGAGGTAGTCTTCCGATTCGTATTTGATCTATTTTAAATGCAAATTACCATTTAATATCAATTTATTTGTTCTTATCAATTAACTATGTGTGAATTAATTGAAAAAAAAAGAAATATATATAAGTTAGCATAATTTAAAAATATATTCTATGTCTTTGTGAAAATGAACATTTATATTGTTGTTTTCTGAATTCGTTGAAAAAAGTATCAATCGATATTATATCTCTCTGTCGATATAACAGTATTATCTATTCTGAACTTTTATTGGCCGATATTATAGAGGAATTTGCTTCGTACTATTTGTATTAACGAGAAAGTAGTAAGATTCTTCACTTAACTTCATTAGGATCGAAGGAAACGAAAGGTAAATGTTATACGACGTGAATTTAGCAAAATCATAAATATCTGTCCATGTGACATTAGTTGGGGGAACGTCTCCGAATGCGGTAAATCGTGTTGTCAAAGATCATAAGTTTCTGTCTATTTTGTTCCCCCTGTGACTAGATTTGAATAAAGAATTATTTGTATGTCTTCTTTTATCGCAGTCAAACGTCTAGTTTAACATGATCAAATTATTTTCGTTGAAACAAGCGAAAAAAGATGGCGAGTCACCAAAGGCTGGGACCCAGAAAAAGGCATCAGCAGCTCAGCTGAGAATAACGAAAGGTTCGATTCGGCGCAATACCATATCTATTGTTCTTAAGAAACAATTATAATTGTTAAATGTAAAAATATTTATTCCCTCTTTTTTTATAGATATAAACGAACTTAATCTACCAAAAACATGTGGTACAGAGTTTCCCGATCCCGATGATTTACTGAGTTTTAAATTAATTATTTGTCCAGATGAGGTACGTAGAATTTAAAAAAAGAAATATATTTTATAATTGCACTAAATCATATAGTATAATAGTAGTGACAATAACAATAATTACAATAACAATAGAAGAGAAAGATAGTACCATCTTTATGTAATTTAGTGTTACTGTTATATCTATTGCCTCTGCATTGTAATCTGCATTCACTTATTTTCCAGGGATTTTATAGAGGTGGTAGATTTGTATTCAGTTTTAAAGTTGGACCAAATTATCCTCACGAACCACCTAAAGTTAAATGTGAAACTCAGGTTTATCATCCTAATATTGACTTGGATGGCAATGTATGTCTCAATATCTTAAGAGAAGACTGGAAACCGGTTCTCACAATTAATTCTATTGTTTATGGACTTCAGTACCTTTTTCTAGTATGATTTGACATTTTATAATTTTTTATTAATTTAATGTATTATACATAATTAAAAAGAAAAAGAAAGAGAGAGAGAGAGAGAGAGAGAGAGAGAGAGAGAGAAGATAAACATAAACCAGTTGTAAAGTGAATGAAATTAATAATAATATTATTGTAGGAACCCAATCCAGAAGATCCCCTTAATAAAGATGCTGCAGAAGTATTACAAAATAACAGAAGAGTATTCGAACAAAATGTAGCAAAAGCTATGAGAGGAGGATATGTAGGATCATTTTGTTTTGAACGATGTCTCAAGTGATACAGTATCCTGTCATTGTTGCTGTATACATTTCTTTAGGGACTCACTTTGGGAAAAATATCCTGACATACAGGGCGAAAATAGGACAACGAGTCCTATCACTTGCGTGATCACTTTATACACATTTATTTTCTTTATGTTTTGCCAGGCCTATATACGTCAGTTTCATCAAATACTTTATATTTTTCATTAATAAACCTCTTAAAATGTTTAATACATAAGTTTCCTTATTTAAATAAAATGAAGATACGTTTTGGCCATGGCATCATTTAGTGAAATTGGAATGCAACTGAAGAATGATAGATCAATTATAGTGAGCATTCCACTGATAAAATAGGTGTTGCTGACTAATTGATATTGAATTCTGAGTGGACCTTAGTCATTAGGTATACAAAACTTTTAACTATTTGTTTTTTTACCATCGCCATTTTCAATTTATGTATCATAATTTCATATCTCATTATTAGTATATGAAATTACCAGCAGCACCTATTAAGTTTTTCTGCAGTTCTTAATTACATATATATAATTTAATTTAAATAATGACTGAGGTGGAATGTAAGGCTGTTATAGAAAAACAGATATTTTATTTGGTT
The DNA here is from genome assembly GCF_050613455.1 of Vespa mandarinia. Classification (NCBI taxonomy): domain Eukaryota; kingdom Metazoa; phylum Arthropoda; class Insecta; order Hymenoptera; family Vespidae; genus Vespa; species Vespa mandarinia. Next base: position 7,333,105 of record NC_140812.1, on the reverse strand, counting down.
TGGCAAAGATTGCACATATAAAAGACATCAATTGCCATTTTTTGTCAATGGAGGACGTAAGAATTGTAATATTTGTATGCATAAACATGTTCCATTTATATGCAATAAGAAATAATGGATAAAAAAATTTCCAATTACTATATAAGTAGACAATTGTAATTTCATAAAATTACTGAACAATTGCAAGGCATGATCTTTTATATCAATTGTTCATTCGAATGCCAAAGGCTTTTTAAAAATATATTTAACTTCAAAGATATGTACATAAAAAATAAATAATGTTATATGCATTTTTGAAATTTCGAAAAATATAAATAAAGATGAGATAATTTAAATAAATAAATTATCTTTATAATTATCATATATAAAAATATCATGCCATAACAATCTGTATTTACATATGTATGTATCCTCATAAGAATATTTCTCATAAAAATGTTTTACGTCCTCGAAATTGCGATCTTTTTAAATTTCATACCAAACCATAAAATGTTCTTTAATTTTAATGAATTAATTAATTTTTAGAATTGTTTTCATTTTTTTTTAATGACAATTCGTTATCTTTATATACACGCGATATTAAAGAATATATTATAAAAGAAATCAAAATTTTTAATTTGTAATTTTAAAATTATAATAAAATGAACAAATTTGTTTAAAAATTGGCTAATAATTTACTTTTTCGTGAAAAAAGAAATAATTTACATTCTAATTCTGATAGATCAATGTGATCACTTATAAGACAACATTAACAAATTGAAGTATTCACGACATAGAAAATAATAAAAATTGATAAAAGAATAGGTAAATAAATGATAATTACATATATATTAAATTCAGAGTTAAATAATAAATTTTTTCTTACCTTGAGTTACAATAATGTTTTTAAAAAATCATGTCTTTACTAATTAATACACATTTTTATACAATATTTATATAAATTAAGGTATTTTATTGTTTTGTTAGAAGTTTTGTAGGAACTACAAATTTATATGTATGGAATGATATTTTCTTTTGCAATAGATAACTTCTTTCCCTTGTATTCATTACTAATTTGTTATATTGTAGTACAATAAGTGTAAAACTTATTAACTAAAAAATAACAGCTTTTTTTAGTTCTTTGCTATATTTTTCAATAAAGATTTAGTGTATATTATCATTTCGAGGCACTTTTTTATATTTTCCTTCAATCAACAAAATTAGTCAAATTTTTATAGTACTATTAAAATGTGTTATAATAATAATAATTAGAAGATTTATTACATTAATTTAATCAGGAATAATTGTTACTTGAAATATCTTAAAAAAATTAGATAATATTAAAAGAAGATATATATGCAATATAAATTATACATATATAATATATGTAAAGATTCTTTTAATTTTTGTATATTTATGTCTCAAAAAAACAATCTTTAAATAGCATAGACTGAAATAAGGAGAGATATTAAAATATATAATATGCATTTTTAATTTATCTCAATATAATAAATATTTTTATACATGAAAATAAACATGTGAATAAGCATTATCAAAATTAAACATATAACTTTATTTAAGAGTTATATGTATTTATCATTTTGTTGTTAGTATAAAAATTATTAGAGCAATGAATAAATCTTTCTCTCTCTTTCTCTCTCTCTCTCTCTCATACCATCGTTGTATTTTAGATTCAGCATATATTAAAAATGTTTACTATTTACAATTCATATTTCATTTATTATATGGACAAGAAATCAATATAATTTGCTTTTAAATCTTTTTGGATGTAGTAATCATTCTATTTGTATTATAAGTGTTAATTTTTATTTGTATGCATATGTTATATTTTATAAATGAGATTTTCATTTCAAAGTTTCATTTTAAATCTGAATTTGTATAGGTAAAAAAGGATAAACAAACGATTTAAGAAAATAAAGTTGCACTCAGTAATCACTTATTTATGGTCAAGGATTGCTGTAGAAACTTATGCATAATAAATTTTTAGTGATATTGTATTTGTTAGTTAGAGAGTTATCACTATACTATTTATGTGAAGTTGTTGACTTTAATCTTTTTTTGTTATATAAGTGTTACTATCTAATCAAATTTAAATGCAGTGTATGGTGACGTGCTGCTATTTACTTTACAAAAGCTTGTCTGAATTAGATGTACTTTCTTAATAAAATGATTACATGAAAAAATAAAACTATGATATTAATTTAAATTATCTTCAATTATTACAAATTTTATATGAAGAGTGAATATGTTAATGCATTTAATAAATAATAATAGTTAGATAAAAGAACATAAATTTCTCTTGAAATAACTTTTAATGACCAATTAATGGTTATAATTTTTACTTTATTTTATACTGTAGTATTAGAGATTTTTGTTATATTATTAAAGATATAGCATAAGAAGAAACCTTCCTTTAGTCAAAATTATTTAAATTCAATATAAAGATTGGCATTTTTTTTAAGTTTTTACTCATGATTAATAAATTCATCAATTTGCAATATTATAATTTTTGACTATATTCATCACTGTAACTTCCTACTTATTAAGTATTAACAATGATTTAACTTGGTATTTAATTTGAAAAGTCTAGAATAAATCGTATAATGAGGTATATATATATAATTTGTTGTCACTGTTTTTTTACAGGCAATCCAAATGACATTATATATAGTACTATATTTATATTTCAATATTTACTGATGGGTTTATCATATTTAATAGCTTTGGAACCTTCTACTTTCTTTTTATTAAAGAACAGCATCTGTACAAGCAGAGCAATATTGTGTACAATAAAAGCTTTCATAAAGTAAAGACATTATTATAAAATGAGGTTACGCAATTTTGGTCATATAGTCAAAACAGTCCCCCAATATTCATACCAACAATTTAACATAGTTTCATTAACAAATATATAGACTAAATGTTCTGTAGAAATATGTGTAACTATCAGTAAAAATGATGTGTCTAGCAAGCTATTATTTTTCAAATTATTATTAATTCAAAAGTTATAGATTTAAATAAAATTATGTTCATTTATTAAAGTATGTACAAAAGCTCACTAGACAAATAGCAGTTTTTCCAATAGGTCAATTGAATTATTTTTATATTGAATGTCTATAAAAGATTATACACTATCACTCACTAGACAAATAAAATGTCATACTAATGTCTCGACTAATGAAACAATAGCATGTGTATACATGATTTAATGGAAATATATTTTAAGCATCATATCAGAATAAAATTTTGTTCAATTACTATCAGTGTACATAAAAATAGCAGATAGGACATGCACAATGTCTTCCAAATGGTCATGTAGTAATCATGTACTCTATTAGTATCCAATTCAGATGCCTTGTAATTTGTTTACTTATTCAATACAAATAGAAATAATTAAAAATACTTATCGACTTAAAGGTGTTCCGCCAAAATTAAATGAAGTGGGTATAGTTTGAGAATGGAAAGCATAACCTATAAAATAGTAAAAACATTTATATAATATTAAATTTTGAAATATCTTTTATAACTTTGGAATTAACAATATATATAAAAATAGGTGTAATTACCGCCGCTTTGCTCGATTCTTTTGCTTTCCAAAGCTGCTTTACGCTGATCTGCTAAAACTATAATCTCTTGTAATGCTTTCTGTTCCTCAGCTGTTAAATGACTCGTTAATGCCCTATACCAAGTTGAGTCAGTTCTTTCAATATCTAAATATATACATATATAGTTATTTTTACAGTAATAAAATATCTCAGATAAAATATTAAATTTAACCAATATTTACTTTGCATAACTTCTTTGAAAACAACATATTCATCTTGATTTGTATCTTCTGAATCTAAAGGTGTACAATAACTTTCTAGAGCAGTTTCTTCATTTGCGTCATAATCAGAATCATCTTCATCATCAACATCAGATCTATGATCTCCATGCCCGTCTTGAATAGATGCACTGACATTAAAACCATGTTGTCCTGAAGACCTTGTTACTTTTTCTTGCAATTTTTCAAGATATTCTTGACTAGCATCATCAATTTCATCTTCATCTGATGACAAAACTTCTGAAAACACGGTTCGTGCTAATAACATATGAAAATCTTTTCTATATATTTTAATACAAAGAATTATTAAAACCTTCATCAATATCACTTTCTTCCTCTTCATTATCTTCCTCATCTCCATCTGCTACTTTAGCAGCATATGCTCTCTTGAGGCCATCAAACAATAAAATCAAAGATGGAATTATTTGTTGAACACATTCATTCACTGCTGTTGGTCTAGCAGGACCCATACTAATCAAGGTACATAATCCAAGAACGCAAAGTTTTCGATCATGCAACCTAAACAGAGAATACAAATTTATGAAAATAATATTATATATAACTTTATTTGTTGCAATAAACATAATTTAGAATAATATGTAATATCTGATTTTTATTAGAATAATTTATTTTAATAATAAATATTATATACCCTAGGAAACAATCAGTATCATGAATCCATTGTTTAATAAAATGCGATGCAATTGGCTCTGGAGATTGTCCAAGATTTCCTTGTAATCTGTCCATTGTTTCAAGACATAAAGCAGGATTATAATATAAAGCTGCAATGACTACTTGAAGACACATAGTTCTTAATTCAGATGTTTTTACTTCTCGCATTAAACGTTCTAATACTAATTGCACAAGTGAAGGTATGCACTGGAAAATAGTAAATATGGAATAATATTTAGTACATAATTTTGTATTTATATATACAAAAGGCTAAGTAAATTAATTTAATCAAATTAATAAATATACCTGGTCAATATGCCCTTTACATTGTAAAATAATAACTTCTAATAATTTTGCAGCATGACACTCTGGATCTTCACCAGCATCACCAGTTAATATCTAAACACAAGAATTTTTGAAATAAAATTAATAATAATATAATATTTTAAAAACATTTTTCACAAAACTCAAAATTATATAGAAAAGAAAAAACTTACAGCTTTACACATATTAAACATAGCAAGTATATAGTTTTCATTTGATAGAAATGCTGGTGTATCTACAGTGATATAATTATGTAATGCTGGCATCATATCAGTAAAGTAATCAAAACCATCTTTTTGGAAAAGCTGATATATGAGTTCTAAAACCTTCCACATATCTTCAGAAATAGTCATACCCGTTAAATCAAAGACTAATGAAAGTGCTTCTTCATAAAATTCTATAAAAATAGTATAATTAAACTGATGTTATTTTTTGTTTTGCATACACAGATACACGTGTGCACGCGTATAACTATATATTTATTTAAAGAACAACTTACCCATAACGCTTTGACTAAATATATGAGCTACCACCTGTAAAACAGTTGGTTCTAATTGTGCCATAATTTGAGGTTGATTTTTCATCACTGTCAATACTGTTTCTATTGTATTCAAAATACCCATTGCAGTAATTGCCTTTTCATCACTACCCTCATCAGTTTCAAGAACTTGACTAAACGTAGCAGCCTAAATGAAATTATTATTTACTTTTTATTCATGGTTTTATATAAATATATAAGAAAAGACATGTATATTTACCAAATGTTGACAAATTTCTACAGCAATTGGCATAAGCTGTTCTGTATATGTACAAACAATTTTCTGCATAACACTCGTTAAATCATCATTTTCTGTTTCTCTTATAATAGCTAATAATTCGAGAGTTATTTGTTTTATAAGTGGTTCTATGTACTTCTGAGCTTTGTCTTGTGCACACAAAAGCATTTGAAGAGCTATAGCAGCTTCAACTTTAACAGGCAAATCATGATCAGTCAAAAGAGCATTTGTTGTCAGTCTAATTGCCTCAACTAAGATTTGTTCTTGTTTAAACTTTATTTCAGAGAAATAATGTAAAACCCAACAAGCCTAAAGATATAATAATATTATTTACTTTAATTTTCATAGATATATGATTAAAATTATTAGTAATTAAACAATTTAATTCTTATTTTACCCTTGCTCGCATATGGCCATGTGGACTATTAAATTCGGGAAACACATGCTGTACTAACATCTTATCCATTTGTTCCCTATAAAGTTTCTTTTTAAGCAGAACGTCTGCTAAACTTCCAACCTAAGCAAAATATAATTATATGTAGTAAATATATGTGTGCAGAATCATGTATTTATGTACAAATCTGCATGTTTTTCTTCTAAATAAATTTACCATATGTAATGCGCCATCTTTCTGCCGTGGATCAGCGTTTGGACTTGTTAGAACTTCTGCGCAAAATTGCATAGTTTTTTGTAGCATATCCTTTCGTTTTTTGCACGCAGAATGCAATAAAGTCTGTGCTGCTGTTACTGGAGATACAAAGTCCTCAAAAATATCTGAAATAAAAGAAACACATTTTTTTATTTTTAATAAATAGTAATGTTATAGAAAATTATTATTGTTATAATGCTTTTACCAAATTTGACTCTTATGTATTCATATGGATCGTTATTCCATAATTCCTCATCAGTAGCAGAGTATGAAAGAATAGGGAATAGTACATCACGAATGATCTCAAACATATGAGGCTTCAAAAACTTCCAAGAAAAAGCATGACTAACACTGCAGTATAAAATAAAAAATTATTTAATCAGAAAATATAAAAAAACTTGAAAAATAATTTTTTTGATAACTGATTGTATACTCTTACCCTTGGTTAATATAATTAATCGATTGTTGTATCACTCTAGGAGAGACAAAGATTTTTCTTCTGTACTGATCCAAAATCTTTAAAAGAACTTCTAAAATTCCACCACTAAATGTTTCAAGATACCATTCTGAAAATTCTTTATATTCTTTGGTTACATTACCAGGACTACCATATCTAAAATATAAAGTAACATAATGTAATAAATAACCAGTGATATTTGTGATCTCATATGTAAACAAATTACCTCTCAAACATTCTATGAAGAATATGTAAAGCCCATTTTTTACATTTCCACCAAGGAAGTTCTACACGTTCCTCGTCGTCTAAATTAGGATTATTAGTCTCTGGTGGGACAGGCCTATCAGCTACTTGTCGTACAATGTCCATCCATTGGGAGAACACTTCTTTCGATATAAGATCAAGAGGCAGCGTATACTAAATTAAAAGTGAAAATGATATCCTCAATAAATGATATTCGATAAATGGTTATATAAAATAATTTATCTGATCTTATTATATACCTGAGTAAGTGCAAAAAAGATTTTCAAAATTTGTGTTTGAAGTAAAACTGATTGTTCAGATGAATCTGGCAATAAACGTAATATCAATTGGTAAATCATAGGGAAAAGTAAATTCATTGCTTCATTCAATGGTCCCCTTTCTTCTGCTTTCTTGTACCTAAGAATATTATAATATTTATAATGTATTATAAATCTTTTCATTTTATTACGAATATTAAATAGCTTGTCAAAAACTTACTCAAAGTTTTTGACAAGTTGATATAATGCAAGGAGAACACCAGGCCAGCAAGAAGCATCAGGATTTTGAAGATATATTGTAATTTTATCAACAATTTGAGTCCATCTTCCAGGGAAATCATGTTTTACTATATTGCTAATGCATACTGCTAGTTGCACTCTAAACAAATAAACAAAGTAATACGTAACATAAAATAATAATTTTCAAGTCAAATCAATGATATATTTACCTAATCAATTCAGGTGCATGAACCACAGCATCCACTATTGCATCACGTATCATAGCACGATCTTGTTCATGAATACTAAATTCTACAGGTCCATTTTCAGCTTCTCTGTCAGCCCAATTTGTGGTAATTAAATTTTTCAAATATATAACACCTATAAAAAATTGCTTCATTATATTACTATATGAATTATAATATTAATAACATATATCAAGTAACCAATATACAGTGAAAATAATTCATTTTATATAATAAAATGTTTAATTTATTCTTATTTTTAATTGTATAAATATTTTTCATACTTATAATATTCTAATGATATATATATATATATATATATATATATATATATATATATATGATATAATTACATATAATGATTATATTTATTAAAAATAATATCTTTAGGAAACATTATATTAAAAATTTTATTAATATTTAAATAAAAAAAGAAACTGTATACAATAATATGCATTTTTTTTTAAATATGTATATCTAAATATAATAAAGTATTTTTTATGCTTACCGGCTTGCCGGACAGGCATATCAACTTCAGCTGACATAACTACTTGTAAAAGAGTAGGAGCAAAACCTATAATCTTGTGAATCTGAAAAGAAATTTTTATATTTTCAATATTTATTATTTATTTATATATATATAGTTCTATTAAAAGAATTTATATACAATAGATAAGTATATAAAAGCATATGTATTATATATGCATATTATAAAAAATGTCCGTTTTTTTTTTAAATTATGTAATGTTTGCTATATAATTCACAAAAGTTAAAATCATTAGATATATAAATATGAAACATTACTAATTTATCAATAACAATATGCAGTTAAGTCTTCAAATAAAAATTCCTTAGTTACTAGAAAAAGAAATCATAGTTAATATGTTTATTAGTTACATGAAGCATATAGAATGATTTAATCTTGTATATACAATTATTAGCAAAAAATGTATAAAAATATTTTTTAAGAATTATAATATATAACCAAAAATTTATTATAAAATGTAAATTGAGTAATTGTCTTTTACATTATTTATTGACTTATTTATAGAAAAAATATATTATATGCTACATATGTAAAATTACATAAAATATATCATAAGAGAAAAGGAGAGGGGGAGGGAGAGACCAAGAAAGCATAAAGAGGTTAGTTTAAAAAAAATTAAATGAATTGTAAATCTAATAAAACGGATATATATATAATATAAATAATATTATTAATTAGAAAAAATATCTATATCAATGCGACTCTATATTACACTGCTTTGTGCAAATAGATATTTTGGAATTAATTCTGCATGCCCATGTATAAAGTATAGTAAAATATACTAGCTGTAATAAAATATTTTAATACATCGTTTTTTTGGTATATATTATTTCTATTAAATGTATTAAATCGTAGAAGTCAAACATTCATGAAAATATATAAAAGACGAAATAAGGCTAAAGAAATAAGAATAGAAAAAAAGACTTGGTGAATATAAAAGCGAAGCCACATGTTTTTCCGTCCATGAAGTATCAGAGTATCAAAGCACGTTTTTCAAGTCCTCATACCTGATTCAATTGATCTTCAGCTTGCTTTTGTTGAGAAGGGTCAATAGTAGCACGTAATAATTCTGTTAATTTACGAAGATCCATTTTCGTAAATATTTAAGCTATTGTGTCAGTTAATACGCGTGAATTTTTTACCGTTCTTCATAAATTTGACCCGGCGCATTCACCTCACTGCCACCTTGTCACGTGACAAAACAATATGGCGACTTTAAAACCTCGAATTGTTGCGTTCAAGCAGAAATTATGTAGTGATTAGAAGAGAAACAAAATGTGATTGTCCAATTTTCCAATCGTGTAATGATTAATTGCAATAAGTATTTCTACTTTAATAATGTTCAATATTGTTATAATACTAATTTGACATTAGCTGATATATTACAATCATTTCGATTATTGTCATTTGAAGCATTTCATATTCACTAGTAAACATGTGAACGAAGCATATATCTGTGACATATTTAGAACAATTTTTCGATCGATTTACAATCTAGCTGATTTACAATATTGTCCGTTATTTACATCCTTTGTGCTACATGAAAACTCATTCGTTAAAATCGAATAAAAAAACATTCAAAAAAAAAACTCATGAGTTGCTTATAAAAAACACAAAACTTAAAAATATTTTATATATACGTTAAACACATATAATTGTACAGTAGACTGTGATTATACAAAATAGTTTAGTAGAATACGAAAAAAAAAACAATACAATGATTGGTTTCCTCTAAATGTAACGTGCTTTGTGTGGTCAGTAACATAATTCAAATTTGTGCGTATATTCCAGGCGTTCTCAAATAATACTGCCTATCCATATCAGGCAGCACCAGGTTGATCTCTGCTTTGCCAGAAACATGGCGTAAAGTGATTGTTGCACATGTGTCAGTGATTTGGTAAGATATGATAAATTCAGTTCGTTCTTTATAATTCGATGAGTAATATAAGTATTATATTATTCCGTGGTTTTAAACAGTACGGTATTTAGATATTGTGTAGATATTGTGAGGAAATATATAAATTTAGTTCACAAAGTGACATCGTGAGTATTTGATCAGCCATTTCGTAAGACCTTTGAAATATCTATTAAAACTGATCGTTAAGTTAAAAACGTAAAATGCCGGTAGTTCTGTACCGTTACTGCGGTGAATAACCTGCCTATGATATATCAATTGCATGTTGGGTGAAATCATTTTTCATCGTGGATAATGTATGATTGAAAAGCTTGGTATAACATCTTTCTTTACACAGGAGTACATTCCATTCTTCTGAGTCTTATGTGATCATGTTTCATTCATCTCTATTCATTTGAAATTTTGACTAAATAAAGATTAAAAATGAGCTACACACATTTAAAATATAGCTGTCTGTTTTTTTTTAACATGATGTTAGAAAAAAAATTATATTTATAACATTGTATTTTTTTCTCTTTTCGTTTTTGTTTTAGTATTTTTTCCTTTATATTTATAATTATAATATATATGAATAGCTTGCGCTTATTTTATGATAAAATCAAGATTGTCTGGGAATGGCTATATGAGTATAGCTATTTATATACATAAATATACACACACATATATATATGTATATATATATATATATATATATATATACATATATATATGAACATAAAATTGTTCCCTTATATACAATTTTTTGTATACGTCTTTTTTTTGTGTTATAGGTAAATAATTATGTGTAAAATCTTGATATATATATATATATATATGTATGTATGTATATATATAATATTTTAATGTTTAGAATTGTTATTTTTTAAAAGAAGAAAAATCTATTACTTTTTATTTAATAAAATATAATTACTTTGATTTTATATAATCAATTAACAAAATGCATTAATAAGATTTAATTGTATTAAAAAATTAATTATATTTTTACAGGTTGATTGATTTGGTCTATATTACTAGATTTCATATTGAGATACATATCATTACAATTATATTATTGGTAACAAAATAACAGAATGTAAGTTTGAAAAGTTTTATTATTTATTATGGATGCCATATTTTGATAAAATATAAATTCTATAATTAAAAAAAAAAAAAAAATTCAAATAAAGAAAACTATTAGTCCATAAAATTATATACTTAATATATAATTACTAATAGGAATACTTTTAGAACTTAGTTTTCATCACTGAATTTTATTAAATTTTGTGTAATATCATTATATTCCTTAAAATATCAATTTGTATTATTGTTATTATTGATTAATTACTTTTCACTAATTTTATAAGTCTTATATATTTTTGATGAGGAATATATTTTAAAGTATACAAGAAAAAATTTTCTATCTTGTTACGAAGGAAAGAGAGGACAGTTGATGTTAGAGAAGAGCCATTTTCCAAGTCTTGGTTTAGACATTCTAAATATAACTGCAGGCTCTATAGGCTATCTCTACTGTGTCATGCTACATAGAGTGGTGTTCTCCTGCATTACGTAGAATTTGAACATTTCCTATTTTCTTTATGGCTTGAAGCCAAATCTGACTCACTTAATATCAGCAATATGTGTATGATAATTGGTTAAATGAATTATATATTTTATTAAATATCAGTGCATTCTGATTGAAGTGTTCTTTCACAAAAATATTTATAATAATTCTATTTAGAAAAGATATTTTAAATATAATGCATATTTGAAACAATTATTTTTGGTATGTTTTGTATAATATTTACTGTATATGTTATAGTTAGTATTGATTTATTAAACTGTTTTCATTATAATTTATATATTTGTGATTTTTTCTTTTCTTTTATTCTTTTTTTTAAGTAAATATATTCTTTATTTTTATATTTATCTATTATTTATACGATTAAGTTGTGATATTCTTGTTTTTATATTTGTTTATTTTATATTTTTCTTATACTTTTCCTTTTATTACAGATCATGGTTCATAGGACGAATGAAATTAATAAAAAATGTTTAATTCCATATATCATCAAAGAATCTAAGGATAAACAAGGTATAAGCGGAAAGCTTGAGTTGCATGAGTCTATGCAAGTTAAAGATCTGTATAGTCTCATTGAAGCACAACATCAATTACGTCCAGATAGTTTTACAGTACATTTAAATACGGGACAAAGAAAAATGGTATGTGACATTCTTTATAACGATATTTGTGATTAAAACTAGGTAATATATATAATAATATTTTCATTATCTTTTAATTAGGTTAGTCTATCTGAAATGATAAATAAAACAATGCTAGAACTATCATTGCTTGATATGGACTTTGAACCTAACTCAGAATCAAATGAAACGATGAATACTCTTGTTGTCAATGTTCATAATAAGGTTATGAAATATTTAGCATGTGAGCCATCGATATGTGATCCTACACCTTCATATCAAGTATCTAGTTGGAATGAGAATAACATTAATTTGAAAGCTCCTATCAAACCTGAAACAAGTATGTAAAATATAATATAAGAATTAATTATAGAAATAAAATAACGATGATACAGCATCGTTAATAAAAAGTGTAATGATTATAACATATATTGTAAATAATTATCTGTTGTTATGCTAGCTATTAGATAAAATATAAATTAAAAAATACTTAAATAAAATTTGATTACTATAAGATAAATATGTAAAGTGTTTTGTTAATATTTAAAGGCTATGTTGGTTTGGTCAATCAAGCAATGACATGTTATCTCAACAGTCTCCTTCAAGCATTATATATGACACCAGAATTTCGTAATGCTCTTTACAATTGGGAGTATATTGAAGGTTCAGAAAAAGATGAAACTAAAAGTATTCCATATCAGTTACAGAAATTGTTCCTTAACTTGCAGGTATGATAATAAATAGATTGATAAGGAAAAATAGTTAAATATTGTAAAATAAATATAAGAACACTATATTATTTGTCTATAAGAAATGATATTAATTTGTAAACAGACTTCTACAAAATCTGCAGTGGAGACTACATCTTTAACCAAAAGCTTTGGATGGAATTCTAATGAAGCTTGGCAACAACACGATATTCAAGAACTTTGCAGAGTTATGTTTGATGCTTTGGAACTGAAATTTAGAAACACAGAACAAGCTGATCTTATTAATAGATTGTATGAAGGTATTTTATTTTTCTAGTTTTGATACTGGAAAATAAAATACTAGAAGAAAATAGTACAAAAAATGTTTGATACCAAGTTTTATTCTTTTAGGAAAAATGAATGATTATGTAAAGTGTTTGGAATGTGGAACAGAGAAGTCAAGAGAAGACACTTTCCTTGATATTCCTCTACCAGTTAGGCCATTTGGTAGCAATGTAGCATACAACAGTGTGGTAATATATTTTTTGCTATGATATATAATATTATAACATCATTAACATTTCAAAACAATAAAGTTATATTCGAAATACTTAAACAGTAAATAACAAATATTTATAGGAAGAAGCGATAAAAGCTTTTGTTCAATATGAAACATTAGAGGGAGCAAATCAATATCATTGCGAAAAATGTAACAAAAAATGTAATGCACAGAAAGGATTAAAGTTCACTAAATTTCCATATCTTTTAACATTACATCTGAAGCGATTTGATTATGACAATAACAGTTGTCATAGAATCAAACTTAATGATAAGTAAGTTGTTAAATAATTAGATATAATAATTTTTATATATTGAGATCATTTTGATTTGTTAATCTGCTTTTTATATAAGAAACTATTTATATGTATACATATATTATTATAATCATAATTATACATATTAATATCTTTCGTTCTAGAGTCACGTTTCCAGATACACTTTTCTTAAATTCCTTTATTTCATCTACAAATCAAGAATCGCCTTCTGGAGAAGAAGATATTGGCGTGGGTGTTAAATGTGATGATAGTTCAACTACAGATAGTGGTACATTAGATGATGATTGCCCACCATGTGATAATAATCTCACAAATAGTAGTTTATTGACAAATCACGATCCAGACGATGATGAAGGTATATTTTTTAATTATTACTGCTGTGTATTTTGTAACTTAAGGATGTAATTATTTCTAGAGATAATTTTGATTATGTAGATATATACATTATATAATTTTGCATATAATATTATTTGTTTATATTTCCTTCCTATAAAGAAAAAAATAAATAGCATATAAAATGTTATTTTTATTTATATATTTAGGTATCGATATGAGTAATGGACCATCGACATCTAATTGTAGTAAACACAATCATAAGAATGAAAAACACCAAAGTAATTGCATAATAGAATCAGGTCCTTACGTATATGAATTATTTTCAATTATGATACATAGTGGAAGTGCCAGTGGTGGGCATTATTATGCTTACATTAAAGATTTTAGAACACGAGAATGGTGGTGCTTCAATGATCAAAGTGTTACTCAGGTAAGAGATAGAAGACAGAAAATTATTAGAAGATAGAATAAATTACGGATAAAAAATAAAGCATATTTAAGTTTGAAAAATAAGAAATGAAGAAAATCAATGATAAAAACTATATGTTGTTTATTTTAGATAACTGAGGATGATATTCAAAAAACATATGGTGGTGGTTCAATTAGAGCATATTATAGTGGAGCATATAGTAGTAGCACAAATGCATATATGCTTATGTATAGACAAATAGATCCAACTCGTAATGCTTTACCAATGCAGGCACAAGATTTTCCTCGGCATATACAGGTATAATGTTTGAAAATATTGGTATTAGTATTTATTACTATTTCTAATGTATTATCAGTATATAAAGTTCTTTTTATGGTATATTTCAGGATTTGTTAAAAAAAATTAAAGAAAGTGAAGACAATGACAGAAAGAATAGGGAAAAACAGATAGCATGTCCAAAATTGAAAGTTTACTGTCATCATCCGGTAACTGGTAACTTATGTCACACAAGATTAATTGTAATGCCAGAATATAAACTAGCTGAAGTAACGGAAGAAGCTTATAAAAAACTTGATCTTCGTGGAGTAGTTAAATTAAATCAATGCCGTTTAGTAGCGTATAAACACAGTGCAGATTTGATAGAATGTAGTTATGAAGGAAGAGATCAAGAAGAAATTTCTACTATTTGGTATAATAAAAGTTATGTCGAACTTCTTTTAGAAATATGTAAAGAGGATCAAATGTTCGAAATTTATCAACCTGGTGGTAAGTACAGATCATATTAATTTAATATTTTATACAATAAGATTAAATATTGTATTATATATTTTGAATTATATACTTAATGTTCTTTCAATTTTAGGTATTACAACTAAAGTATTTGTGATAGATATTCCCAAAGTAGAAGTTATAGATGGACCAATTAATGTACGAGGTTTGCTTACACAAAGTGTCAAGGATTACAAGCAAATATTAGGAAATATCATTAATATGGATCCTAAGCAAATGAAACTAGTTTTACTAGTTTTACGAAAACGCAAAACAGATATTAAATTAATAGATAAGGATGATATTGACCTTCAAACAGCTGAATTTATGGATGCAAGTAATAAAGTATTTGTATCTACTATGCTTGATGTGGATAGTAATAAACCATTTTATGAGACAACATTATATAAACTCATATTAAGGTTTGAAAATATTATCTCATTGCAAGTACAGATACCGGACATAAGCAAAGGTAAGAGCAACAACATATTATTTTTTATAGTTGAACAGATTTTATAGGTTCTATGCATTATTTTCATAGTAACAAAATATAAATGTTTTATGTATGCGAACATTGTGGTATATTATATATTTTTTTTTTCCATTTTTTTTTTTTTTTTTTTTTCTTTTTTTTTTTTTTTTTTTTTTTTTTTACAGAAATTCTTGAAGAGTTAGATGTACCTTTAACTGACAAATATGAAAATAGAGAAAATCGTTTCAGTAATGGACCATCTAAATTATCAATTAATGATTTAATAAAACGTGATCTTGAAGTACAATATAACACGTTCCGGGATATTATTAAAAAATCGGTGAAAAATGATGATCTTCCTATACCAGATTTCCTATTAGGAGAACCAGAAGAGTGGAATACTTCTGAACAAAGTAATAGTGAAGACAGCAGTCTTAGTGATAGTGATAAAACTTTGGTAGGAGATACTCAAGAAGATGATGATTTTCCACCATCTTATCACCCACCACTTTCGGATAATAGACGATTTGAAATAGTAAATCAAATAGACATACAAACTTCTGATATTGATGATGAATCTGAATATTACTTTAAGGCTACTTCATGTACAAACAACGCTCGAAAATGTATGTATTTATTATTTTGTTATAATATGTAGTAAATTTTAAATTATTAATTATTTTGTGTTTTAGTACTTAAGGTTTTAGTAGATAAAAGAATGCGATTAAGCACTTTGAAAAAAGATTTGCAGCCTTATGTTGGCGTGCCTGTAGAATATTTCAAAGTTTTCCGACAATCTGGTGATTCTGAATCTGAATGCACTTGTCTGACAGAACAACTTTTTGCTTTTGATGATGGTGAACGACTTAATTTAAAACTAGGAAGAGCTTTGCGTAATGGAGAATATAAAATAAAGCTATTTCAATTACATATCGATTCAATTACAGAGGTTTGTAAATATTGTGTATATTTTTACCATTGAAATTTACATTTATAAGAAATATATTTTTATAATATATTTTTTTAACAGCCCTACAAATTTTTATGTGAAACAATTCTTTCTAAAGACATGACATTTGGTCAAGCAAAGAAACAAATTTTAGCAGAAATAAAGAAGAAGTACAATATAGACATACCATATGAAAAATGTAGATTGAGAAAAAAATATTATAATACGGCTTCTAAGGTATTCTTAGATAAACAGAAATTTGATCAACAACTGCTCACACAATTTGAAATGATTGTCCAAGAATTACCAGAGAAAGAAGTTGTTACTGATAACGACAATCAAGTAGTTTTGTTTGTTCGAAGATGGTCTCCTGCCAAAGTACAACTTGGTCAATTTCAAGAGGTTGTATTAGATGAAAAGTTGATAGAAGAATTGAGAAAAAAAGTAATAAAACAAACATAATTATTGAACATAAAGTATGCAGTACAAAATTACAGATTATTAATAATACAACTATTTTTTTCCTTAGATATCTTCTATATCAAATATACCTGAAAAATACATAGATATAGCAAAGGGAAAAGGTACTTTTCCATGTGATATACCTGTATTAAAAGTCCAAACTGACCATCAATGGAATGAACATATTACTGGTAACGAAAATGTATACGATGATTTTGAAGATGGTAGTGTTTTCTTATACAGGTAAGATTTAGGACTTAAATATTTTTATATATTAATAAAATTATGTGTGTATATTTATAAATAAATGAAATTACAAAAATTATAGGGATAGCCGAGAAGAGTTAAAAAAGTTAAGTCCAGATGAAACGAAGGAAATCACTAATAAAGAAACTGCACGTTTCATACAACTTTCATCCTCAACAGGTTATAATCGACGTAGTGAGAAAGCGCTTAAAATATATTTGGATACTAAATGATCCTGTATTAATTGTACATCTACTGAATGGCAGTAGTTAAATGAATACAATAAGGAACATGAAACATTGAGGTGCAAAGTACTTGAAGCACATCAAACAGTGATTATATCACATTTTCAAGAAACCAAATGTTTTATGCTCCAGTAAGTTTTCAATATCTCGAAGCTTCCATCTTCTTAAATATAAATGTTTTCGAATATCTATCAGGTTTTTGGCATCTTTTGGATAATGCTGCCAATTAGTAAGAGATTTTGATTTTCAGTTGTCACTATTTTTTTTCTTTTTTTTCTTTTTTTTCTTTTTTTTTTTCTTTTTTTCTTTCTTTTTTTTTTTTTTTTTAATTCTGGAATTTGTAGAAGGTATAAAAATTCCTGATTCTCTACATTAATAAATTATTTTCTCATCCGGAAGGTATTATTAAGGATTCTAATCACTAATAAAATTCAATAATATTAAGATGCAATAAGACAAATCATCAGTATTTGACATAAATATATGGACTCAGATTGTCTATTGTATGTCTAATTATAACTCCGATTCATAATATATATTCAACGTACAATATTCTTGTTTGGTAAAATCTCAGCTATATTCTACGATTCAATAAAATCAGAATACTTGTACAGCTATCAAAGAAAAAAATTAACATACCTTACAAAAGTTAGAAACTATTTTCGGTGTCAAAGCACAACATTGAATTACATTATAAAAATATGTCTATTTAATGCAATTGTAATTAACCCTTTTAATACCATTTATGTGTGTGTAAGATTTATTGCATTATTAATTGTGTAATAGTGTTTTCCTCTCTAGTTTGTTTAAATATTATTCTTAAGTTATCATTTATGCCTGCCTGCATTAGATATGTAAAATAGTGTACACTACTAGTAAAATTTTTATCTGATTTTGTTATTTTCAGTTTATATAAATATAACTATATTTAAAAAGAAAAAAATCATGAGATAATGATTTCTGTTATTTATATGTTTCTAACATTGATATATTTGATACATATATACATATAACTCAATAACAAGATAAAAAAAATACATGCTCCATAATAAAATATATTGTAAATAATAACTTTTAAAAATATTTTGTTTAATTGTGGAGCCAATCTGGTACACTTTGTGAATCAATCAATATATGTGAATCTATTAAATTATGAAAATTATTAGAATTAGAAATCTAAAATATACAATCGAAAATAAAGATTTCAAGAATGTGATATTTAATAATAACAAAACAGAGCACATATCACTATATATGTCAATTTCTTCATTGCATTATAAGTATTGAAATTTACTTTGTTTCCTATGTTGTAACAATTTTAACTGTTTTGTATAATATTCTACTTAATTACTTACAATATATCATTATGGAAACATGCTTTTAGTACAGGGTTCTTTTGCATTTAACATTTAGCAGCAGTTTCACATTTGGCAATTTGTACGTTATTTCATTGTATACAACATGGTGCTAAAAGGGTTAAATGCAAAGTTGTTATTGTTCCCCTTAATTTTTAATTTCTTTTAATAGTCTCCTTTTCAGGTATCTATTGACTTTGTGCAAATATCATACCAAAAGAAAGAAGTTAATATTCATAAGATAATATATCAATCGAAAATGATTTCAAATCGTGTGATCACTGTTTACTAAAAGATAATTATTTTTAAATCAATCCCAGCTGTTATTTAGTACATAATAACATGCCCGATTTTTATTGTTATTCATGTAACTTTTATTTATTGTATGTTGTGTAAAAAACAAGTTTGGTGTGTGTTAATAAATTACATATATAATGATTACTTTGATTGTATGTGGAACTATTTCATTGGCAGATAAAAAATGGAATTTATAGACAAATGAGAACATTAGGTACATGAGATTAGAATCTTTCCAAGATTATGTTAATTTTTTATAAATGATATTATCTTTACATTAATAATTAGAATTTTTTTTGCACAACAAACAAAAAATTATCAATAAAATGCACCAAGTGGAACAAATATTGTAATTAAATAAAAATGTAAACTATTATGAGTATAAGGCTCCAATTGTAAATTAATTGATTTTTATTACTGTCGGAAAATTGAATGATAGCTATAAACTATTGTCATTGAATGAGAAAAATTTTCTCAGTTTTGCTATGATTTAGTTCTCTGTACAGATATATACAAGCCAATGTGTCAAATAATGCTGTAGATTGGAATAACAATTTGCATTTTTTGCATATAATATAAAAACATTCAGTATATCTTCATTATGACTTAGCATGCATACATGCTAATACATATAACAATTAATTTGATTGCTTATTCTTAGTAATATAAATCATAGAAAATACAAGGAAGTTTGTGCATGTACATACATATGTGCATGCACACGCAATGTGTGAGTGAGAGAGAGAGCGAGTGAGAGAGAGAGAGAGAGAGAGAGAGAGAGAGAGAGAGAGAGAGAGAGAGAGAGTAAAATAGAATATTTTTATCCTTTTTGTGGATAAATTAATTCCGAGATTATAAAATATATTTCGTTTAACATATGTGTATACAGGTTGTCATCTAAACTTTTCAATCAGCTATGATCCAATGTTATGCCTTGTAATATATGTGACAATTATGAACCAAATTATATTTATAATTATGAACAAATGAAAGATTTGAAAATGGAATGGACTTTTTGGTCAGAAATAGATTGCTGTACGAGATTTCATCTATCATTATAGTGTGATGCTTTTCTTATTTTTGTGTTGCTGTGTTGACATCATTAATCACTGTTATTGTTTTATTAAATACAAATAAATTTGTTCCTTGTATTTGAAATATGTAGATAAAGATAACAGATTATATAAGTTTTTATAAAGCGTTCTATATGGAAAATAGCTTTGTTTCCAGATAAGTGAAAGTAGTTTTATGAAGACATATGTTTTTGCATGTTAATTTTTGTAACTTTGAAATTAATTATTATTAGAGAACAAATATGTGTATAGTTTCCTGAATGCATAATGTATTTATAAGAAAAAGAAACAAATTAAAAATTTTGAAAGTATGAAGTATGTCGATATTAACATACATCGATATTAACATTTTTTATAATTGAAGTCTTTATATATCAATACTGAAATTGAAATACGTTATTTGAATGCACGTGTCTTCCTACGAGTAATATGTAATTAATAGTTAATTTTATTCGCAAATAGTTTATGACGTCTTTCCAAAAAACTATTAGGTATTTACTAATTACAGCGAACAGCAGTTGGTAGCACTGATTGCAATTTACTGTTTTGTGTCTGTTAAAGAGTATCGTCACAATTTAAATTGTGACAGTCGTAATCAATAATATTACATGCAAAACATGGTGTATTTGCATTTTCCGTCAAATTTAACCGAAGAAGAGTTGATGTTGCAGGCTAAATATAATAAATTAAAAAGAAAGGTATATTTCAACTTCCATTAACTATGATTTGAATTGAGGTTATGTTAGCAACGGTTACATATTTTTACACTTTTAAATATGTACAAAATATAGTTTTATTTACAGTGTAATAAAGTATTGTCTTCATGTAATCACTACATTATTGCAACAGCATTATGATGTATGATATTGTTGTATTAATACAAAATTATTGAATTTGGAAAACTTTCTATATATATAAATTAAATATTTTATTATTAATATTAGCTGTTTGTTTTCAAGAAAAAAGCATTACAGGATTTGAAAGCTCCTAAACAAGAAGCAGAACGTGTGCCACAAGTACCAAAACGTCCAACAGAAGCAAGAGATGCTCGAGAAGTTGCAAAAAAATTGATAAAGTCTGGCGTTATTACAGCACCAAAGACACCTAAGAGACCAGAACAATCATTTAAAAGGCCTCGTGGATTAGAAAGAAAACTAAATAGTACAGAGAAAACAATAAGTTCCTATCAACCATTCTCAGCAGCTCAACTGGAAGAAGAAGAAAGTGAAGCAGTAAGGCCAAGAGTTAAAGATTTATATGATAGTTTTGTTAGTGCTCAAGATGCAGAAGATAGAACTGTAGTAGATAAACAAACACCAATTAAACAAGAATTAAAACCAAGGGCTGGTAATACAATTTTTGTTTGTGGTTATAAAATATCTGAAGATTTCCTAAAAAAACATTTTCAAACATTTGGCAATGTAATTAATATATCAATGGAGGCAGAAAAAAAGTGAGTATTAGAATAATAATAATTACAATTTGTCATTGGTATTTTTGAATATATTTTATATTATAAAGCTTCTTTATATTGAAAATCTTTTATAAAAAAGAAATATGTGCACACATACACACATACATATATGCATGGACTAATAATATTATAATAATTTATTTTTTAAGTCGAGGATTTGTGACATTCGACAAACCTGATGCAGCTGAGAGAGCGATAAGTGAGATGGATGGCAGCATGGTTTCTTCTATTCAGTTAAAGGTTTCATTGGCAAGAAGACAACCAATAATAGAACATATAAATGACGCTTCTTCTAGTTCAATGTGGACGCCAATAGCAGCTAATTATTCTCAAAAGAGTGTACATAAGGATAGACGCGAGTTAAAAGTTTACGAGGAAGATCTTTTTCAGTAAAATGAAATATAGTGGTTTAATTTTTAATCTTGTAAATATTCAAGTTCTTGTATATTTATTGTTAAGAATGTTAAGAATATTTGATTAGATATATTTATACTATTATTAAATAGCATAAGACAGAAATGAAAAAATAAGAATTACTTTTTTGTAGTAATTTGAAGTCTAACATATACATATTTAATTTATAAAAAATTATTAATATTTTATGACACAAAAAGATATATTAGTTTCAATATATTGTGAAATAATATTTGTTTCCAAAGAGAATGAAAAAACAAAAAATAACAGTCGAAACATTGTGTTGCACAATTTTTTTTTATATTTTATATTTTTCTAAGGATAACTACAAGTATTGAAAAGATCGATAGATCTCTCATTGCGGTAAATTTTATAATTAAGCCGTATTAATTTAGATTCAATAGTACATTTAATGTTGTCCTTTTGTAAGACTTAGTAATCGTATAAAGCTATCATTATCAGTATGATAATTATTGTAGCTGTCGTCGTTGTTTTCGTCATTATAATGTCATTATTAATATATAAAATAAACTTACTTAAAGAATAGATCGAATTAAGATTGTTGTTCACATACGTGCAAAATCGCAAACGCATTATCTTACAAAAAGAATTATTACCATTATGATAGTTTTGTCAATCGCCTTATTGCGGAGGATTGAAATAATCCCAATGATGGTAATGCATTATCGTTCGAGAATTACTGAAGTATACTATCAATAAAATTACGATCACAAGTAATAAGGCACATAATGCCAATTCAAGTTCTCTAATCTTTTCCGTTGCTTCTTCGGCACCCACTCTAGAGATTAAATATGATGCAAAATCTCTAATAAGTTTAGCTCCTGCGATTCGTATTGCTCGAAGAAGTTGTTTCGACGATTCGAGAATGCTTGGTTCGGGTTCTACCCGGGTGGACGGGGATGTGGTCAAAGAAAAAAATTCCGCTGGGATCTGTGAAGTTGGAAAAGCGATAAAGTGTGCGGCACCACTTGGCAAATTGGATGTAATTGGCAATTGTGAAGTTTCTCTTGCGGCTTCCTGCCTATCAGATTTCTCTCCTTCCTCGGAATAAGAAATAACGGCACGTTGTGCTAGAGCTACATTCGAAACGTTATAAGGTGTACTAACATCAGGTGTATCTGGAGTTACAGAAATAACCGGTGGCAATGATCGAACTGGGGAAGCTGTTTGACGTACCGGCCGAATTCGTTCCGTTGGCGAGGGCGATCGTGATCTAGATTCTCGGCTAATCTCGTTTGTTTCTTCTTTACTTTGAAATTGTTTATTTTGGAAATCACGTATGTCTATTTCTGGCCTACGCTCTGACATTATATCGAACTCTGCCATTAAACTCAATTTTGTATCAGAATGAGGCTCTTGATGAATCTCCGTTGATTGTTTCGTTTCATCAATTTCGAAGATTTCTGAACGTTTCATCGATATTGGATCAACAGTTTCTAACGTATCATCTTGCATACTTTCGACGAATGATAACGTATGCGATGCGGATTCCACCTCTGTATTTTCGATTTCCCTATCCTTAGTTTCTTCGGAACCTTTGTTGTCGTTTAAGCTAGATTTGATTTTAACCGATTGATCTCTAACCGAATCCTTTTCTTCGTAACTTTTGATTTTCCTTGGATCGTCTCTATCCGTTTCTACCACATCTACCTTAGTACTGTCTTTCACAGTAGATTCTGTGTCACTTTCCCGATCGAGCAAGCGTCTCTCTTCTCGTGCCTGTTGAGAGCTTGCCACACTTTCCAAATGACTTCTAATAGCTATCAATTCTTTGATAATTGAAGGAGAGAAAGAGTCTTCTTTAGGATCTCTCAAATTTTTCAACTCGCTTACGGATATTACTATAGCGTCTATCTCCGAAGCTAGCAACTTATTTGTTTCTAATTGCGACACGCTGAGTCGATCGACTTTCAGATCACCAACTTCGAGATTGCTTATTCTAAGAGTTTCATCCGTAAGCAAGGTGGAACGTATGATAGAGTGTAGATGAGACTGATCCATTGCAGTTGCATCAGGAATCGTTGGTGGTGGCTCACCAGCGAATTGTGTTTGAGTTGGCGAATGCCTTTCTTGAAGTCTTCTCTCATAATCTATGAAAGGAGAAGGTTCTCTTGAAGATCTAGGCGTATCCAAGTGTTGATATTTCTCATCATCGTTTTGCAAGAATTCAGACGTCGGTAATGTTGGGAAGAGATTAGGACTAGGTATTCGTTCGGTAGATACCATAACTTGTGAACCGGATCGCGATGGAGTGACGATTAATTTAGCTTGTGTAATTTCTTCTTCTATGATCATGTCATCCGGTAGAGGATCAGTTTGTGTAGCAGTTGTCGCTTCATTAATGAGTTCCGATAGAGATTCATCGAAACGATCTTGACTGTGTTCCTTTCGTGCTCTAGGTGGTCTAGGAGGTGCTGGTAATGGTCGTCCTTGGATCTTACTGAGGACTCGATCATCTCGTAATTCTTTGCGATCTTCCGAATCTATTTCGATGTACGGCATTGATTCTGCTTGTTGTTGTTCCAGTACTCTTTCCTCTGTCGAGAAATCGTCTCTTATTTTCGTCGTCGAAGTAAGTGTACTGTATGTACGTTGTGGTCGTTTTGGAGGACTTGGTCTTGGCGTTGTCGCAAATTTCTCACGAATCTTTCGTCTACGAGGTGGTGGTGGTCTTGGTGGTTTCTCACGTTTATCAACCAATGCGTATCCCGACAAATCTCTCGTAGAATCCATAGTTGTTTCGTCTAATGGTATATCCTCTTGAATGTAACCAACCTCTGGTAAAGATTCAGCCCCATGAGATGTACGATCTTCATCCTGAGCCAGTGATATCGTCCTTGATCGTGAACGTCTCTTTGGCGGGACAGGGACTGGTGTTTGAGCAAGTTGATCCTCTGACAACATTTTATCTTCGTGTGCGTCAAGGATTATGTCGTTCATCGCTGGAGATCGTACTAGTTCCGTCATTCGAGACGACGAAAATAAACTCTCCTCCCATTTGTCACTACGACCATTGCATATCGTCATAGGGAAGAGTTCGTTTGTTTCACTCTGAATTTTTGCCCCACGAGCTCGTTTTCGACGGGTAGGTACAACTGGAGGTGGATGCGGCACGTCGCCATTTTGAAAAATACTTCCCAAGACATCAGACTCGATGGGAACCTGAGATTGACTGTGAAGAGACGATCTCGATTTTCTTCGTGGTGGTTTCACTATAACTATGTCGTCCAAAGGTTCATTTGTTGACTTTGACAGCTCACGAGGATCATACTCAGTTTGATAAACAACGCGATGTCTCGAACTACTGTCGGATCGTTCCTCGTAAAAGACATCGTCAGAGATGTCCTCGCTGGTTCGAGCAACCATACGTTCTCTTTTTGTCCTAGCTGGTGGTATAACAACGTCGTAAGATTCAACGAAATCTTCTTTTCTTTTACATAACGATCTCCTTGCTGGTCTTTTTGGAGGCATTGATGTTGGCATGATGACGTCATCAGCTAAAGCGTTTACCGGTTGAAAATATTTGTCGAAATCGGCCATATTATCCCGTGGGTAATATTCTTCGGAACCGGTATCTTCGACGATTCCACGACGACGACGGTCGCATGAGCTGCCACTCGATTGTTGTTGTTCTCTGTCCGAGTGAGCTGATGAGAGATCCCGGTCTTCTAATTCCTCTAATTCCTCTTCCAATTCTTCCTCTTCATATTCCTCTTCCTCTATTTCTTCTTCTCCTCTTTCCTTTACTCTTTCTTCTTTTGAGAGCATTTGAATTTGTTCAAATTGTCTTGGATCCACGGCTGAGAAAGAGGAACCAATATCAAAAGGGGTTGTTGGATCAGCTAACGATCGTGAACGTCGTATCGGCTTGAAAATTTCTTCCTCAACTATTACCTCTTCATCGGATGGTCTCCAATCCGACTCTCCGAGCTGACCATTTTCATTTCTTGTCTCTTTTTCACTAATCTCTCTTCCTTCTGAGATCTCAGCCGAGTCCGGATCGTAATCCATATATTGCATTTCTTCATCCTCTTCCATAGTTTCACCTACACCTTTTTTTTGAGATTTTTCCCAAGAAATACGAGCGGCTAATGTATCTTTCTCTTCCAATCTCACAGATAGTCGAGGTTCTTCGAATGAAGGATGACGCCATGGATATATCCTTTCGGCAGCACTGACATTTTCATCTTGATCAAGCTCGCCGAAAGTAGGCTCACCAAATCGACGTGCCCAACTTGCTGTTGTTGAGGGATAAGTTTTGCGAGTTCGAGGGAATGTTGCACTTTCTTGAGACTGCGCTCGTGAATCCTTCGGCGAAGACGTTGCCGCGTAATCGTCCGTATGTGTTTTGGATTTCTTCTCAAATATACGTGGATATGTTGAGAAGTCGAAGATGTTGCGACGCGAGCTGCCGATTGTCGAATTTGTAGAACGTTGTTCTCTTACCAATGTTGGTTTTTTCGTTCTCTTCAATGCGCTTGGTAAACTTATATTCGGACGTTTCATATTGAATTTTGCTTTCTCTGGCAAACGAAATTTTGGTCTTTCCGGTAGACGAATTTTCGATCGGTCCGGCAAACTGAATTTTGGTCGTTCTGGCAGACTGAAACGATGTCCTTGTTCTGCAAATGATGTCCTTATCCTGTCCATTCTGCTAGGTCTCTTCTTTTCTGTTCTCGATTTATCCGACTTTCCGCTACTCGTCGATCTTGTCTTTTCGGCTTTTTGTCGTTTTGCGAAGGAGAAATTAGGTCGTTGAATACCCCGTAATCGTGAGCTCAATTTATCCGCCTGACTTTTCAACCGTTGTGGCAAAGTTCTTGCATCACGGCGTAGGGGCAACTCCTCCAACACCGATGAGTCCATCTGAAAAAGTAGAATTTCCTTTTTTTATTCGTATATGTATATGTACACTGTCTTTTATCAAAAGAAATTTGCCGAACTTTGATGTTCGAAATATTGAACAAATCATTACAGACATGAAAAATCACATAAATATTGTTAGATTATCGTATACAAATGTCAAGTAGTCGTGGGCTTGATATATAAAGAACTTACGGAATAAATCATTGCTCATCCTGTTATATTTGTATACATTTTGCTAACTAAAAAATCTTACTTCTTGGAATGTCTTTATATAATCTCATTTACGTATAACAGAAATGACATCAGATAGATAGATAAATTTGGCAGATTCCTCTGGTATCTGTCTGCATAATATCGATATATCCGTAATGATTATTCGAATCAATGAGAAAAGCCAAAAGATTTTTTTCGTTCGATGAAGATCACCTCAACCAAATTACATAATATTTTGCTACGAATTGTTTATTTTTTGTCTAAATATAATCACGTTTACAAGATGGTTGAAATAGAAAAAAAAAATCAATGGAAAAATAGAAAATGTAAGAAAATGTGAATATCACCACCTGACTGGGGTTGACTTCGCCATCGGTCCTAGACTCGGCGCTAGGAGTTGTCGGTGTAATAGTTGGGGTAGGGGCAGAAGGGCTAGGGCTGCTCAAGTATCGTTCCTCCAATCGGTCCTGAAGCTGTTGTGGACTGTCTTGTTCCTCGGATGTATCACCCACAGTTTCACCAAGCTCTTGTCCTTCCATAGCGACATCTTCGATTCTACCATCCAATGGTAGAATGACATCGCCGCCTAGGATCATCCTTGATGGCAAAAGACCTCTTTCGTCAATGCTATCATCGCTGTCCGCGACGGGCACCACATCCGTATCGATGATTTGTACAACTGGTGCCGTTACCGGATGTGACAATGGTGCAGCGATTGGTTCATATTCATGCTCACTATTGATAAGAAAATTCAATTAGATATTAAAAAGAATACAATAGAACAATTTTATAAAATTAGTTTAAATTAGACGATCGAAGACGTGTTAGGAATCAGCATGTGAATTCAATCGAAGTATAGCATCGGATCAATCTTACCGATCACGTTGCCCATTTTTCTGTAGATCGTCATGAAATCGAATTCCCCTTCTCCTCATTGGCAACATCTATATATCTTTTGGTCGATCGTTCGATTAGAGAGTTGTCCTCGTGGGCACGCGTCTCATAAAGCACGTCCCGCAAGGCGCCTTGCGATCTAGGCGCGATCTAGTTGCGCGCTACGAGTCTACGCGCGCGTAGACTGATGACTGGACCGTAGCGAAACCGGGAGCTGATCGTGGATTCTATCTATAGCCAGCTGGGCGAACCTTAAATAGCCGCGGGAATTTGCAACGCTCTCGAATGCCGTAACCTATACCAGCACACGGCACTAGCAAGAATCTCGCGAGTTGATCGCGTTTATTGGTGGTAGTGGCGATGGTGGGTAGTGATGGTGGTGGATACAGGGGACAGAATAGATTCGAAAAATTGGCAATTTTGTTAATAGACTACTGACCTGCATGGGACCCTAGGAGGTTCCTGCATCGCTGTCCTGGAAGATGGTCTGGCAATGCGGGCTTGACGTTCCGGTAGTAGCGAATCACTTTGATAGTATTGACATCCACAACGAACCTCACGTCCGAGGCTGGACGTTGATGATGCTCGCGAGGTGCGTCCTCGTTGTTGCTCTCCTTCCATCCCCACCTCGAGAGAGGCGTCGACGTCAACGCCGACGCCGAAAACCAATGAACCTACTCCAGCCTTTTCCTTCTCTCTCTCCCTTTTTACTTTGTTGAATATCGGCAAAGACGAAAGAGTCGTAATCTATTCGCGTAGAGACACGACACTTCGTGTTTTTTTGTTTTTGCGATCCTAAACCTTTTCCCTCCTTTCTCCTCTCTTGCAGCCTCCCGTGAATTTCGAGGTCGCTCTTTCGAGGGCGTGCTTACGACATCACCGCCATCACATTCACAAGCATCACCACCCACCACCGCTACGATCTTCACCCTCTTCTCTGGAAGAGAGGAGAAAAGAGGAAAAGAGAGAGAGAGAGAGAGAGAGAGAAGAGAAAAACCAGTGCAAGAGCAGCAGCCCGCCGCAACGCCAACTCGATGACTCTCTGTACTCTCGAATTTCTACTACACGGACGTAACCGAGAGACCAAAGCTGACATCGAATTATTTATAGAATCTTTCTATAACGTTTCAACGCAAGATCGTACTTTTAGATATAAGACAATGCTTACCTGTTTGTAAATATGCATGCCACCTGATGATGATACGATTAAACGATTTCAATTTCTCGCTCTTACTCTCGACATGAACCAATCAACATTTTTATGGTGTATGTCTCCTTTCGAGACTATCGTTTATAGGGTATTTCGTTTTTCCCGCGTAAATTCAAACGTTCGATAAGTAGTAACGTCTTATTTAAGCGCGACATTGAGCCTCGCGCAATTTTATCATTGCAGCTATTGCGACTATTGAGAGTCTACTTGTTTGATTGATCTTTTTTTGTATACTTTGAAATCCCAGCGATCTTTCACCATAGCAATTTAATGCATTGGCTTTTGCAATGAAGAAAATCTAATTGGAACAAATAAAGTTGTCATACTGAGAAGAGCTGTTAGTTTCTATATAGAAACTAAAAATAGTAAGCCGTGACGGCTACCATCTGGGAATGGCATCTCGACTTCGTTATTTGTTGTCGACTTCAATATTTGTTGTTATTTCTCGTTGTCACTGTGAAAATATATTTTATTTATATAATAGGATTAGTTTTAAAAGTGAAATACTATACGATTACTCAAAGGCTAAATTTTAAGGAATATTCATACGAAACGTTCATGTTAAGATTTAACGAATGGATGTCCACCAAAAGTACATGATGAGTTAGTTCGATTCAATAAATGTATCTTCGTAGCTTACGCTTGCTCCACTTTTTGTATATAAATAACCGGAGTTGGAAACGCATTCGCAGATGTTTGGCTAATCGTAAGAATACGTGTAGGTGAAACATATTTTTTATTACAAAAGATCGAAGTTTTTCTTTTTATCTTGTAAGCCTTGATATTCGAGCAACAAATATTAAAATATTGTTCTTGATACATATATATTCATAGAATCGTAGCGAGCTCTTAAAATTTGACTCAGAGTTCAAGAATAATCTTTTATTTTTAATACGAAGACGAACGTAACTCTCGATCATTTGTTTTCGGTGTGTACTCGATAAGAGAAGAAAATAAACTTCTCGCCGAGGGAATAAAAGAAGTTTTTTTCAAGGCGTAGTAATGTGGAGTACGTAATGCGTAATACACTATTACTGCCAAGACGCGGTTTAATGAGGTCTCAATGCAACGATTTTATTGTTGTAATTGTAATTACAGTAATCGTAATCGTAATCGTAATCGTAATCGTGTTGGTAAGATGACGGTAAGAACGACGTGTCGTCGGGCGGCGGGCAAGGAAAATGCCTGGGTCAGGCGAGTTCGTTGCCGTCCGGAAAATGTTCGCGGGCATCCAGGCAAGCAGCCAGCTCAAAAACCAGATGTCGGAGAGTACGATTCTCAAGAAATTCGGCGTCCGATAAAGGCGGATAACAGCGAGGTCTTTGTTGACGTCCTCTAAACGACCGATGGAGATGGAGGACCACGTCGCAGAAGACGTAACGTACCAGAAGTAGCCGCAGAAAATCGTCACCGAAGAACTGCAGCACGCCGGTCTCTGCGATTTGATAAAAGTATAATAAAAATAAGAAGAATCTAATGACAATAACAAAGTAGTGAGTATCGTTTGGCGATAAGTATTGCTGGATTGAAGCCAAACAATGGCTTTAGTAATCGCTCTAATGCGATCGTAAAACGCGATTAAAAAAGAAATGAAAAGAGAAGAAGAAGCCGAAGATGAAAATACTATACCACATCGGGAGTGCGTTACGAGCTGGCTGGCCTCGACGAGGAATCGCTCGATGTAACGCTGGCAACGCTCCCAATGATGCACATCGAGGCTCCCGACGTTGCATATAAGGCAAAAGGCGGCAAGAGGGGCATGAAGAAAGAGGGTAAACAGGCTACCGCTGTGCCGTACGTCGCGCAAAGTTGACGGCGTGTCCTGGGGCGACATCAGGACCATCAGAGGCTGCCCGAAGTAACGGGGTATCTGTTGGAACACAAAGCTGTTGTCCGAATCGACGACGACGAATAGCGGCTTCCTGGTGAACGGGTAGAGGTCACCGGGATAAAGGCAGTGCGGCTCTTTACCACCCGTCGGCCTCTTTCCGTGTTCGACTTCCCGCTTGCTGCACGTCGACACGCCACCTAGGTCGTACCCCACTGTAACAGATCGTAATTTTGATCAACATCGTGCCATTCCGCCTTTGCGCCTCGCCGATCGTTCAACACCCTCGACAATATCTCTCATCCTTTCATTCATTTTTTTAGAAATCTTTTCTTCATTTCTTTTTATATTTTAGGAAATATATCTTTATTTGTATACATATCTTGTTATTATTTTTAAATGACGTATATTTAATCGATGATAAATGGAAACTGTTAATCAAAGTAATTTTTTGTTTTCAATTAGATAAGATTTAAAATATTAACTCTTACAAGCAGAAGCAGAAATGGAATACCAACGGATTCCCAATACTTCGATATCGATTGCTTCGTGCCTCGAATTCACTATTATGAATACGTGGGAATCTTCATCGCCGTATGACCCTGACACAAATACCTTATTCTACTTTCGTTCAGGCTTTTTTCGCGTTCCAACTATAAGCACTGCTAATCCAGTTGCTTTTGCGCGAGCCAAAGTACGTTTTCCTTAGACGGTCGGACCGACGGACGGACGGACTCGTCATTTTAATTTTTCACCGCAAAGAGCTTTTTCTCCGACCAAAGTCAACATATTTTATATATTTGACAGGGTATAACATAAGTAAAAAAAAAATAAAGAAAAGCAAACTACCTAAGGAGTATTTGGAATAGGTCTATTCCGTGAGGTAGGCTTTAGTAAAAAGAAAATTGTCGTGTATCTTTCGATGCGAGGTCACGACTTATTAGGAAACCATCTAAATGACCTGGATTTATTATTTCGTTAATCCAGCAGACAGCACGATAAGAGGTCACGGTCGCACGTGCAGCATGTATCTCGCGAAGTAGGCAGAGTCCTTGAGATGTCTTCTTCCGATCTGTATGATACTTTCGCGAGAATATACGCTAATTAAAGGCGGAGTACTGTGGCGCTCGTCAGCGCGATCGAGAAACGACAGTATAATGAGTTCCCTCGCGTACTAGCCGAAATGCGAAAGTGTTTGGCAGGGACGTCGGAAAATTGGCTGCTTATTAAGAACACGGTCGCTACTTTTCCAAGTGTCGGCTACATTTAGAAAGCAACAAAAAGAGATAGAGAGATTTTAGTAAAGCGACAAAGCGATTTGGCTCGGTTTTATCATCTCTGTTCTTTCTCTTTCTCTCTCTCTCTTTCTTTCTTTCTTTTGCGTTGAAAGCTTGGCCACTTGGCGCCAGCGTTGGTACATTCACGATATTGTTGCGAAGCCTTTGGATGAAAAAGGCGATAAGCGAGTTCTCTGATCCGATTGACATGTTCTAAACGAACACGTGGTATCATGGTAGAGTAGTAACGAGGAGGAACGATGACGTGCCAAAAAAAGAAAAAATGTTCAGAAAGTATAAAGAGATTATAGCCGAAGTAAAGACTCACTTTCTTCGGGGTGTTTGACGGTCGAGAAGCAGCCGTCGGCCGATAGATAGAGTAGTAACGCCCCGTTGGCGGGTAACTCCTTGAAACCACTCGCTAGGAACACCTGTACCTGACTGTAGGTCGGCTTGTAAAGCAGGTACTTGTGTGGATTGTCGCGCCTTGGCGCGCCATTTTCTGCACCGGGATATGGTCCCGGTCTAAAGGGCATCCTACCAGCCGGCGAAGCGTCGTGAAGATGATTAGGATCGTCTCTTGGTTCTCTTTCGAGGGTCTGCAGCATCCTGAACATGTCCATCGATAATTCACTGAACTTCACCTGATCGGCGCAGTTGCCGACAATGAGGATCTCCTGTAAGGATAGGCACATGGGTGGCGAGCGTTCGACAGGTGGCGAAGTCTGTGGCCGAAGCCTATGACTCAGCACGACCGGATCCGAGTCCGAGTGTAGGATCACAGCGGACTCGGCTTTCACGAAGGCTTTTATTTCGTCGAGCACGAGGTTCCACTCGAGTTGATCGTCCGGTTCATAGGTGCTTGTGTAATCGGCTATTTGGGCGTCCAGCTCTTGCACGAGTTCGCGTACCAGCTTCATTCGATTTAAGAGTAGACAGACGACGATGAAGCGAGCATAATACCTTAGCTTTTTCACCATTAGATCGCTTCTGTCCTCTTTCGCGGCACGACTGTAATAAGCGCGACCTCTTATTGCCGCGTAAAACGAATAGGCCTCGTGCAGATAACTCGTTTCGCTGGTGCGCAAGTAATAGTGGTAATAGAGCTGACCGATCTTGCTTGCGATCTCGCCGATTTGCCATCTCTTTAGTCCGTATTTCGTGTCCAGTATCGTCCTAGAAAAAGAAAAAAGAAAACGACATGTTCGCGTCCTCTTTTAATATTTCTATGATTTGCTTTAACGTTGTCTTTTATCACCTCTACATTTATATATCATCTCTCTTGATCTCACGTATCCATTTTTTTCTTAGTGATCGAAATATTTCGTAAATGATAAGCGAACTATTTCTATTTTAGACACGCGTCCCTTTTCTCTCTTTCTTTCTCTCTTCTCTCTTCTCTCTCTCTCTTTCTCTCTCTCTCTTTCTCTCTCGCTCTCTCTCTCTCTCTCTCTCTGTGTCTATCGATCGCGACACGATCTTCGCGAGTACCTTTGATTGCCAGAATATAATGTTAGAAATATCAAAGGTACCCGATCGACCCTGTACTTACGAAAATACATGCACCGACACACTTTGATACAACACGAAGCTGTGAGGAAAAGAATGATCACATTGAACAAAAAATTAAAAAAATAAAAAGTAAAGTCTAAAAATGTTTCCATAGGGGAAACAGCTGCCAATGTTGATCCACGAGTATCTCTATTCACATGGCATTGTTTCATTATTCTGCAAGATCTTCTGTTATCGTCACAATATCATAGACTTTAAAAAACTTTTAACGAGAAATGTTTCCCTTATCTTGTTATGAAAATTTTATGACACTAGTCTGAATAGTCTCGCGATCTTTGATTACTAATTTAAGGAAACAAAATTAGAGAAGCGTTGATGAAAGATCGATCACGTGGCAACTTGTGTAGCTATATGAGTCGATATAGGATACACTTAAGACACTATTAGATTCATAATGAAAAGGAAGGTTTTAGAGAGATACGTAAGCAACACGTTTCATTTCTAAGAAACACTCTACAACGAATAGTTACATAGGGTATTGAAGCGATTGAAAAAATGAAGGAAAGAAGGAAGAAAAAAAAGAAAGGAAGAAATGGAGAAAGAAAAGGAAGAATAGAAAAGTACCTCGTGGTGCAGAGATACGATCGATTGAGTGCAGAAAGTTAAGTGGTTGATCGAATATGATCATAAGAGAGAGTGACTGTTGTCTGTATTCACCTGTGTTGTTGCTGGAATTTCCAGAGCTTCGTGTAGATGTCGAAGGTGCGCCCAAAGTACCCTTGCCACTGCTTATGTCCGTATTGTGGCAAATCACGTAGCCCGTTGAATAGCTGCTTACTTTTCTCGAGCAGGTGACAGAACTCGAGGACGACTTTGCGCTCGTGGTCGTCCATACCAGCCATCATGACCATCTTTTCGGCGAGAGATCGCGGCCACTGGCTGGACAGCCCTTTTTCCACGGTCGCGGTGACCCGCGTGATGGCGCCTGCCGATTCCGCCACCCTTTTGCACGACAGCTACGCGCTGCGACCAATCAATACTATGCCCACCCCGCATCAGAGGGCGCACCTGGCGAGCCACCACCACCACCGCTACCAGTGATAACGATGCCATCTATGACACCCCTAAAATTGTATTTAACTCTCGTCATACGACTCTACTGATAAAACGTTTCACTGATCCGACCGTCGGTTTTCTGCCTTGTTCTGTCGATTATTGATACAAACTAGACATCATAGTTGGATTCATGATTGTTAGGCTGCTCGTAGATGGTACTGACTATTCTCTGATGATCGTATTATCTGTTAGAGCGCTTTTTCAAAGTCATTTTAAGAGTTATATATATTATTATCAATGTTCAACTTAAAAACTAGAGAAATATAATTACAAAATCTTAAGTTGTTAAGAGAATAAAAGACTGATAAAAAGAAAAAAGGATATATCTATTGCACAATATAGAAATTACCACTAGAAATACCACTTGAAATCTGGATAGTTGATTTTAATACAATATCAATATACCTCCTTTAACTTAGAGATTTCAATCTAAATGCAATAGCTTAAACTTTATCCAACAATTATTTTGTAACATTGGTTAAGAGACATTTAATGAAAGACAAGGGTTTCTTTCGGCGGTGTAATTAAAATTTCAGTCGATGACGATAGAGTGGGATAGGCGCGTGAAGTGGTAATGGGGAGGTAGAGCGTCGATGGTAGGAGAGCTCGTCGACACTTTCGTCGTCGAGGTTCGTTACGCTGCTCGCAGAAACGGTGGGAGTTTTGCCGCCCTGCTACCGCCGTCGGCGGAGATTAATTAACTAGATAACGGACGGTGGTTGCAAGAGAGAGAGAAAGAAAGAGAGAGAGAGAGAGAGAGAGAGAGAGAGAGAGAGAGAGAGAGAGGAGGATGGAGAATCTATGGACGAGGGATGTGGAAGAATCGAGAGAGTGTCATTGCGAGGTCGTTGCGAGGGACTGGTAGGAGCATAGCATGGAGCATGGAACACCCTCGCGAGGACGAGCCATAGGGCTTTCCTAGCCGGACGTTCGACTCCGGAGTATATCGACTGTGTCGCCTCATCTACAAGTCAATCAGGTTTGCGTGCTGGTCGCTCGTGAAGGTGGTTGGTACAAGTAAGTAAGTAGGTAGAGCTTGGTAGGTGCCTATTCTACGAGCACCATCGCTGTCGAGCGCCTTTATGCTAGCCAGGTATGCAAGTATAATGTGCTGGCGCATATATGAATGCTTATGGTAATCCGACCGGCAGGCTCGTTTCGACGTTGACCAGGATGCCTGCTACCTGAACGGACTCAACACACCCTCTACAGAGTACACCCTCTACACATCTTTAGTTAGTACATTGTAGTTGTATGTCGGACATCGTTTTCGACTTGATCAAGATCCTCCTAAACTTTGCTCTCTTGGGTCTTTTTCGCTTGAAAATTTCAATTCCAAAAGAAAAAGTAATCGTCTCGTTCCACTTGAAGTCTTTTCAATTGCTCTTTTTGCTACCATTCGATAGAGATAAAGGATATGATTAGAGGATATAAAGCGAAATTCGATAAACCGTGATTTCCTTCGTCTTCAAAAAGAAAACGAAAAAGGAGAGGTATCGATGGCGTGAGTCATCTTACCGTTGTCGATCGATAGGGTTAAGTTCTGTTCTGGTCGAAGTAACGTCTCGAACCCATAGTTCCAGTCCATGAACCGAACACAATGATAGCTAGCAGCCGGTCTGACCATGGACGGGCGATCATATCGGGTCGTTAACTGATATTAATAGCAGGGCGCGGTATATCTGCGCCTCCCTCTTTTTCTCTCTTTCTTCCCCTTCTCTGTTTCTTCGCTCCTTCACTTCATTCAACTTTTAGAGGGTACCCTGTCCTAATTGTTACAAATTAAATCACAAGATATCGAAGCAATCCCTCGAGTACGATACGCAACTTGCCGTCGTTATTTTCTCACGCCCAAAATTTCAAACTTTTCGATTGATTTTTCAAACTTTCATGTTATTCAAGTAACCAGATTGAGAAAAAACGTGGGTACATTGAAACCCACGTGAAATAGACTCGTAATACCAGGACAACGAGAGGGCATCTATTAGCCCGCGAATAAATTCTTTTTAATATGCCACACTAACCTGTTGAATGCGTTGCGTTCGTGACAAACGGTGATTACGTCTGCTTTTCTCTGCTTAGAATCGTCTTTTTCTAATGACAACGATCGTATCGCATTTGCAAATGCGACATTCAAAATAAAATCTGTGCGATTTTGATATTCCACAATAATAATTCTTTCACAAAAAGCTTTTCCTTTATATCTTTGTATAATTGGTTTCCTTATACAAGATTGCTAACGCTACTTACAAAGATCTCGGAAAAGATACTCTTGAATTCGAAGAGTGCGAAATGTTTGTTTTCTCAGTAGTGAAAGAAAGAAAAAAGGAAAGAAAGAAAGAAAGGGAAAGCGCAGAAAGTGTGCTCACGAAGACGAGGACTTTTGATATTTCCTGCTCCGACCATTAGCCAAGGTACGGGACAGAGAAGCGAGGTGAGGGTGGTTCTCAGGGTGGACGCGAGGAAAGCCTCAGGAAGTTCTAACTCACGGGCAAGGGGGCAAGCCACCCCTGTCAAGCTGTGCCAGCCCCTACCATTAACATTAACCGAGCATATACAGGGTGTTTGCAATGGCATTATCGATCGGCCTTGTGAAAAAAGACCAGCGAATCGAGCACTCTGTGCGAGCCGTGCAGGAAGCACCTAGTTTACATTCACGAAAGCTAGTTCTAAACGCCGATAGACTCATTTTCACGTCCTATCATTCGTGGAACGATCTTTTCACGGTATAAAAAGTATAGAAAATCATGATCATTTTCGAGAGACCATACTTCTCCTTTGATGATTATTCTTATTTGGTACGTGCCGAAGAATTGTATATTTATTCGTGCGTAACATACAGGATCGAACGTTACAACGACATCCCCTAACATCCCGTTTCCTTTGAAAATCCTGAATCCTACATCCGTTTGGACCTTTTCGGTCATGCGTAAAGTTTCCGATCGTCGTCGATGCAAGGAATATCCTGGGTCATTCAATAAATATCAAGGAAAATCTGCTAGAAACTATTCGTATGAGATCATTGCCAAAGGTGTCATTTTTATTTTTGTATATTTCTATGTTCAATATAATATTATAAAAAAAGAAAAAACTTGCTTTAGCTTGCTTTGAAATCTTCTTATCGTATACGAATTTTCGCAAGAGTATCGAATGTCAACACTACATCAAGTAATAATACTTTTGACACTTGTATCGTTTTCCTCGTGATTGCCGTAGAGAAGCACGTCGCGAATAGCGACGTCGATCACGCGTTGGTTAACGAAGATGACGATAACGATACATCGTGTTATCGCTCGGACGTATCACGCGCGGTGGTGGTCTATCGTGGACCGTATCGCGCGAACGTATCGAGCGAATGTATCGCGTGGACGTGTACCCGCCCCATGGTTGGCAGTGCATCTATGAAAAGCGTAGACCGGGCACGTGTCGCTCGTGTCGCGCCCTCCTTGTTACTGCAATGCGTGGATCTGATAATTTTCGTATGGCCGAATATACGTATCTATATCGTTCGTTCGCTTCTCTACTGAGATTTATCTACATGACCTTGTATTGAGAGATTACGAAAAAAGATAAGATCGAGATTTATTAATCGAATCATAAGCTTATCATGAATAATATTAATTAGCGAATTTCTTTTTTAAGAAATTTGTCTTTATTTTGAAGGAAAATGTTAAGAGAGAAAAAAATTTTTATATCCACATCGTATAAGGTTTAGCCGTTAAAGGTTAGGCCAAAGGTTGAGAGAAAAAGAGAGAAAAGCTCTCTTTCTCTCTCGATGTTACCCCTATCGAGAGAAAAGGGAGGTGGATGATCCCGCCTCTAAGGAGCTGTATCGGAGTTGGCCAAAGGGTGGGAGACTACGTGCGCAGGGTTAGAGGGGTAAAGAAGGGTTTCGCAAGTCCTCCCCTCTGTATGTGATATCCCTCCGGGGAACGGACGAGAGGGCGTCCCGGCGCAGGCTCCGATACAGCCAATCGTCGGACCGCGAGTGATAACGACGCTGCCGAATGCGTGCGTCCGCGTCTCTGGCCAAGTCCACCACCGGTGGTCCACACGGTTCTCCGCAAGGCATTCCGCACGTTCCGTTGTCTCTTATACGATACCGAGTTGCCTCGTGTTTCCCTTGTCCGTCCATGCACGCGAGAAATGAACTCGTGCGATACTGTTTGCGAAAATAGGTGTGTTAAACATGTTGAAAAGCACGTTCCTTCTTTTTAACACGATCGCTGTGTCTAAACTCCTTCTCTTGATGTCTATCTGATTTTTTCCTTCGATCGATCTCGCGTGCTTACCTTTTCGTCTTGGACTTGGAGAAAACGTTGCTCTTTCAAGCTCATGTTGTTGTGTCCGCGATCAGTGTTCGTGATTCTGAAAGACGATAAAGTTTACTTCTCGCGAGTTTGGCATACTTTCTACATCGTTCCTTGACTTTCGGAAGTGTTCGCGGACGTTTGTCCATCCTTTGAAAAGAGCTGGATTCGACAGTGCTGGATAAGATAACGCGCGGAACCCCGCATTGACGGTGAGATTCTCTTTTCTTTTTCTTCTTCTTTTTTTTTTTTGAAAGAAATCGTCATATTGTGAAAATAGTTTGCTCTCTCTTTCACTCTCTCTCTCTCTTTCTCTCTCGTTCTCTCTCTCTTTCTCTCTCGTTCTCTCTCTCTTTTTCTGATTTAGATACGTTCGCTACTGCCGGAAAGGTCTAATTGAATCAGAGCACAGGAAACGCGACTACGAGAGCGCGGTTTCTCTTAGCGTGCCAATGAAAGAAACGTATGTCGTTATCGCTTTGACTAATAATAAGATATCTCTGTGGAATGATTAGCGACCGCCCTCTCTTTTTATTTGCACTGTATTACATTATCGCGATTTTCCGTTTGAAATGACGACGACGGTATGAAATACGCGTATGTGGTATACTTGGATCTGATAGTGTTTCATCTCACTTATCTTGTCGTTTGATATTCTTGATCGAAATAACACATTCACTTCTGTATTCATTTCTAGAGAAAAATGTCAAACGGGTCTAGCTATGTCAGTTATATCAAAATCAATATCAAATTATCATTATTTCTATTTTATGAGTAACGTGTTTAGATCGATATCGTTATGTGTGTACAAATCAGAAAATCTTGAGTTATTATTTGAGAAAAAGTAAATATATTAATATGAATTAGGCGAAATAGGTTGATCGTTGATTACATAAAGATCGATCAAAAATTAATGATATTATTTTTATAAATAAATAATATACATAGATCAATATTCTCATCATGGATTAAAAGTTGCACGTGGTGTCACTCTGGTTTGGTGCATCGAACATCATTATATTGCTAAGTTCTCTAATGTCTTTAACCTTCGCGATTTTGGGAAAATTACGAAAGCAAGAGTGGTTCGTCCGAAGGGAACTGCTCGACTATCGGTTAACGTAAATGCACGCACGGCTTGTCGAGGTTTCTCCCTCTTTCGCATGCGAATGCGCGTCTATATCAGCCTTACCGCGACACTGCATTTAAATAGTGTGTGTAGGTACGTGCGAGAGAGTTTAGACGAGGTAGGCTGAGGGGTTTCCGGCGAGCGTTAACAGAGTAACAGAGTGATGTAATGAGGCCCGGAAGCAAGCAATTTGCTGACCGCCGCGGCCACAGTTGCGCGAGACAACCTGCCCGGAGTACCTTCTTCTTGATATCGGCACCAGCATCCTTCTAATTTGATGCTTTTGCCTTTTCGCAAATTAATTTTATATCATACTGACGAGATATCGTGTTTTGATACATCGTACGACGTCTTCCGTCGTTAGCGTTTAACTCGACTCAATTATTTAACCAGACATGGAATTTAGCCAGTCGTTTTTATACTTGGATAAATTGACGATATCATCGACAATTTTATATCTTTTTGTTTCTTGCATTATTATAAATTTATGTTAATCGGGTGATGTGTGAAAAGATTTCTATGACTTTGTGATAAAGCTATTTTGTGATTAGGATGATCAGTGATATTAATTTTAAGAGTTTCTATTATAATTAAACCTTCTCTCCATGAGAAGATACATGGTGCAATCTGTGTGAAATTGTTCGATTCTATGTCAATTTGTTATAAGGATTAATCCGTGTCACAAGATTCGTGAAAATCTGCCAAGAAATCGAAGGTAATCCGTCGGCTCTTTCCAAAGTAGATTAAACATGAATAAAAGTATAGAAACGAAGACAGTGGTCTTGAACTCTAAATGGAAATAAAACTATTTTATAGATCTTAATATGTAATAAATAACGTGTTTAATAAGATTATTAAGTACTTAGCTAAACACTCATAATTATCATTTTCAGCAATTCTTTGTACGCACATAATCTATAGCAATAGGTAGCGTGCACATAATTACAGCATACCTGTCAAAAATGTTTCAACACGAACGAAGAGAGATCAAGGCCACCCATTAAACGATCCTAGCAATGATCTGAAAATAAAGCTAAGTAGTTAATGAGGAAAACTTTGGGGTAAATGTTTCAGGGGCACTTTGGTGATGTACGACAGCGCTAGCTGTTCGTACGCAGGTGCGCTCGAATTAAAAGGAACCGGGA
Source organism: Vespa mandarinia (assembly GCF_050613455.1). Classification (NCBI taxonomy): domain Eukaryota; kingdom Metazoa; phylum Arthropoda; class Insecta; order Hymenoptera; family Vespidae; genus Vespa; species Vespa mandarinia. Next base: position 7,291,215 of record NC_140812.1, on the reverse strand, counting down.
GTGGAGCTGCGGCCGGGGCCGGGGTCGGGGTTGGGTCCGGATCCGGGAGCGGAACCGGAGTCGGGGCCGGAGCCACGACCGCGGCCGCGGCCGCTGCTTCTGCGGTGGTTGCGGGTGTTACTGCGACCGGTGTCAAACAAGAAAATTGGCCGTATCGTGGACTCACCTGCGACAGTACCTTTCAACGACTTAAGGAGAGTGTCAAGCAGGCTAAACAGGCTTTAGCCGATCGTGCTGGTTATCTCCCTGGAGCTTTCTCACCTCCTCCGCGTGCCAACCCGTCCGCCATTTCGCCGACCGCCTCCATCACCGGTGAGTGCTTCCGTACGCTTTAAATCTTCCCTCATCCTTGAAAACCCTTATGAACAAAAACTATTTTTTTTTTTATCTTCTTCTTGTCTTTATCGAACTTTTCTTTTTTCTTATGCCTTGTTATGTTTCATTAACGATGATGGGCTTTCCTTTATGACTTCAACGTCGCATTTTTCTGCCAGATTAATGACACTTTTTAAAATTCAATCTCATTAATACATATTTACGATGCGAGTCATTTTTTACGTTTTTACGAAATTCATGGTTATTTACATTTTCGAGAATATCTTTTATAGGCCAGTATCTTATACAGTTATATTTTGGATTAAACAAAGATTTATTGTTGATTGTAATAATTTAGAAAAATTAGTCTATAATATTTTTAAACTATGTGTTAAAATATGCTCTCAAAATACACTGAATAACATTTTCTAGAATTTTACAATTAAAAGAAATATTTAGCTTTCGAGTACTTTCACCGCTTGTATTTAAAGTAGAAATGTTTCAACAATAGTCAGATGAGTAACACAAAATTTGTCTAACTTTTTGTAATACTTTATACTAAAATAACAAATCAATTCGTAATATAAATAGAATTCCAACTTGTCTCGAAGGAACTTGAATGTAGACATTATTCGGAAAGCAGTAAAGATATATCTAGAAGAGAGAAAGGAAAAAAAACCGCAAGAAAGAAAGTGAAAAATTAACGTCCGTATCATTGATCTCATGAAGTCTAGACGAAGATAGGAGTGCAATAGAGTCCCAGATGTAATAATTTGCCAGTGTTTACCGTGCACGATAGCGGCGCGGCTTGACTGTTGCTCTTTGCCGTCACCGATTTCCGATTGTATTTTTAAAGCATCGGTCGCGAGGAGCATTAATTACCCGACCGGTGTAAATCACGTTATCTGCTGCCCACGCCTCGCGAGAAAGTAAAGCTGGGTCGGCGAGAGAGAAAAAGAGATAGAGAAAGGAAAATAGAGAGGAGAAAAAAAAACAGGATGAGAAGGGGTCAACGGTGTTACGCGAGGACCGTCGACTACTTCCTACGGCCGCTCCAATATCCTGCGTGTTCCTCCGTAATTTAGCAACGATTCGACAGTTTCGTGCTGCAACCGGTCCATCCTCTAAAAGCATAGCAGTCCATTTTCTTTTACGATTTTCCTCGATGGTCGCGAGCCATTCGTGATATCCGTTTTGAAATTTTTCGAAAACCTATTGATTTAAAAAGTAGGATATCGTTGATAAGCTGTTTTGTGATTACAGCGACAACGACGATTCAGTTTCCTTAATTTTTTTCTTTTTTCCTTTTTTTTTCGTTTCCTTTCCTTTTTTTTTCTTTTATTTTCTTCGAAGGAAGAAACATCGTTTGGAAATTTTGATGTCGAATCCGAATTCTCTCAGTCGAGTTCAAGCAAGATGGTGGGTCGATGATGGCGGCGTAGTTGCGAAAATGTGGATGACGAGGGGTGGAGCGGTTAGGGGTTAGCCGGGAACGTATCCATGACGACCGACCGCCCCACGAAGCGGCACCCTCCGGGATTCCGGATGTTCCCCTCGACATCCCAGCATCCCTCTTTCCCTCTTCTCCTGATGCGACCATCCGCGATCACCACGTACCTCTCTACTCTGCCTCGAAGAGATAGAGAGTCCATAGCCCTTTTTCAAGAGATGTGTCGGATTTAAGCTTGGATTTTAAGTCGAATCGTATCCGTGCTCTCAGAATATATCTCTCAACCATTAGATAGTAATTCTCATAGAATTTATTATCTTATTTCTCTCTCTCTCTCTCTCTCTCTCTTTCTCTCTCCCTCTCTCTCTCTTGTTTGTTTTGCAATAAAGAAAAACAAATGCAACAAATGCGAATTTTCATTTGTTTCATTGAATTAAATTATTAAAATTAAAAACATATAACGTTGATTAATGTTCGAAAGAATTATCTTTCGTACGATGTATTATACTGTTTACTTTGCTAATTGATGTTTGCCGAGTTGTGGTGACACGCGTGTGCATTGGGAACATGTTTGTTCGTAAACATGGGATAACCTTTTCAATATTTAAAAATTTACGACACGTTTCAACGCGTAGGTACGAAGAGTCTCGTTTATAGGAGAAGGTTAATAGAGAGGATAAAGAGGTGCCGTAGAGAAAGAGGGAGTACCATTTAATCATGTTCTCTAATTGCACGGAATGAATGAACGAGAGGTTCATAGAAGAGAGACGGACTCTTTTGTCCTTCCTTCTTTTTTTTTTCCTTCATTTTTCCTCTTCACTCATCGTGAATTCTTTTTGCGCGTAGATGCGAATTATAGTGAATTGTTGTAGAGGGCGGATCACACAGTGACCGAGACGCGTTGATAATTGTCGGTATCGGTTAACCCGAAGGGATAGGCCAAGGGGTAAGGCTAAGGGTAAGTTAGAAGAGTAAGTCAGGGGGTGGTTACGGGTGTCGGTCACCCTTTGGCTGATCCCTAGGAGGTCCGTTCTTTTGGACCCTTCTCACTGCTTTTCCCTTTTGCCCCTTACGTTCAGCAGTCTTTGCGCCTTGCGTCCCTTCGTTTCCGTTAAGCACCGCCACCAGCAGTACTACTACTACAATCCTCAACCACTACCTACTAGCAACTTACGACCACGGCACCCTTCTTCGCGGTTCGAAGGGTGACTAAGGGTCAGAACGTCCTGACTGTCTTCTAGACAAGAATAAAAAGTCAGAGGAATATATTAAAATGAGGAAATGGGGAGACGACGATATATGTATGTATATATATATATATATATATATATATATATATATATATTTGTATGTTCATTTAAAATATTTTCAGCTCGATCCTGATAAATATTTTCTTAATTTCCCCTTTGTATATCTCGATCTAGAGTTTTCTTATATTTCGAAGAACTCACAGCCAAAGTCCTGTTGTAGCGAAATGATTAGTATCGGCCCCAGGAACTAGTCCCTTTTATCTATTCTCTATGGTACGTTCAGCTTGACCGCGCTCGGTCGATCCGGATCTGTATGCAAGCCAGGTTTATGTCTTTCTACTCGCATTTCTCCTATGGCTCGCTGCAGGCCCCGTGACTAATCATGATAGTTCCGGCCGGGAATGGCGGGGACACACGACTCTCGGTTCCGGTTCCGGCGCGTGCTCTGCTACCCTGTTCTCTCTCTCTCTCTCTCTCGCTCTTTCTCTCTCCCTCTCTCTTTGCTCTTTTCCCCTCTCTTCCCATAGCGAGTCACCCTCGCGCGCAATTATTGCGCTTCGCAACAAAGGCGGCAGCGCCACGAGCGCTCGAAGGAGCACATCGTTTCTGTTGCTCCTATCGCTGCCTTTGCTCACCACAACCTTAACTCACTCTCCTTCTTCTTCTACTCCTTCTTATCCGCTTGATCTTCCTTATCGCCCATAGCAAACGTATTTTAACAAGTTGAAGTTGGAATGATAAAAGAACCCAGGAGTCCCTTCTCATCCCATTTCTCTTCTTTTTCTTTCCCCCATTTTTTCGATCTCCTTGCAGCTTTTCTTTCTTTTTTTTTCTTTTTTTTTTTTTTTTTAGTTTCTTAACTCCCTTCTTCTCAGCTTTAGTCGGCAAGTCGCCTATCAACCCTACGGCCGAATCATTATTCATCCTCGCGCGACCTATGGCCCACCCAGTTGACGTCGTGAAATAGCCTCGTTAAGTGCTAACTGCCACGGGAGTAGGTAACGCCACAACTACGACGATGGTGCGGTGGTGGCATTCATGCTGAGGAAAAAGGAAAGGAGATCATGACTCGGCGTAAATTCGCGAAAGTGCGAGAGAAAGAGAACGGGAACTCGTTTAAGGCCCACCCTTACGCCTAGTCGTGATCGTGCACGCGATCCTGTGCACCCCTTTACGTGCGCCCTTTCCATTCTTTCGCTGAATCGTTCGCACGATTTTGACAATAAGACAAAAGTGTGCGGATCGCTTTTCCTCGTGACTCAGTTTCTCTCTTGTTTTCGAAACATTTAGGATAGATGAATAGAAATTCTGATTTCTGGTTGAATAATCTTTGGCAATTAAAAAAAAAAAAATAATAACAATTGGATATTTATAATTTTTATGATGGACAGATTTTACAATTTGTTGCTCTTTACCTTCTGCCAGAAATCTAACGTCGGAGTTTAAATTGAAGAATTTTATCGACTATCATATTTATTGTTTTATGATTGTTATCATAGTTCAACAATGTAGGAGATTCGAGCGATTATCGGTTAGGAAGACTCCAACAAAACTACTGTGGATACGTGTACGTTCGTAACGATTTTCCTACGTTGGAATCCTTCGGCAAGTGGTACAGATCAATATTAAAGTCTACTTGCCAGAATGGCAAGAAAATCACATCGTGCTTTAGGAATCTTACGATAGATGGCACTGTCTTGTAACAACCCTTGGACTAGTTTTAGTTCAAAGCAATAGATGTCTTTTCTATAGTCTTGTAATTTGAAATTATATTATTTTTATAATTCATTATTAAAGTTATTTTTATATAATTCGAATGTATATTAAAAATTCCACCGTATATTTGACTACTGATAGAAAAATATTTTTTTTATTTTTTCAATCTGGATTTATATATTAATATTGCAAAAAATTTGTATATTTGTAACTTTGTACATCTATATATTTGTAACTCATACATAAATCAAGACTTTGTTTTTGTAATATAATCAATAAACATACGATATAATTTAAATTAAATATTGGAAATTTATATGTTTCAAAAAAGAAATATTCTTGAACTTTTGAATGTCCTTAATATTATTTGAAAATGTGAAAGGACCTAAGAAAAATTTGTCTTCTCGTATCAATCGGCTTGTTAACGATCGGACATAACAATGGCCTGTTGTATGATCGCTTATCGTTGAAGGGTCTGAACGTTAGTTCGAAAGCAGTGATGATACTGCGTAAATGTCGAAAAAAGAAGCAAGAGAGAAAAGTCATTAGCCAGTTAATCATGCATTATCATGTGTGTTTAATGTACCGTCGATGAAGGAGTGACTGGGGAGTGAGCATCGAAAGGGAAACTCGTATCCCCTTTTTCGCTCGTTTCTTAGCTCCTAGTCAATATTGTCAGCGTGCATCGCAGCGTAAACGACACATCGCACTCGTGCACGTATTTCTATGTATCACTGTCTACCCTCGGCACTCCTTCGTCTCTCGTCTTTAATCGCAATAAAACGGAACCCAAGGGGGCCTTTTTTCTACGAATTAATTTAACGGCCAACAAATCACATCACAAGGCAATCTTACATTATTTTATCGAACTGCTTTTTAACAGAGATTCACCAATCGTTATTCATTAATTATTACAACAATAACATAATAACGTTCATCCTGATATGGTGCTCAACTATACTCCTGATGTAGCTATATTATTCATGAGTTCACGAGGGTGAAGAATATTCAAAGTTAAGTTATGCATGGTTATAAGGATGATACATTACTATCTTCTTGTTATAAGTGTTCACCTTTTTTTTCCATTAATATATAAGAATAATTGATGATTTATAAATTTATATCAAATATTTGAAAGATAGAGTATTTGAAGATTTTTATAAAAATTAAATATTTATAATTTAATATCAAAGTCAAAAATATATGAAATGAAACTCTATTAATATATATTTAAAAATTACAAATCACCAAAATAATATTTGACGATGATATAAGTTAATCAACTTCTCCAAAAAAATTTGTTTAGATAGATCAATACAAAATTCACAAAGAAAGATGAGAATCGCTATTGGATGGTGAAGTGATCGGTGTAGCGATGCAAGTCAATAATCATCGTTGAGACAAGTGTGCGTTCGATGCCGAAGAAGAATAAGAGGATGAGACGACGATCGAGGACTGTGATCATGACTACGACGGTGCGACCGGTGTTTGTGGCGTTCGCCGCCGCCCCGGCCGCCGACAAAAAGGCGAGAGAATTTCCTGAAATCCTTTCTGAGGGTCTGATTGCCATCATTATCGTGGAGTGGGTAGGAGTAGCACGGCACCAGCAAGGATAGGGTGCCACGGGGTGGGTTTCGGGTGGCGGAGTGGAGTGAACGAGTGAGGAGGAGGGTGGCTTAGGAGTGGAGGAAGCAAGCTTGGGGTTCCGTTATGAGAGGAAGCGGGAGAGCTCCTGACTGCGGGAAAGAGATGGCTAGCGGAAAGGAAACGTACCGAGAGAGAGAGAGAGAGAGAGAGAGAGAGAGAGAGAGAGAGAGAGAGAGAGAGAAAGAGAGAGAGAGAAATGGAGAGAAAAAGAGAGAGAGGGAAATGGAGAGAAAGAGAGAGAGAGAGAGAGAAAGAGAGAAGCTAACGGAGCGATAGATGGTGTCGAAGAGAGACGGCGATAGAAAAGGGATGGAAGGAGAGAAGAAAGTGTAGGGAACAAGAGAAAGAGAAAGAGAGAGAGACAGAGAGAGAGAGAGAGAGAGAGATAGCGAGAGGGAGCGAGTGGAGGACAATCAGTGGTATTCAGCTGAAGCTGAGGACTGGAAGGCTAGGGAATAGCGGGTTGGGACGTCGACTACTTCTACTACTACCTCCATCAGAATCGATCGACCACGGACAGCCGCTATACGACGTAACACCCGTTGCTGCCCACCGGAAGTTACCGAACTATGGCAGTCGAACGAAAGCAAGTTGACGTTATACTCCTCAACTATGTATCCTCATCGGATTTTCCGATGATCCTAAATATCCAAGTTCTTCCGATGAACTGCTCTTAGAGGAAGAGGACTTCAGGTGGCTTTCACTTTTCCCGAAAGATAAAGCACTTTCAATGATCGAACTTTGTTTTCCTTCTGTTCTTGATCGATCGTTAAATATCGATTGGCAGGATCATCGAATTGTTTAATAACAATGATCTGAAAATATCATACAATTTTTTATATCATACGAGTTTTTATTTCTATGTTAACAAAGATAGATAAAACGGACAACTGAAACATGTTTATATTAGACTTATATCGTATTTGTAAGTATATATAGGGCTAATGTAAGAGGTGTGAAAAGACTTGGTCATATCAAGTATCATACACAATTTCATATAAGTCACAGGCATCTTAAAGTCAAGTAAAAGAACTATTTCACGCTCTGACGATCAAAGTGGAACGTAAGTCGGTTGGCCAAGAAGAAGGAAAGAGAGAGAGAGAGAGAGAGAGAGAGAGAGAGAGAGAGAGAAAAGAGAAGAAGAAAGAGAGAGAGAGAGAGAGAGAGAGAGAGAGAGAGAGAGATCGTGTAAGATAGAGAACTCTTGGCCGCACCTTGATAGAGCACAACGCCTTCGCGAATTAAGACGGCAGTCGTGGAAAGCGCAACGTATGAATGTACATATATGTGTGTCTATATATATGTATGTATGTGTGTGTTTGTGTGTATCTATATACAGATATATACACATATATACGTATATGTTTATATGTGCTGACTAGATGCGTGTATAACGTGTTAGCCGCGTGTGTCTTACAATGCGGTAAGCCAGTATGCGATGTGGCCTCGGCCCGGCTCGATTCGCGTGGCGGCGGCTGATCGATGCGTCGCCATGACGACGCTTCCGCCGCCAGTCATCCAGCTACCTCTGCCTCCGACCACCGATTCTTCCCCACCCACCATCACCACCTCATACCTTGACGGTATCTCAGTTTGTTACCATACGCCAGCATACCATATCATCCTCGACATGTGACTCTTTTCTTCGAGATTCGTGAGATCTTCCTCGTGAGTTCTTCATGTGATGATATATCTCATGACAGCTTACTTCGATCATAGATTAGACCAGTAGTCCTTCGAAAATAGATGGATCTTTCTAATCCTATTGGTGACATTCCAACAGTTAAAAGTTAATACCAGGTTTTATAAACAGATGGCATTACCCCAGAGAGTTACCCCTTCAATGATTTGGGTATATTGTAAAGATCATCGTGACGTCATTCAGAATGCAAGGTTCTATCCTTATTTTATAATCAAAGTAATTGGATATTCCAGAGTTCCACTATTTTCGTATTTGAAAATTCGTCGATGTGTCCCAGTTACCAAGCATACGTTAAACATTTTCCGTGTGTTATAATACGCAGCAACGAAATATGTCCGGTCAATGCATTAACGCGTCGACCGGCTGCGGGCACACGATGTAAATAATCGTTTATTGATTAACTGTTTGACTGCGCAAGTCGAGTTAACTATGGCTAATCTCTGATTTGTAACGCCTCCCATCCTACGTTGGGGTTGCGCTACGAGTAGGTGCGCGGCTTGGCGCGGCAAGGGACGCTGACGAAGGGTTGGAGGAGAGGAAAACGACAGCGGGGGTGGTCTCCCCCTCAGCACGTAGTTTTCGCCCCTGCAACCCTCCTAGCGCTAACACGGAATTAATATCTCGCGAGTTAGCGCCCCATCCCCACCTTTCATCCCCCTCGACGGCCTCAAAACGGAAATGAGCGCGCGGATGCCTCTGCTCTCTCGTTTCTCTTCTCTCTCTCTCTCTCTCTCTCTCTCTCTCTTCTCGTCTCTTTTCACTACTTCGCTTATCGTTGTCTCTTCTTCGTTGCTCGCTTCAGCGACGCAGCAACATGCCGAGACAGAATTTTGTAGTTGCCTCTGAAGACTGAAATTCTTCTCGATGATTATTTTTTAAGCCGAATCTGCGGATTATTCTTTCTTTATTATTTCCCTTTATCTTTACTCTCTCTATCTTTTTTCTCTCTTTCTGATATTTTGTTCCTGTTCGTCCATTTCCATTTACTACTCTATCTCCCTCTCTCTCTCTCTCCCTCCCTCTCTGTTTTTCTTTCTCTTTCTCTTTCTCTGATGCGAATTTCTTATTAAATTTGTCGTCGAGACATAAATGTGATTAAGTTCGTGACGACGAACAGATTTTACGCTGAAAATGTACTTGAACAAAATGATAGATCTTAATACAACTGATTTTAAAATCCGTCCATCGATCACAATGAACCGTTAAAGCGGCACGAACCTTTCAGAAAAATACAATATAATCATTTTTATAATAATAGGGAAGTAGAGGTTTGAGTTTTGTTACTAAACTTTGTAAGGAGAATCATAAAACGAATGTCCCACTGATGGCAACAAAGGCTCGAAGTCGTTTAGTTCAGCGAGACTGGAGATATGCAAATTCAAGATAATTAGGCTGGATATATGAAGCGTAGACATAGAACGACATGTACGCATTGTGAACTTTAGGGGATGTACACGCGGTCCTTTGTTTGAAGCAACGACTGCATTCTTCCGTAATGTAATTAATGGCTTTCGCTTCTACAGCCATCACCCTCGCTCTTATGCCGTTTCTCTACGCATTTCTACGGAGTTTCATCTTTTCGAGATACGTTTCCTGATGATTTTTTCGTATGGACATTAAAATCGCTGCATAACAACAATCGCATTCATCTAAAAATTTCTTTTTCAACCCTCTGTAATGTCAAGTAATATTTAAATATCCATATTTTAAAAAATTTTCATATTTCTTAAATATAACTTATATCAGTAGTAAATATAGTTACAGAGAGTTAACTATTTAGACCTAATTTCGAATTTTATCGTTTCGTAATATCTTTTATAATAATCTCAGTCTTTATTTTCTTACCAAACGAAGAAAAGGAAAAATTAATTCACAAGCTAAAAAATATCTGCACTTATTTCGTAAAGAGATGAATCGAAGGAGAGTTCACTTAATGTCAACGGAAGTCTTTGTACCGATGCCGTTTGCAGTTCGACAAACATGCCACGAGAACGTGTTCACAAGTGTGTTCTTCTTTAAAATGCTATGCAAAGAGTCGCTGGTTCTTAAATTCTATTTGCGGCTTGGTGCTTGTTTGCTTAGGTACAATGATATAAGGTAGTAAAAAAAGACGAACTTATTTTGAGAGATAGGAATATCATCAATGATACGTCGAATTCTTGGTGTTAGTTGGTTTATCCGATGGTTTAGAAGTTGCCCGTGCGTGGATAGGCGCGATGCCATCGGGTCCAAGCAGGGATTCAAGCATATTGTACAAATTGAATGCGAAGAATTATCTGGTAGCCGTTCGAGATATGTATCATCGTACACTTAAGCAGATCTCCCCCACAAACGCAACAAAGTGACACGGTTCTTATCGTGTTACAGTGTGCAGGGAACGAAAACGAGGGAAACTAACGGAGGTTCGGGGGTAGGAGGGAGCTGGTTTGGGCAAGAAGAGAGAAGGGGAGGGATTGAGGTAGCTCGATGCTTCGACAGGCTCTTGGGGTGGGAGTTGGCTGGCTCGAGCTCCCTCGCAGCTCTCTTCTCTATTCCCTCCTCGCAGCTATGCGTCTCGCGTTACAATAGCTGCCCTGTCATGTCTCATACCATACAATGATATTCCGCGCCCCCGCACTAACAGCCCGCGTAGAGCGAGCAAGCGAGCAAGCGAGCAATACCGAAGAGAACCGTTGGTTGGTCATTAATACCACTACGCCAGTATCTCAAGATAATGCACTCTCGGAAAATCACGAGAAGTATGTATGATACTCTGTATCCTAAAAGATCCTTTCCATGTACTTTTATGTATAGACTTTTAGCCGGTATAGTATAAGTAATAAAAAGTATACAAGATATTTGTTCAAACTTTATACTAAGTTTTGTATTATTATCGAAGTGTACTTGGAATTCTCTTATAGAAAATTTATTTGAAAAATATTCCATATTCAATCTAGTTGTTAAAATTCTTACGATGTTTATTCAAGTTATTATACAACTCTCAAAGTCTACGACATGTCCAGTTATGTTAAAGTTCAATACTTTTCATTCAATCATGAAAATGTAAAATAGTTAAAAATTGATATATAGACTAGATAAACTTCAGGCAATGTCCATTCAGAATCTACCTGGTATTATCCACTCGAACTCTATTTGGAGTTTGCCAATTCTTCTCCAACTTTGGCAACTTAAAGTATACTATAGATTCGACATGATGTGAGGGGGTAAGTATCGCGGAAAAGTAGCACCATCGGCTTTCTCCCTTCGCAGGCACACTTTAACCCCCTTGGCATCCCCTAGAACGTACACGCGGACACTCGAGAGCGATCGCGCGTTAAATGCGCCGCTGGCTGTACGCGGTCGCGTGTCGTGCGCGTGCCGCGTCTATCGGCCGTGGTGGTACTGGGGAAAGGGCCTTCTCTTTCTCTCTCTCTCTCTCTCTCTCTCTCTCTCTCTCTCTCTCTCTCTTTCTCTTTCTCTTTCTCTTTCTCTCCCTCTGTGTCCGCTTCAGCACGACCAACACCGACTCCCACGTCACGGTTAAACGGCCTTACCTAACGTCGAACATCCAGAATATCCCGGTAGTATGAATCACAGTTACTCTACTACTCGCTAAGTATTATCTATATGTGTTAGTGAACGTTCAGGACGGCCACTTTCAGCCGTTCCCGTTCACTGACGTAACTTGAAAATGTAGTATTTCAATTCGTATCATTCCAAGGAATGCACCATTAGTGATTTGTTGTTTACTTACGCATTTGTATAAATTAAATAATAAGAACTAATTATGAGATATCCAATATGTTATAAATTTTATGATAAAATATGAAAGAAACTTGGTATCATATATAAAAGCAAGTATTATATATTTTTAAAGTGTATCATTAGTTTGGCTAAAATTTTGTTAAATCTAATAAATAATTCTGATGTCTTAAAAAATTATTACTATATAATGTTATATATATAATAATAATTTTTTATTAATTAATCATAAATTAAATATATATAATGTTATATATATATATGTATATATATACATATATATATATATATTTCATATACAATATATGATCTATATACATACTATATATTATATGAGCCGTTCACATAGACAAAAGCGATTAAGTCCGTTCAGTTTAGAATCTTTCAAAGTTTTAGTACCAAATCGATGCTTAACTTTTTATGTTTAAATTAAATTTCTTTAATAATTAGGTCTAACACCATTTAACGACAAAAATTTGTATATTTGTTGAATAATAAATAATGTACAATGTATATAATTTTATCAATTTTTTTTACTTTTTCTTTTATGGAATTAATCTATTTGGCAAATAAACGACTCATATATAATCTTCACAGAAATTCTAGAATTCAAGAATCGTTAAGTGTTCTATATCATAAAAATGATAGAATCATAGAATATATTGAACACACACCCAAAAATACTTCATTTATCTCATGTATAATCTTCTGATCTCGGAATTGGTAAGACATAGAAAATTAGGAATTCTTTTCAAGTGGAAGGGAAAACGATGAACTGATAATCGTAGTGGCAGTAGCATGAGACCGATAAGAATGTTGATAAGAATGAAGAGCGGTTGAGCTAAAACTTAGATAGAAGGAAGGTAAGAGTAAGAGAAGAGGTATCCGGTCAAGGTCCGACTCGAGGAGTCGGCTTTCGCCGTCGGCAGCGTAGGCAAGAAGTACTAGAGTAGAAATATCGGCTGACTATAGAGAAAGGGTACAGCGCAAGCGTTCTTCCACCCCCATCTTGCACGGGGGTGTCAATCCTTGGATAGAGACCGCCCCTAGTGTCGCGATCACGAGCCAACCCCCGAGTGGCATCGTGATGGAGGGCGGGTCGACGTATAGGCACATCGTCGTTTTCGACGAGCCGTTGAGAGGCTAGAAAAGCAGCAGTGTTACTCGGAGCGGGTAGGCAAGATGATCGGCACCTTTATCGTGCAGCCACCTATTATTTTCGCGTTCTATCTAACGACAACAAGAAAAAATTTTAAATTGGCTAAATCCCGCGACGTTCTCGTTCAATCTTGAACGAGTTCGAGCAGCAATTTCTCTTGTGATATGATCGACGAGTCGTGTTGGAATCCAGTGATTATCGAGGACAACGGTGTTAACGCATTATTAACAGAGGGATCAGGCCCATCAACGAAGGGGGGTCGAAAACTCGAGGCTACCTGCCGCGTCGGTGGCAAACCGCGCGATGCTGGACCTCAAAAGTACCGGTACCACTACCGCGGAATTACCACGAACAACAGCTTTCACCAATCTCTCCATGCTTTTTGCCGGTACGTGGGATATATTTTCGTTAGAATTCGTGATGGTTAGGCTGCGATATTTCGTCTAATAAATCCATGTTGATAATCACAATCATTCGCTGTGAGATTATCAGGTGATAACGTGATATTTGAGACACTAACTTACAGATGATCGTCAAATCGAGTTGTGTTCGTTAGGTTTTGTGTTGCGTCAGGGTTCAAGTTCAACTTATTCAAAGATTGAATAAGTTTTGTACTTATTGAATTTATATGATAATGGATGCTAACAGGTACGACAGATTGTATCAATCTATCCATCTTTCAAAAAGTAGTGTATTATTGAAATGTCTTCATTATCAATCAAATGCGATACCTAAATATAAATATATATTTGCGAAATATAAATATATTTTTGCGAAATATAAATATATATTTGCGAAATATAAATATATATTTGCGAAATATAAATATATATTTCACAAACTTATATTTTGAAATTCTTTCAGTTGTGTTTAAATCTTGATGCGTATTCATAATTACAGATAAATATAATGACATTTATTATTTTATACGTATTTGTTCTACTCGTGCAGCCTTGACCTGGGTGACCTTTAACTTAGTATAAAATCACAAAGTACATGATAACAGCATCTAGATACGTATTTGACGTGTCAGAGATTACATCACGTTGCACATCGATCGATTTTAACGTCTTCGGAAACATGAAATTTGAAGCTTTATTAATGGACTGTACCCTTAGACCAAACGAAGGGAGACGAAGTAAAAAGTAAAGGTCGAGTCAGCGTCCGCGACTAAGTCGTTGTTTGCCTAGAAAGACCAAGCTTCTGCTACAGCTTGACATACTGCCCTGCGTATGTACACATGCCGGCCACCCTCGTGCCAATAACTGCCAAATGAAAATATATCTGTCTGTAAATACACCGCCGGCATTCGAGACTGCGTCAAAAGTCGAGAAAATTCGTTTTCTGTGGATTTACCTCGGGGCTTTCTTTCTTCATGAAAAAGAAAAAAAAAAAAAGAGATATAAAACTCGTTTTCTATCAACTAACAATGTTTTTCCATATCGCTTTTATTTATATCATTGAACCCATCATCATCGGCATATTAAAAAGAAAAGATCTAATGTTTGAATTTATAATTTCAAAGTCCATTAAAAAATGTTAATAATTTTAAAATCATGTATAAATTTGTATGAATTATATATGATATAATCTTAAATAATGTTGAAATTTTACAGATGCAAGTAGTTCGTACAAAGGAGGCTGGAGTCACGCGACATCGCCGGCTCCTGGCCAGGGTAAGTAATACTTTATCAAATTTTATATTTGCATTGATCAGTGAAATCTACGTAAAAGAATAAGATGATGTGGGTGGCTCGATGGTGTCCCGGTATTCCGGTGTCCTGGCGCTTTCCGTCGCTTTGTGCCGCTTTGCCGCGCGTTCAACCGCGGACCCTTTGTGGCCGTCGAGAGTGAACAGCCCTAGGGGTTGAAAGAGAGAGAGAGAGAGAGAGAGAGAGAGAGAGAGAGAGAGAGAGAGAGAGAAACGGCTGCTAGCACAGCAACGAAGCTAACGGAGCGGTTGGCAAAGCAGTGGCGCGTCAGTCTTGTTCATCGTTCTGGACACCTCTACACTAACACAACAATCGTCTTTCGTTGACTCGTGCCCTCGGGCCGCTTTGTATAAAGAACTTGTGCTCACACTTTACGCTGCTACCAGACCAACTGTAAAAAATATTCGCGAATATTCAAGATGTATGCAGATCGGTGTGTTACGAGTTACCAGGCTGTTTACTACAAATGTAATGAATGTATATTTTGATAACTCCCTAACATATACTAAGTTAGTATATGTCCTATTTTTGTAAATTGCCTTTCCTTAGACTTGATATTTATACTTCATTCATTTTCATATTCATTTTTTTTTTATTCATATTTTATATATTCCAAAGATTAGATTTTATTATATAGACTTGGATTAATTTTAAATGGATTTTTAGATTTTAACTAAAAAATTTATTATACCATTAAAAAATGTAATTATAAAAATTTATTTATATTTCTATCGAATTCAATCATCAAATATATAAAAACTCGAAAACTATGATTCTTTTTTCAAAATTGTTCGAGTTAATTAATACATTAACGATTACAATAGCTTTTCCTTGAATCCGTGCGAACACATACATATGTACGTATTAGATCACAGACACCATCAGTAGTCGAAAAACAGAAGGCACTCATAGAAGAAAGGACGTAAGATAGAAAGCCGCAGGGTACAATTCTCTGATCGCGAGGGTTGTGCTCTCACGTTGCCTTTGATCAAGTTTACACTCGACGCCATAACATGGTAGAAGCGGACATCACTGAGGTTCATGAAATTACGCGACGACGCGTCAGACTCGCTTCGTGACCCGGGGCACCTCTGCCACCTCTGTACCATCATCTCTCTCTCTCTCTCTGTCTCTCTCTTTATCTCTCTTTCTCTCTCTCTCTCTGTCTCTCTCTTTATCTCTCTTTCTCTCTCTCTCTCTCTCTCTCTCTCTCTCTCTCTCTCTCTCTCTCTCTCTCTCTTTCTACCTATCTCTATCTTTCTCTGCGGCTCTTTGCCAGCGTGAAATTGAAATCACAGCTTCTCTCTCTTCTCCATACTGTTCAATAGCTAGAATCGTTTGTGCTAAGAGTACAAACCAACCAAATTAAACCTCGCCTGTTCCTTTGGAAGCCATCTACAAAATCTACGTCAAACGTTTCGACGTAGAGGATATTTAACCTATCCTAGGCAATTTTGCATAAATCAATATCACTGCTTGACGTCTTTCGTGACACATTAAAGAACAAAAGTACTTGATCCTTTTTTATTTTTTTTTATTCTTTTTTTTTTTAATAATAGACTTGACTCTTACTGACCTGACTTTCGTTTTACAATTTAATAAATGTTAATAAGCGAATCTTATAATCCTTTTTAAATGAAGTTGGTATATCTACTTCTAGTACAAATCATCGGTGACCCCCATGCCAGTCAACGTGTTAACGTACATTTTACATAATGAATTTATTGCACGCGAGACACAAGTTAGTTACCATTCCATCGTACATGTTCCATCGCGTGATGCTTTGTACGGAAGAACAATGGAAAGAAAAATCAGGGTAGGACTTTAAAAACACGCTTGCTTTAGATCACAAAGTACCGATCTCGATTTCGAAGAAGGTTCTGGCTACTAAGTAGTAAATTCAAGCAAAGAGTTTCTGATAAAAATGACTTTCTTCAAACTCCTACTTTAACGTCGTGTTCATTAACACGGGACAGTTCGGTTAATAAATGGAACATTCGAAAATCTGTGAAAATAAATGTAACGACATTATATTCATTGCAACTTCATACATATGAAGATTAATTCTACGAGCTATAAATTAAGCCTTTTACACTATAATTATTTTAATAATTTGTTCTTAGTAATCTCTGAAATAATTCTTTTTTTATTTCTGATAATTTATATATACATATATACATATACATACATATACTTTCTAACCAATTAATTAATCTGTTTCGCAATTTGTATTATAAATGAAATGTCAAGTCATTTAATTCAACAGTTTTATGGATAAATTATATCATCACTCTCATGATAATTTCGTAATGCAAAAGAATTGGTATGTTTCGAGATATTCGAGCACGATCATTGTTTTTTTTTCTTTTTTTGGTGAATTTTTCTTCAAAGTTAATAAATCACAATAAATATATCAATCAGAAATATGCAAAAATTAATGTAAGATAAATGACAACCAGATATTCAAGTTAGGAAAACTACGTAACTCTTGTCCTCGATACAGCAATATTTTTCAATGATTCTCAAGGAAAGATTGGAATTGGAAAAAAGAGAAAAGAAAAAAAAAAGAAAGTGATCCGGTCTTAGAGAAGGTTTTACGACTAGGGTAGGTGGGAAAAAAAAGACTTTAAGGCGAGTGGCGTTAGGAACAAAAGTACTTCCTCTGCCCCCTTTCCTTCTTCCTCTTCTCAAGCGCGTGTGCCTCTCGCGTGACTTCCTGACCCGAAGCGAGCGGACCTCGACCCCCTGTGTGTTTGTATGTGTGTGAGTGCGCGCGCGCGTCCGTCCGAGGGCAACCCTAACTTCCCTATGATAATTACATAGTCCGACACGACGCGTGCCAAACGACCAAACGTGATCGGACCTGATCACTGATTGTTATCTCTCTCTATCTTTCTCTCTCTCTCTCTCTCTATTTCTTTCTCTTTTTATTCTTTTTTGTATCTCAAACTGAAGTTAAGATTTTCTAAGTTTTTTGAAAGAAAATTTCCTTATACACCCAAAAGCATTTTTTCTTACTAGGCAATGTAGCCACTTTGATAAAAGGGACAAGGGGATTCGTGCTTGATAGACGTTCAACGACGCAGGGTTAAAGTGGAAGCGCAATCCGTGCACCCTCCTAACGGAGAATCGGAGATGAATGCGAGCCGATATGGCGGGGGAGTCTCGAAACGCGCAAGCAGCCATGCGTGAACGTGTCACGCATAGGCACGTGCCCGTGTATGTACTACCGAAAGACATAATACGAACTGCGAGACACGGCGACTCCGTCGTCGTATCCTGCGACCCCTCCAATATGCTACGGGCATTTCTTTGACAATTCCATTCTGTTGTCCGCAGAACGTTGCTCGTTGAAGAAGAGAAGGAAAAAGGAAAAAAAAGAGAAAAAATAGGAAGAATAAAGGAGTGGCCGAGATAAGAACTGTCTCTCTCTCTCTCTTTCTCTCTCTCTCTTTCTTTCTCTCTCTCTCTCTCTCTCTCTCTCTCTCTCTCTCTCTTTCTCTTTTTATCTTTCATTACAAATCGAGCCGTGACGATCCTTTATTTTCTTCAGGCACGCGCCCGCTCGTAAATAATGATCGATGATCCTACGTAAATCTGACGCGATCTCGATGATACGTAGATACGTAATATTATACAGTATACCTCTTGTACAACACGGGGAATATCTACAGTTCTGTATGATACATGAATTTATATTATACGAGTCACAGGTTATACAAATGTGGATTATGTATGTTTTTGAAGAGACATATTAAATGAAAGATGTTTATGGTTTATTGTTAAAATATGTATGTTTTTAAATTATCTTAGAATTTTTCTTTATGAAAGAAATCATGATCGTGAAAAAAAAAATAAATTTGCTATAAAATAATTAAAAATTTGATTTTACTATTTTTATAACATTTAAAGTGAAAATAATAATACAAAATAAACATGATATATAATAATAGTAATAATAATAATAAATATAGATAGATATATATAAGAAACAAAGTTCAGATCAATTTTTAAGTTAACCAATTTTCATCTTTAATGTGTGAGATGTTCTAATTTTATTTCAAAACCATTTTTTTAAAATATATTCACAAAGTGTTATATATGAGGGTTATTTGATGAATCTATATTATATGAGGGGGAAGTGACTTACTATACTTTATTTCTAGATTTCTATGTATTAAATAATAAAAACACATAACTCTCGAGGTGACCGCAGAAGGAAGAAAAACGTTAAAAACGTTTTTCTCGCTTATTTTTTGTTTTTTTCTTTTTTTTTTTTTTCTTCCTTTCTTTCTCCTCGTAAATCTGGCAGCGCGAAGACCATGGTCACGCGTCGTTTCCCGGTGACTTGTTGCCCACGATCCGTGTCCCCTGAGCGTGTCCCCCAGCTCCTGAACGCGGTTCCGCACTGGAAAAGACCCGCTCGACTTTCTGACCGCACGACGAACAGTCAAAGTCGCGCGTAAAGTCGTTACGCTTTTTCCTTCCCTATGAAATTCTCTTGGCATACAGTATATATACATATATAGATATATAGTATATATATATATATATATATATCTTATTTTTTTTATTTTTCCCTGATTATTATTTGTTTTCTTCTTAGTTTTTATTTAAAAAAATTTTTACATTTCGTATATTCGAATATTTTTATTCTTAATATTTTCAGCAACGTCGTTTTACAAAAAAAAAAAAAGTAAAAAAAACACGCGATCGAGCGTGATCATGATGAATTGTTTCGATAGATAAAAAAAATGTTAAATAAAGAAAAAGAAAAGAAAAGAAGAGAAAAAGCTTAAGCCAGAGAAGGTGCCAAGATCGTGACACGTCGTTCACTTGAGAACTTTTAAAAAGAGCCTCGCGTGCCGAGTCACGCGAAGACGTGACTTATAACTTAGCACTAGGTTTCTTAACTTCCTTGTTTAAAACGACTCGATTCTAGTATACCCTTCTTCCTTTAAATGGGACGATGTTGGAGATAAAAGTGTTGTTCCGAGTTGAAGAAAATCAAGAGAAAACATGTGGAAATTTTGTCAAGTTTTTCTAAGCCGGAAAAAAAAGGAGAAAGATAAAGATAAAAAAGAAGGTAGTTGGTAGGACCCATACCCCTTGACTGATAGAATAGCAGCATTGTCGTTGTGCTAGCTATGTTTGAAAGAGCGAAAAAGAGCTCAGTAAGCCGGAATAACGGGGACCTTTGATCCTCCCTCGAGGAAGGTACGTGCGCCTAACGGGATTACCCCGCCCAACGTAATTGCTTGGAATGTGCGGATATAGACGCGACAATAGGGAACTTGGACGGATCCAAAACCGATCGTTGATGTTCTTAACTTGAGTCTATAAAACTGGGCAGCTATATATATATATTTCTTTTAATATTTCCAAATGTTCATAATCTTAAATCCCAATAAATCTATCTAATACGAAGTGTAATATATAAAAATTTTAGATATTTATATTAATAGATTTTGATCACATTTGAAGAGTCGTGTAACATTAGAACAAAATAATACTAAATACTATAGAAAAAAGGAATTTTAGTCGAAATCCGAAAAAAAAGAAAAAAAAAATAATAAATCTTCCAACCCTGCGGCTACGCTGATTGAGGCGAACCCTATGGACAACGCGAGCTTCGTCGACGCCTAGCAAAGATCGTCTCCTTCGTTGTCCGAACCCTCGATGATGCTTTTTCCCGGTCGTCTCAATCAGAAGCGAAATCAAATTGTTTAACACAGCGGATACCAACTGCTATTTAAAGCTAGCATCTGCCGTTTTGGTTGTCAACGACATTCCAACGATGTGATTTTGAATTTTTTTTTTTTTTTTTTTTTTTTTATACCTTTCTAGATAATTCATTTTTTTTTATTTTTAATTTAAACGTCACGATTATCACGAAATGTCTCTAAAACCGACGAAATCTTTATCTATTCTCGTATTTTGATTTACACATTTGATTTACACATGAGAAAAAAAATTAATAAAATCTTTACTTATAATCGCATATTTAATGAGATTAGAATGAATCTTCATTATATCGATTTGCATTTATCATACTTGCATGTTTTATAGATTCATATTTAATTTTTATTTATAAAACTTACGGTATGTTCAAAATTTATCTCGGCTCTTTTGTGATCAAGTTGTACAAGTAAAAGAAAAAAGGAAAAAAATAAAGAAAAGAAAAGAAAAACTAACAAAGATAACAATAACATCAGATGATTCATTAAAGCAACGCGTCAGATTTTTGCTACAGATTTCAGCATTAGCTCCTAATTTTTTCTATTTTTATCTAATGACATATAAACTGATCGTCGAATTGGTACGGTCTTCCAACGAAACGGAGTATAACGAAGCGAAATTAAGGGGCATTGTGTCTTAAACAGATTGCACACTCGTATGGACGTGACCACTGGCCAAGTTCCTCGTAAGAACAAATGAACACACACACGCGTACACACACAGAGATAGACAGACAGGCACATAAACATACATACATACATACGTATGTAGACAAAGCGTGTGCAAAGGCGAGTAGACGAGAGGCAGACGAGAAGAAGAAATTGGGGGGTGATAAGAAGTAGGATCGAAACGATGAGCATGGAGAAACGTATACGGAGCACTCAGCCCCGTGTTTGCCTACACGGAAATCCTCTCTAACGGATTCTAACGCTCGACCGGGTTTTATATTTTTGTCCGTCTTTGACCAGCCGATAACTTTTTTTCTTTTATCTCTCATTGTTTTCATACAAATTTTATCTACTCGTTGACTGTGCATAAACTCATGTCATTAATATATTTAAAATTCGATAATATCAAACATAACACTTTTCGAAGTCTTTATGTATCTACATATTAATCGTTATAGCAATTATTTGGATTTATAATGAATGGATATTGATCATTTGAAATAACTTTCAACTTAGAAAAACAACGTGAATATAAATGTAATAATATGAATTAATATTACGATGGAAAATTTAGCATTTTAATGTATCGTTCGGTGTATTAAATTTTTAAAAAATTAAATCATTTTAATGTATTCGATTCGGGTGCTAGTATATTCCTTCTTTTTTCTTTTTTTTTTTTTTTTAGGGTACGGAAGCAGCCTATCAAAGTCGGCGTTGGACACTCACAGCCACCTCAGGCAGCCTGGTATGTAGTAGGTAGATATTCTTGAGAAGTTCAAGTATTTATCTCTATTCAAATGTTCATAGAAAATGAAATATTCCTTTAAATTTAACAAGTCATATTTTATTGTTAAATATTATTTCTTACGAAACTTCGACGATTCGAAGAAGAAACATCGGTGAAAATGCGAGTATGACCTGATTCTTAATATAGCTAGACATAGTTCAGAAAAGCAAACGCACGGAATGACCTTCGCGATTATTACATTACTCGCTAATCGCGCAGACGATATACGCGAAGTTTCAGCCTCCAGATTTTCTCGTGCCACGCCCAGAAATTTCTCCTTTCAGTCGATCGATCGGTCTAAATGAATGTTCCCTTTCGAACTGTAGTTTCTCCTTTCTCCAGAATTTTCGGGCTCGAATGGGAAACAAATGGTATCTTATAAAACATTATAATTTCGATTTGAAAGATCTTCGTATTAATATGTATTAGAGGAACATTAATCATTTCTAACCATATTACAATATCCCTCCTTCTCTCACCTGTTACTATCGAACATACATATTATGTATCACTTAATTAATACTTTGACCATGAGAACGAACGAATATGTTTTGATAAAAAAGTACATACATAACCATCGTTTTAGGATAGGTCAATGACGTGGTGATAATCTGAAAATAGAAAATATCATTGAAAACGATTAATCAAAAATCCTTCTATTAAATTGTTTTCGATGCTTCGGTCTCGTATATTACGAAAGCTTGCTTCCCTAGTTGTGAGCACATACATTGGTATACCGCGCCCCTTTCCATTATTAACTCGTAAGTGAGTTACCATTCGATCGAAAGGCGATCGCTCTGCCACGTATTCGGGGAACTCAACTAGCGAAACGACCTTTGAGGTCCGGCAATTCGGATACCCCATCCCCATCGTCTACATCTATCTGTTTCTGTCTGTCTGTCTGTCTATCTGTTTCTCTCTCTCTCTCTCTCTCTCTCTCTTTCTCTCTCTCTCTCTCTTCATCCCCTCATAATCTCTTGAAATATATTTCCACGGAAGTCGTCTAGATAAACGAAAAAATAATGTACTTTCATGGTCGTCGATCTCCAGACGGTTATATTCTATTACTGATAAAACTATATTTAAACTTTTATAAAATTATGTGTTTTATACACTGAAATAAATTTCAATTAGAATAATTTTATTTAATCACAAATATGCATTTTCCTTCATCCTAATATTTACATAACATATTATAAACTTTGCAATTTACGATTTGCAGTAAATCATATCTTTAGTTCAACATTCTGAAACTTCAGGATAAGAAAGTATAATAGCTAGCATAGATTTTTGGCCAATGCGAAGACATTCGCGGACGCCCTTTGAACCACTCCGTCGACGGTAGCTCCAATTGAAATTATTATGATCCAAACGAACTCTATTCTATTGTAGGGTTGCGATTATATCCTTTTGTATGACTCTAGAGCCCTTCAAGTCTGAGCAGTAGCGAGCGACGGTGATGACGCATTGTAAAGCTTTTAAAGAGCGATACGGGGAACACGAGGAAATAACCGTGTAATGGATAGGTATATGCTCCGGGGAAAAGGGCAAGAAATGACATCCGATTTCTTCCTTGAAGAAAGAACACAATATTTTCAAACGTATGAAAATAAAAGGAAAATAAATGTTTAAAAATTTACATTTTCAAGAGTTCGCAAAATTATCGTCGTTCGTTTACCTAAAAAAAAAATATATATATATATATATATTAAAAAAGAAATTGATTAAAATTATCAGACAAGATAGAATTTATATAAGAATTTGTTAATATACCGATTTGATTACTTCCAGACCCCTACCAAATGTTTAGCGCGACGAGTAGTCGCTTGGCGAGTTCAGGGTCCGGTCAAATTCAGCTCTGGCAGTTCCTACTCGAACTTTTATCCGACTCAAGCAATGCCGCATGTATTACGTGGGAAGGAACCAACGGTGAATTCAAGTTGACCGATCCAGATGAAGTGGCAAGACGTTGGGGCGAGAGGAAGTCGAAACCGAACATGAATTATGACAAATTGTCGAGAGCCTTAAGGTAAGCTAATCGTGTCTTTCATAATAAAAACAAAAAAAAAATATTTTATCTTTAATTTTATTTTTAATTGGGAACAATTAGATAGATCGATTTGCAAATATACTAAACGATTCCGTTATCTAATGAACGAACTAATATAGAACGTTGGATAACAAACGATTTCGACGTATCTATACTTTGATCAAAATTCGATGGGAGAAAAAAAGGAAAAAAGCAAAAAAAGAAAAAAAAAGAGAGAAGTAGAAAAGACGGCACAAAACGCGGTTACGTTGTCGTATGGACAGTCGTTGTCGAGAATAGTAAAGGTAGAGGGAGAAATTTCAATCACTGTTACCCAGACCGGCAGACGCGGCTATTATTTTTCGATCAGATCCACTGATTATATTACGCGACTGCTCGCTTTTCGTTCCCGTTCCCCGTTCCACTTCACTCCCGGTTCGTAGCAGGAACCTTTTAGATGTATTCCAAAACGGTGAGAGCGAAAAATTACGAGTGGTACAACGCACGCTTTCACCCTTCGCCAATACGCTTCCATCGTCCCTCAATGTTCCACGTGAACGTTTAAAATTGGTAATGGTTGGGATTCACATTTCGTGAATTCGCTCGTTGATATTGAACACCAGGAATGATCGGTAGCCGACCTGAATAATCAATAAATTATACGAATGATCAATATAAAATTTAAATAAATTAATATACCTTCTAAATAATTCGATAGACGACGTGAATCAGATCAATAGATGATATCAAAATAATTAGGAGATTTATTTTATAAATGATTAAAATATGAGGCTAATAATCCAAAAAAAATATCGAATAAATAATCTGTAGATACACTTCTAATGTAATCATAAAATTCTTCCAATGAACCATTGTTCTACAGGTACTACTATGATAAGAACATCATGACGAAGGTCCACGGGAAGAGGTACGCGTACAAGTTCGACTTTCAAGGTCTAGCAGCAGCTACGCAACCAGCTGCGGCTGATCCCGCGGCATACAAATACCAAAGTGAGCTCTTCATGTCTGGTTATGGTCATGCAAAGTTAAACTTGATGCCACCACCAGCAGCATCAGTTTCCGTTTCGGTACCAGGTGGTCTTTTCCAATCAGCATCCAGCTATTGGTCGACGACACCAAGTGCGAATCTTTACGCTGGTCACCACACGGCATCGGGACACGTGCCGCCACATCTTGGCACCTACCCCCATTACGCATGACCTTCTGCCGAACATTGGGGCACTCTTGGTACGCCGCGTTAATGATACCACCTAATCGTAACTGAGAAAATCTCTTTCGGGACAAAAACGTCTAATAACTCGGGAAAAAAAGCGTCTTGATACGCACTTATCACGTCCAAAATAGAATAACAGGACGTGTGTTAAAACAGCATCGTGCACCGTCGCACCCTACTCAATTAACTCCCTTCAACAAATCCATAAATCACCTTACTCTTTTTTACCTATCGAGTTAATGATTTTTATCTACTATTACGTATACTACCGTCCACAAGATATTTTTCTTTTTTTAATATTTAATTTATTCAAAAATAGTATAAAATCTATTCTTTAAATATATTTAATATTTTAATGATTATTATTATTATTTTATTATTACAAAATTTGCATTTGTCTTTAATTAAAGTGTTAATGAGTTTTTTTTTCTTTTTTTTTTTTTAATAAATGAAACTACATTTACAATTGTATACGACAGATACAAGAAACGATTGCTAACTTACAAACGGTAGTCTACGCAATAGTACGAGTCAACGGGAGATTCATCGCCAATTATTCAAACTCGTACCAAAATCAAACTCAAAATCCTTTTTCCTACCGACGTTCCGCGATTCTTCGATACAGGATTAAGAAGGAAATACGTGAATTCTTGAGTATTCGCGTTCTCGTCTTGTGACAATGAAAACGTGAACAACTTGGGATGAACAATCCCCGTCGGACAATTTCGCGAAACTTTCGTGGTCGACGGTGCGCTCGGATTCTTGTAAGATCATTGTAAATAAAGTATATTGCATTATGAGAACGATCGAGAAGTTTATATGACGATTCTCTTAAATCACGATTTATCCTTACATGTTTTTCAGAGCATTTACGAATAGATAATTTTTTTGATTTTCTTTTTCTCCTTTTCTTTCTCTCCTTTTTTTGGATGATTGATAGAAACAAATGAAAGATAATTATTCTGATAATATCGAGATGTTATCGAAATATTAACGAACGAATAACGATGTCATTTCCGTAAATTAACACGATTGAAAGCAATCATGTAACGATAAATCGTACGATCGGAGTTGGTCTATCTAAACGTCGATTCGTCTATTGATAAGGAACCAGCGTGATTCCATCAGCGAAATGTTGAATTTTGCGACCCGATCGAATCGGTTATGAAGTTTATCAGACAGTTTAAAAAGCAACATTCAAAAACATAAATATTCAAAAAAATAGTTCCCGTTAGAAGTGTCATCAATCAATTGCATCTATTTATCACACACAATTTTAAAATGATAGAGATATACGATTTGAAAAAGTTAATTTATACGTTCTAAAACAAATACCATGACACTTTTTATTGGCATTTTATGTAACCGATCGTCGATTCGGGTTAAAAGCAATGCGTGTATTATAAACTCTTTTAACTTATTTGTTATATAATAATAATAATAATAATAATAATAATAATAATAATAATATTAATATTAATAATAATAATAATAATAATATTAATAATAATAATAATAATAATAATAGTAATAATGATAATGCTATTGATAATGGTATAGATAGAGACGCCTCGTCGTGTCGTTTAACGACAGGTAATAGCAAATATATGCTTCTTGATACTGTGGCATACAGTGGCAAAGAAGTGTCAGTTCGAACGCGACAAATGAAAATAAAAAAAAAAGAATTAATAATAATAATAATGATGATGATGATGATAATGAAATCAAAAAAAAAAACACCACGCAGCGAGTTAACATCGATTCTCTCTCATCTGAAATTGCAATATTATTACATTATACGTACGTACATACCGATACGTACTACATACCTATATGCAAAGGTAAAAGAAAAAAAGAGAAAGAGATCCATGATTTCTTAACGCGATATTTATTTTCCATGATCGATTAGTAGTCCTCCTAGTCAGACGGACGTGAACGAATGAACAGAGAGATATTCGACACAGATAGTAATAAATATTTTCTATGAAACGATGTTTTTCAATAAATAATCCTTCAATACGTGTGTGGCTACTCTATCTATGCAAACAACAATCGAGGATATAGCTCGGTGAGAGGCCAAGGATGATTATTAGTTAGCCCTCGTCGAAGAACGCCGAACGCCGAAAATTCGAAAAAGAGAAACTCCCTCTCACCCTCTTTCTTCAACCAAGTTCATTCTATCCCTTCTCTTCCCCCATCGAGTTCCCTCTTTTCTTCACTAAAATCCGAGATAATCTTTTATTGTATGTTATATTAACCCCATTTTCATCCTAAACAATGTACCTCTGTCATAAAAGCGTAACTCCCGAAGTCGTATGCTGTACAATATACCATCCGTAAGAAAAAGAAAAAGAAAAAGAAAAAAAGAAGTAAGCAATTTATAGAATTACTTTTAACGATCAAAAATGCTGCTCCGTACGATCCATAGAATCGCTTTATATGTATATGTATGTATGTATAGGGTGATATAATCGACAAGACGAAAAAAAAAGGAAAGAAAACAAATAAAAAAAAAACAAAAAAAAAAGAAAAAAAAGAAAGAGACAAGATAGCTTTTCGTTCCTCGATTGGTAATACTAGATGCGATTCCATGGAATGTCGGAGAAACGCTCGTGTAGATAGGATGTTTTCATGTGTAGACACGTAGAAATATAGACGAATTAGATTTAGATCGCGAATGAGTGTGTGGGAGGTGAGTGTGTATATGTAAATGTATATGTGTATGTGTATGCGAAAGAGAGAGAGAGAGAGAGAGAGAGAGAGAGAGAGAGAAAGAGAGAGAGAGGAAGAGAGAAAAAGAAAGAGAGAATGTATTATATGAGCATGTATGTGTATGTATGTATGTAATAAGAAAGAAAGAGAGAGAGAGAATGCAACGTTGAAATCGAATCGGACGAATGTGATGTACTTTAAGTATATATGTGTGTGTGTGTGCGCGCGCGTGTGTTATGTTTGTCTCTCTCCGAAGCGTATCCGCGAGAGTGGGCGTGATTTTTAAAAATGGTGGAAAGGCGATGATAACGATGACGACGATGATGACGACGATGACAATGATAGATGCAAGGGCGGCGAGGATGTCTGGCACTAGCGTAGACTGCGTTAGGTTAGGTAGATAAGCGACCCCTCTCACGCAGCAAGAAAAGTACATACACACGATATACATACATACATAGAAGAGTCTCAAAGGTCAGGAAACAAGCGGCTGCTACGTATATACGATGGCTACGACGACGGTCAGGTGAAGAGGAATAGAAGAAAAGGAACTCAAAAGAAAAAAAATAAAGAGAAAAGAGAGAGAGAGAGAGAAAGAAAGAGCAAGAAAGAGAGAGAGAGAGAGAGAGAGAGAGAGAGAGAGAGAGAGAGAATGAAAATGGAACAAGAAGAAGATGCAACAACAACAAAAAAAAAAGAAAGAAAGAAAGAAAGAAAGGAGTAAAGAAAAGGAATGCGAGAGAAAGAGGGGGCGCTGTTGTTGTTCTTGTTGTCGTGCGCTTGTATTAAAGTCGCCATGTTCTAATTAAACGTGCCGACGGGGTTGTATCAGTCGTCGGCAAAATCAATGTGAACAGTACAGTGTCCAAAGTTGTGTATTGTAGGTGTGTATATCTTTGTCTCTCTCTCTCTCTCTCTCTCTTTCTATCTCTATTTCTCTCTCTCTCTCTCTCTCTCTCTCTTTCTTTTATTCTTTCTTTCTATCATACGTGAAAGAAGAAGAGAAAGAGAAAGAAAATGATGGCAAAGGGGTAGAAGAGAAAGAAAGAGAGAAAGAGAGAAGAGAAAGTGGGAGAGGGAGATGATGGAAAAAGAGAAAAAAAGAAGAGAAAAAGGAAAAAAAGAAGAAAAGAAATAAAGCAAAGAACACGGTAGGTCAGCCTTGGTTGTCGGCGGTTGGCGAATTGGTCGGGTTGCCATGGAGAAAAGCGAGGTATTCCTCCCTAGGTTCGGGACCGCCCCAACGGGAAACCCCCATTCGGGAAATTCGTGGCGTCGCCGAAGCTGCCACATTGCCGGAGGTTTAGCTCGGCTCGGCTAATCGATTCTGCTACCAATCAGCGCCCGCGCTCTTCCACCTTGCTCTCCTTCTCCTCCTCCTCCTCCTTCTACTCCTCTTTTACCTCCTCCTCCTTCACAACCTTCTACGTTGAAACCTCTCTCCCTCTCTCTATCTACCCCGTTCATCATCCTTCTCGACCAAGAACACACCGAACCTTCTCTCTTCTCGTCACCTTTTCGCGACTCCGTTGTTATTCTCTGGAACACCACCTACGTATCTACTTCTTTTCTTTTGTATCTATTCCTATCGTTACAATCTAGCTATTCTGTTTTGTGTACTTCTCCTATTCTTATTTTTCTTCTTCTAACTATTTATCTATTCACTACTATTAATTCACCTACTACCTATATATATCTACTACTATAGCTCACTACTACCACTTTATCTATTACCTATATACCTATTACCATAGTACATTACTATCACAATTCACCTTCTAGTTATATATTCTACTATCGTAATTCACTACTAACTACAAACCTGCTCCTCCATTTTCCAAAAAAAAGTTCTATTTTACAAAGAGACAATCGAGATATAAGCTATTTCTATCCTCCTAAATACTTGAGGACAGTCAATGAAATAAATTTTTTACGTTGACCATCTAATAAAACGACGACAACGGATACGATTTTTATTTTTATTTTATTTTAATCTAAAAAGTCATCGAAGATTTTTCCATTTGAAGTATTCGTATATTTGTTTTATTTTTAATGGTTTCGACTAGTGATTTTTTTTCTGTATCAATATATAGATAATATTCATCGAACTACTTGCGCCATCGAAGAACATCTATCAAATGAGAGAATCTTGACTCAGCGAGGATAAAAACTACTCGAATGCTACTACGTGCATCAAGGTGACATCTTCAAATGATTTTTTAATAGAAAAATCTTTTAGATCGACGACTTCGAGTCTGAATGGAAGTTAAAATGGAAATGTAATTATATATTAGTAGCATCTATTAGATGTTACGTTGATATAGTATTTCCATAATGTAATGCGTATTTGCCGATAGTAATTCTCGGCCATATGAGAGAAAAATAAACTCTGTTAACAATCGATCCACTTTAATCGAATTTTAAATTATTATACAGCTATAATATTTAATTATTATTTTTGGCATAATATAACAAATCAATTAAAAAAATATAAATGATGAATAATTTTTGATTATTAACGATCGAAAGATAAATATAATATATCCTAATACAACGTTGCCATTTTGAAAAATCAATTATACGTACTTTTTATAATGTTTGAGCAGAAAAATAAGTTTCAAATATTTTTCCGCTTTTTTTAATTTATGAAATTATAGGTACTAATATAATATAAAGAAACAACTTCAATTTCTCGTTTACTTGAAGATAATTCAAATATTGCTCGTCTAAGGATGGAATTTCTTTTTTACGACTGTTCTTTCTTTTCTCATTATTCGCTTCGTAATTTCTTCGTCTTCATAATTTAACCGAAAAAAATGCTAATTATTGATCAATCTAATCGATATTTTGTTACTCGATTTCAATTCAATCAAGTCCTGTCATAAAATTCTAGAGGACTACAAGCGACCTCTCACCGTGTAGGATCATGCTTTCTAACTATCAATAAAATTCTCGAATCGTTTTTAAAGTATATAAAAACTTCATTTTCATAATCGTAACTTCTCATATCTGATTGCCTTCTTATGAAATAATAATTAGTGATTATTTTGAAATTAAAAAAAAAATGTTATAAATTATAACTTATTTATTTTTTTAATTGTTATAGTTCTCACTTTATGATAATGATTACAATTGTAAACGATAAAAATGAAAGAAGAAAATTTATCAAATTTATCTTAACATTTTATTTCGCTATCTTTGCTATGCATAACATTACCGACAATTCGTAAAAACAAATCATCGATACATACCTGATTAATCCCTTATAAAGTCCAGAACGTTAATAATATGATTATTCACAGTCGGTAAAACAATTCCAACGTGACAGTTTAATTCTATTAAACAATTTGAAAAAGCTTTATCTTTTTGAAAAGAATTACATCACAAAATGGTGTCTTACGAAAATATTTTATGCATAAAAATAAAGTTTTTTTAAAAATATCTCAATATACATATACTATTTTTACATTTCTTTTATATTTCTTTATTAAATATTTCTTTGCACATACTATTATATTTTAAATGTGTCCATTCTCTTATAATCCAACAAACAAACAGACTATTGACTTACGATAATTGAAATATAATATATAAATTGAAGATTGACGAATCAGCGAATACAATGCATCTGACAAATACAGAGCTGATAGCAATCCAAGATTTGGTAATTGACATTGCTAGATTGTTGAATTTCGAACTTAGAAATTCAATTAATAGTTTTGTTTCAGTTGATATAAAATTAATGTTGAAATCACTAGTCAAAATCATAGACATTTTATCATAATTTTTGATCAAATAGAGTAGCATCTTCTGTGCTATAGACGAGCAATCATGGGTAAAATCAATAATCCGAGAAATTAGTTTATTCGGTGTAATATATATTGCCATGATGAGAATGATTTTCTCATTGATTTGCCCATTCTGTAACAAACAACAAACTGCACATATTTCTCCGGCTGCTATATAGTCGTAATTCACTGCTAAACAGTGGTTATGGCATAAATCTAAGTTCATATGATCGGTGACAATATGATTCTCCTGTTATTTAAACTTTGATAAATTGTAACTACACCTTTCCTACACCAGACTTATTCAATTGGACGAAAGTGAGAACGTCCCCATAACTTAGAGATTGAATAGAATATTTACTTTTGAATATTTACAATATCCAAATTAATAGAGATTCTGCGGTCAGTAATTATTAATATTCTGGACTAATTTTCTTAAGCTAATTATTAAACCAACATATATCAGAGAAGTAAAAATCTTATGAGAAATGATTAACAGAATAGCAAATATCTATATATGTACTTTAGAAATCGCTGATTTTTTGCATTGGTCATCGCACCAACCCCAGCAGGTAGAATCCTTGCGTTTGTATGTTATTTTACCAAATTAAACGATCAATTTTATATATAATCAATTTTATATATTAATTCAATCTATTGCATGTATATATAATAAATTATTTTTATAAAAATTAAAGTTTTTTTTCACAAATCTAAAGTGTTTGCGAGTTTGCTTTCACAAATCTAAAGAATAGTTTATAGTGAATACTCTCGGTATAGAAGGGTTCTGTTTTACCAATTGTTGGCAAAAAAATTTTATTTTACCGAACACTGGCGAAGTAGGTTTCTATTTTATCAACCACCAGTAAAATTTATAAAATAAGCTCTGACTTACTTTCATTCATGTTTTTCCGACCTGACAAAATGACGATATTAGTGCAATACTGTTATATCGAATAAGTGAAAATCATCGATAGCAGTACAATGCAATTTTATCTACTAAGTAAAAAAATACCGATAATTCGTTTTACATCAATATTGCTATTGTTATTGTATTGTTATTGCTATAAAAATACCTTCCATACATACGCCTACATTTAATCATCTTATAAAAACGATGATTTTATAATTATTTAAACAATGTACAATGTACATGAAATACGATAATGTAATATTTAAACAATAGTATATTCCAATAAACATTATTAAACCTCTCAAGACACGTTGAACTTAATATAACTTTCTTCCAACCTTCGTCAATAGTTTAATGTCAACAAGAAGGAATATTAGATTGTTGTGCTACTTACGACGTTAGTTTCCTTTCATACTCTGAAGACCAAAGATCGAAATACTCTCTTTCTTGTATCGCTACGTTTAACCTTATAGATCTGATGATTTTATAATTATTTAAATAATTTAAAATGTGCTCGGAGTATGATTGGATAATATTTAAACAATAGTATATTGATTTAGATATCACACAATTTATAAGACGCGTTGTATATAATATAACTTTCTTTCAGTCATCGTTGATCATTTAATATCCACAAAAACGAAAGTTAGATTATCGTTCTACCACATTAGTTTCTTTTCTCCGAAAACTTTTTCCTTACTCTGAAAACTTTTTCCTTACTCCGAAAACTAAACACCGAAATAATCTATTTTCTTACGCCTGCATCTAATTATTTTATAGTTATGATCATATAATAATTTAAAAAACGTAAAATGAATTCGGAGTACGATAAGATAATATCAAACCCTAGTATATTTTGTAAGACATGATATAACTTGCAAAATTCATAATATAGTTTTATCATACGTTGATCGGCACGAAACAAATAAGGGACTATATTCATAAGAAGCTCCCACAAAATATGGCTCATGAGAATAATTATGAGGCTGTTGAGCCATTTTCGAAAGTTCATTAGAATCTTTCAAGCACAACTCTTACGAGGCGAATCAGATAGGTTCGTCTTCGATTTTGATGAACTTTCACATAATGAAAGTGGATAGAAAATTAGGAGACAGGTATTTTTTCTTAGGTTCAAACACTTGACGGTTTTTGAGAAAATTGGTTATTTTGTCAGAGAAAAAAATTAATGGTAGTTGAAGAACTTACTCATATGCTGCTTTGAAGCAATTGAGTTCGTAATATATCGATTAAGGCATCAGTGTACCGTTTTTGCACCCCATGTTCAAATCCATAAACGATTTTTTTTCCTTATTCTTCTTACTCTTTATTGCGAATATTATAAATAAACGATAGACATATTTTTTTTATTACACAGCAAAGTTTTTTTTTCATTTGGCCAGTTCAGACTTGATACGAAAATTATTATTTTTTCGCAAAATTAATTATATGTAGAATATGAATCATTTCTAAAACAATTCTTTGAATAACTTTGCTTGAATATTTCAAATTCTTTTATTAGAATCGGTTGCTGTACTGCAAAAGCTGACGTTTCGCATACTTGTTCCCAAAGACATCTGAGGAGAAGCTGTAGACACGTATCCAATATATGTAATTCTATAATATGCCTTATTAACAAATTATAATAAGTAATTATACATATGTAATGAAAAAAAAAAGCTTTGCTGTATAATAAAAAGAGTATGTCAATCGTTTATTTATAATAAAGAATAAGAAGTATAAGAAAATAAAAATCATTGATGAATTTAAACACAGGGTATAAAAATGTTAACGCTGACGTCTCAACTACTGTGTCACTAAAGTGAGTTACTCATAAGTAGTAAGAGTAAGTTCTTCAACTGTGATCAATAGTTTCTTTCATAAAATAATCGATTTTCTTGAAAAGCGTCGAATGTTTACTTCTAAAAAAAAGTACCTGTCTGCTAATTTTCTATTCCCTTTCGCTGTATGAAAGTTCATTAAAAAATTGACATTAAAAAATCGACGAAAGTTGGATGAAAATTATTGTTTATATTTAACGCGTCTTATGAGCTATGTGATATTTAACTTAATATACTATTGTTTAAATATTATCTCATCATACTCCGAGTACATTGTAAATTATTTGAATATTTAGAAAATCATGGGATCTGTAAGATGATTAAACGTAACAATAGATAGTATTTCGATCTTTAATCCTCGGAATACATAAAGAAATGATCGACGAAAAAATTTATATTATTTATAAAACGTGTTAAGAGCTATTTAATGTTTAATGTATTATTATTTAAATATTAGTTTAATATATTTTCAGTATGTTATACATTGTTTAAATAATTATAAAATTAGCATTAATTATAAAATTAGTATTAATTTTTAAGTTTTCGCATTTAGAAAGAGAGAGAGTTCCGATATCTACTTGTCGAAATCCGTAAGAGAACTGTATTTCAATAACAATCAAAGTCAATAGAAAGTTTGTTTTTGTTAACTTTGTAAAAAGGTAATGATCGTGCGTTTCGATATTTTACTCCATTTAAATATTTATTTATATTTATAACGATTAACTTTGTTAAAGCAAGGAATGGCCAAAATGAAAAAAATTGAACAAAAACGATTCGGCGCGAAACTACTTATAAATACTTATAAAATTTATTCATAAGATCCATTAATATGAACGACTGAACATGTATTTACTTATTTTTATCATAAAATAATCAGTCAAAAGTTTATTAAAATGCTAGTGGAAGTTACTGTAATTTCTCCGTGTATGAACATGGCGGACGTATTTCTTTGGGTTTGAAATGAATCAGAAAATTTGAACATCGATTTACGCATGCCTAACAAGAAAGCAATCGTCTACTTCACGAAAACTAATCACATACCACTCTAGAGTTTATATGAAATTCAGTAGCGAGAATAGAGGAGCTTCTCCTTTGTCGTAAAGTTACAGGGGCGCCACTATAAGAAATTTTTTTGTTACGAAATATATCAAAAAACAGCATTCACGCCAACAGCAATTTTTGACGTAATTCCTGAACAAAATTTTAATGAACAAAATCTCATTTTAAAAAGGTTAATTTAAGTGAGGACTTGGCCTTTTCGATTTTTTTTAAAAGCTTTATTTTTTATGCATAAACTATTGTCGAATAAATATCATTTTTTGATAACATTTTATTCAAAAAAAAAAAAAAATAAAAATAAAGCTTTTTCAAAAGTTCGGTAAATTCATGTCCTCATTTCAACTTTTATCTTTAAAATGAGACTTCGTTCATCAAAACTGTTGAAGAATTACTTTTATACTCATTGTTAACATAAACCATTATAAAACCAGGAGTAATGAACACAGTCTTATCGAATAATGTTATGTTTAACATATGTGCGTGCGCCCGCGTGCACTTGCGTATGTGTATGTAAGGGTGATAAAGCGGAGATTACATATTCTCGGTTTTGCATGTAATTATACGATATGAAGTAATCATATATATATAACATATATATGTATGACGAAATATCAAAGACGCCGTATGTTTGTCTGTCGACAATCAACCAACAAATTCTTCTCATCGATATTTATTCTAAGCGATTCACCCGAACGAAATAAATGCCAACTGTCGCTTGAAGCGATTAGAAATCATATTTCTTTATGAGAATTTATTTAACAATCTAACGAACAATTAAAATGAGTACGAAACATTTAACCACGGGTAAGTATAAAATAGAATTAAGTTAGAATAATTAGAATTATTGGAGATATGTAATATTTCATAATTTTTTTTAGGATCAGTCGCACCACCTATTGTACCTGGAAAAATACGTTTGTATAGTATGCGTTTTTGTCCATATGCTCAAAGAATACATCTGGTTTTAGATACCAAAAAAATTCCGTATGTATAATTTAATTAAAAAATTTTTAATCACGAATTACATATCTTTTACATATATATTATTTTTTACAGATATGATGTTGTTTATATCAATTTAACCCAAAAACCAGAATGGTTCTTAGAGAAAAATCCTTTTGGAAAAGTTCCTTGTATAGAATTAGAAGGAGGAGAAATATTGTATGAAAGTATTATAATAGCAGAATATCTAGACGAAGCTTATCCACAAAATAAATTGTGCCCATTCAGTCCTTTTGCTAAAGCTAAGGATAAACTATTGATTAAAAGATTTAATGGAGTTATTACCAATATGTACAAGGTTCTTACAGAGTGATTATTTTAATTTTGATTATATATTTTTTTTTCATTGGATGTTTTATTTATTTTAACTATTCTTTTACTACTTTCTTATATTTTATAATCATAACCTTAAAATGCTACTATGGCTGAAATAGATTAGTTTTCCTTTTTATGGATTCTAATTTTATGTGATATTTTTTGCAGCTATATACTGGAACAACAGTAGATCGTGATTTATATAATGAAGCTTTATCTAGTTTGGAATTTTTTGATAGAGAACTTGTCAAAAGAAGAACTCCTTTCTTTGGAGGTACTTCACCTGGCATGTTAGATTTAATGATCTGGCCGTGGTGCGAAAGAGCAGATATTATTCGAATTTTGCGTGGAGATGAATTCATAATATCTCGAGAACGCTTTCTAAGATTGGTAAGCTAAGAGCTAATTTTGTTTGTTATGGAATATCTATATATCAAAAGTATATTTTATATATGTTATAATATTTTGGTATATGTAGTTCGAGTGGAGAAATGCTATGAAAGAGGACCCTGCAGTTAAAGAAAGTTATTTGGATGCTGAAATACATACAAAATATATGCGTAGTCGACTTGCTGGAATACCTCAATACGATTTGCTACTTAATCTTTAACTAAAAATATGTGATAATAAAGACCTCTAAAACTTAACTCATTAAAGTTTAAATGAGAACATTATAACTTAATTAATAATTGTTTATACATGTCTACGTACAAATAACTAACTTAAAAATGATAAAAATTTGTTCAATACTATATTGAACTATGATGCTGCATTTATATAATATATAAATAAAAGATTATCAGATTTACAATGCTTAACATAAAGCAATCTTCTTTGATATTTTATTTATAAATTTTTTTTTTTAATATGTATGTA
The DNA here is from genome assembly GCF_050613455.1 of Vespa mandarinia. Classification (NCBI taxonomy): domain Eukaryota; kingdom Metazoa; phylum Arthropoda; class Insecta; order Hymenoptera; family Vespidae; genus Vespa; species Vespa mandarinia. The sequence goes on along the minus strand of NC_140812.1, from coordinate 7,253,563 downwards.
TATGTATATATATAAATATAAATAACTAAATGTGTATCAATGTTATACAGTGACATAACAAACATCGTTAATTAACTTGCCTAATGTATTTTAATGCTGTTGATCTACTTCTATATTATCGATATTATTTGTATAAAATGTAAAAGTATATTGTAATATATTTATATTTAATTTTTGTTTTGAATAAAAAACAAGTATAGTTCTGTAATACAAAAATGGTAAAATATATCGGTATAGTTATACCGATAATATTTGAAACACATAATACAGTTCCTTATACTGTATGTACAAAATGTTTGGAAACCTCTCTTGTATTAAACATACAATACAAACCATAAATTAAAAAACAGATAAAAATAATGCTAGCTGCAATCATGAAAGATCGCGTATTCTCTTTTCGTAAACTATATAATTTTTGTTCGTTTATTTTAAGAACTGTTTTAACTTCTTCTAATTCATTCTCCAATCTTTCACGATTTTCAATGGTAAGTAACTTAGTTTTCAATCTTTTTTCTATTACTTCTACTCGGTGTAATGATTCCTTTAAAGCATCTTCGACGTGAAGCATCTAAATAATAACAAAAGATAGGTTATGGTAAGTACTAAGTAATTGGAGATACATTTACAAATAATTTATATCAGATACCTTAACCATGACAGTGTCATTCTCAGACATGTTTTGTAATTATATCACCTCTTTTAAATTAGAAATTATCTTTTGAAATATATTTACAATTAATCTTTTTGCTAGTATATAATTGCTGTGTCACGTATAGTCATTATACATCTATATATATATATATATACACATGTACGTATGTGTGTGTGTGTGGTGCATATATATTATCTAACGACTGCGTAGATACAATACATTAACTTCAGTATTGGAAAAAGATCTATAGAGTGCATGTGAAATATTTGGCCAAAAAAGGTCATATTTAATATTTATTCAGTAAAATGTTATTTATCAATTATATAATATTTCATTGATAGTTAAAAAGAATAAAAATAGAACTTTTCATTTATATTTAATATCTATTTACTTAGATAGTGAATAAGAAAGGTAACCAAAAAAAATAAAATGACGCGAGGTGTTGAACTTATTAAAAGTATTGTTGAACGCATATATCAAACAAATGGCTTTGGAAAATGTATGAAGAACGTATGTGTTTTTTTGCTGATGTTTTTTTTTCTTTTGTCATTCTATTCAATTGTACTGTGCATATCTCATAATTCAAGAATGTTAATTAAATTTATACATATATCACGTAGGTGAAAATACTTTCTGCAGGGGATGGCAAATGCAAAGCAGAATTTACAGTTTCTGATGAACATTTAAATTTAGGAGGCTCTTTACATGGAGGTTTTACAGCTACGCTTGTCGATTGTGTTTCCACTTATGCTTTAATGACATATGGGACTAATGCCCCAGGAGTTTCTGTAAACATTAATGTTTCGTAAGAAATTTTACTTTATCTTTATTATTTTATTACAATATTTATATTAATATTGGTGTACATTATCTACATTACCATGCAATCTCAGTTTCATCATTGACTATTATTTTTATACAGTATGTATTCCATTACTGTATATATATTTAGCATTTCTCATAATAACTTAACATAGAGCACGCAAATTGTGTAATAGGATTTAAAATATTTCTTTCTATTTATAATATATATGTATCTAAATTTTCTTCATTTTACATATGTCAATGGCACAGATATATGAAAGCTGCATTTCCTGGTGAACTGGTCACAATTGATGCTAAAACTATACGTGCTGGACGTACTCTAGCATATCTTGCAGTAGATCTTACAAAAAATAATGGCAAAGATATTATTGCTAATGGCCAGCATATAAAGTTTATCGCATGAAGAAATCTCAAGGATTTTATAGTTATTATGTAATATGTTACATAAAGATATGTATATACATAGATATTTAAACAAAAACATTTACTTATCTCAATAATTAAGATAATTTTCTGATTGATGTATTCATAAAAATATATTAAAATTATTGCGAAGTTTTTAGCGAAATAAAATTAATTGTAAATATAATCCAAAATATCTGCAGACATTTATCAGCATCTGGTATAACTTTCCTTAAAAAAAAAAAAAAAAAAAAAAAAAAAAAGAAAAAAAAAGAAAAAGAAAGAAAAAGGGATCTTTGTCCTTTCTCATACTTCTAACACATATTTGTATTGCCATCTTTACTATATATACAATAAATGCATAGAAATTTGGTGTTGATGAAAAGCATGTGTGAAATTTCAAAGAAATGTGTAGAAAAATACATTTAAAAATTCTCTAACGAATAATATAATATTTATCATGTTATTTTAGCGTTTTGGCATTAGATAATAACGATTTTAATTCGTTTATCCTCTGTGATAAAGCATCTGCATATCTTTGAAGTTTTTCAGATTTCTCTTCGGTCTCCTCGATCATTTTTTCCAAATAATCTATTTTCTTGCTATCTTTGGCGGAAATTACTTGAAATTCTAGATTATTATGCATAGGCGATAAATACTTAGCAGCGTTTCGTCGGAAACGAGATATAATATTACTATCGTCCTCACAATTATCGCAACAATCAGACCACATGCTTAAATCTAAATATGGTATATTGTCACAAGAGATAAACTTGTTATCATTTTCATTTGGTAAAAGAAAAACGTTGGGTTGTACGCGATCAATTTTATCACCATTGTCGCAAAGTATTCTTGCCAAGGTAACTTGTTGTATTTGGGCTAACTGTTCGGGTCGGAAATTAGAGGGATTCTCGTACCAAAATCTATCACCATTTCTAATCCGACGAAATTGTTCTATTAAGAGACATTTAAACAATGGACCGACCTTCGCATCAGGAAGTTGATCCTCGAGAATACCACCAACCCATACATCTATATTACCAGGATGCCCATAGAGTTCTCGAAGTTTTTGTCGGACTTTAGGATCTTTTATATCAACGACTAAATCATCGAAAGTTTCTATGTGCGACATGTTACAGTATTTTCGCCACTCCAAATAACCTGGGATACCATGATCTCGAGAACGTTGAATATTCATAGCAGCCAAATCCAAAGCTACTGCATGAGCTGTACGAAAGAGTTGTTCCGTCAACTCGATATTCAGATTTTGTTCGGGTAATTTGAGTTTCGCTGCTGTAGCATACATCCCTCTTATCAAGGGATCTACACCACCTTCTTCGACTAGTCGCCATGGTGCAAAGAAAGCATCACGTAAAGGTAGAGCACCTTGTGGAATAGGTTGGAAAGATTCGTTTAATCGTTCTAAACGTGGTTGTATCAAAGAGTGACCGAAACGAAGGGCTGCTGTTGCGAAAACATTTGATATACTAGCATCTAAATCAGAATCGTATTTTTTGTAAGGTCCTAAAAGTTCGTCAGTCGTATTACCCAATACTAATGGTATCCAATATTGGAAGGTAATGTGTTGCATCTCAGCACCCACAATTCGTCTTGATTCTTGATATAGCTTCTCACCGTTCCAATGTGGATTTAATTCACGTAATTGACGAGCTATTCGATTATGTTCTCGTAGCCATATTGTATGCATCGCTAGTAAACCTACTTGTTCGTTAGCACGAATATCACCAGCAACGAAACAATTTATAGAACTCTCTAAAGGATTTCGACGACAGTCGACAAATTGGCCAGAAGCATAAGGAAGTAAAGCTTTGCGACCTGGAAATATTGAACCTTCTCGTAATAATCCATGATCCGTCGTTAGATCTCGAAGATCTCGAGCGAGTTCGTCATCGTAGCCGTAAACTTGGGAAGCATCTAAATAACTAGTAAGTTGATTTAATTGTTCGCGAGGCATTAAGTTACCCCATAATACGCTTGTCTCTCCGGAACCACAAACAGCGCTGCTCCTAACGAAATCAATGCATCTTCTATTACTTATACGAGGATCACCAGGTGGTACTTCCATAGGGAAACAAGGCGCTGCATTTTCACAAGATTTTTTACAATCTATACCATCCCAAGATTCGCTAGATACCGATGGTAAAGCGTGATCAAGATCGTGATCCAGAAATTGGCCCCATTGCATTACCATGTGAGTGATTCTATCATCGGAAGTAATATCATGGGTTGATATCAAGGTAGTCGAAACGAGACGAGCTGCTGGTTTTGGATATCCGTGATAACGACGATCCTTTTGCCATCCTATTGGCATAGAAAAACCATTCTCGTAAATAGGTTGGAGAATCCTTCGAAATCCTGTGTACGATGAACCCCAAGTCGGATGTTTAAGATTGTTACAACTACCATCTATACTACGATACTTGTGATGAAAACATATATTCGTACAATTCTTCCGTTTCCTGTGACCAGTACATCCGGATAATCTTTCGATCTCTAGTACCTATGAATTAATAATATCATCTCTTATTATATCTTTCATGACAATATATGCAATAATACTTAACATCATACCTGTTCGGACGTTAAGATTTCTTCATAATGAAATTCATTGGTCACGTTGGCAGCTGCACCAGAATTCACCATACGTCGAATATTAACCAGTGTTCGTTCGAAAAGCTCTGCTGGCTTAGCTGCAGCACGACCGATCGCATTTGGAAATCGTGTGACTCGAAATGGATCGATTCGTCGAGATGTACCGTCGCTGTTGAACAAATTTTTCAAGGTCTTATTGATGGCTCTATCTATTTCTTCTGAAGCATCCTTGAACGCTCTTATAATGAGCGCGTCTGTCGTTCCTACTTGACGAACACGAACCAGAGCTTGAGCAGTAGCACGCCCGTAGTCGTTTACAGCCGAACATTCGTACCTATTTTTGATTAAATTTACGTATATACATATATATATATATATATATATATATAATATATAAAATATATAAAATATACATATATAAAATATATAAAATATATATATATATATATATATTCTATATATATATAGTTCAATAGCAAGAGAGCTCTAAATCAAACTGTTACCTTCCAGTATCTTGAGACGTGACGTTGTACAAATAAAGACTACCAGCACGAGAAACACGAGTTCTATCACCTGCGATAGAAGTACCATCTTTTTTCCACTGTATTAATGGTTTCGGTCTACCTTCAGCTCTGCAAGGCACTTCGACTATAGCTCCAGGTTCTGCCTCCATATCATGAGGTTGATAGGTTAGTTTTGGTGGACTGTAGTCACTATTTAGAACATCGAGATCAACACTGGTTTCCGCGTAACCATTGGAATTACTAGCTCGACAAACGTATCTGGCTGCGTCGGATTCTTTTGCGGCTAGAATACGAAGTACGCTTCCATCATCGTCTAGTAATATACGTCCACCAGTAGAAAGAAGTTGATCATTGTTCCACCATTGTATAAGGGGTTTGGGATTACCCTCGGCTTTACATACAAATGAAACATCCGAACCAGCTGTGATTGTCTGTGATTCTGGCAATTGGCTAAATCTTAAAGATGAAGCGATTATCAAAGCTCTGGCTTTTCTTGATTTAGTCGAACCCATGCCGCTACTGGCTATACATTCGTATTCGCCAGTGTCTTCCTCAGTAACATCAGATATGACCAACGTACCATCCTTTTGAACAAAAAACCGTTCATCATCGACATAAAGTTCATTAGAATCTCTCATCCACTTTACTTCCGGCTCAGGATCTCCTGTTACTCGACAAGTAAATGTTACAGTGTCACCGATCTTAACTTCGGTATCTTCCGGACCTTCCATTATACGCGGCTTTGCTGGAAAATAATTTCCATTGTTAGGAATGATAAGGAACTCGATATAATGAGAAAATTCATGAGAAAAGACTATTACTCAACTGCAATGAAAATCACTGCTTGTCATAGTTGTTAATGGTTTACCCTTCATCTCATTAGGATATTGACATATCGCTGCCATTTCATCAGTTGGTCTTTTCTCAAGTCTTTCCACTAACCAAAGGAGATTACAGTCGCAAACTAGTTCGTTACTATCGAGACGGAGACGTGTCATTGGGCCAACATTTTGGAAGGCATCAGCAGGAAGACGTTGTAACATGTTGTTATGAAGAAAGAGACGTTCCAATGATGGTAAATTGTTGAAAGTACCTTTGCCTATATCCGTTAGACGATTGTAATGCAAATAAAGTTGTTCTAATTTCGGAAGATGAGAGAAAGCATTGGCTGATATATCCTCAATTCGATTCTTATACAAATAGAGAATCCGTAAATTAGGAGCACCCTCGAAAGCATTTGCTGGTATATGTTTGATATGATTATCGTTAAGTAATAGGGTGTGCAAATGCTTCAAACCATGAAACGTTCCAGCTCGTAGTTCTGCTATGTTGTTGAATCTTATGTCCCTGAAAACGAGCAAGGTCATGATCGAATAAAATGATAGAAAGGTGTGCCAGGACAATGTTGAGATCACGATTCATTACGGATCATTTGTTACGAAGACTTGCTTGATAATGACGTTGAATGACTACCGGATTAATCAACGACCTATGACCAACCCAATGGTAATTGCAATGATCAAAAATAATCGAAAATTATTGATAATTTTCAAAGTTATTGCGAAAGAAAGAAATAGTATTTTTAGAAGAACTTTCACGTTTGTGGAAATGTAATATGTAAAACTCTCTTTATGCTGTAACTTTGTATGCGTATACGTATGTCATAACACGTAGATATATAAAAATAAATGATATCTCAATCATTGGAGAGCAATAGCAGGCGATACAAGTATTTACTTTATAATATCGAAACGAGAAAATTGAAGAAGATAACTGATAACCAGGTAGATTATTTATAATAAACATTTAATCGAGTGTTCGGATAAAATCTTACGAGTTGTAAAATTTTATGATTTATTGACCCGATTAATTCCATTCATTGCAAAAGTCAATTTCTTTTGATATTAATTCGACATGATCAGCGACTATGTTCGTTGTTTCCTCAATGTTTCACTGATAGAATGCTAATGAAAAAAAATAGAGAAAAGGAGAACAGGAACGATGATCGGTGAACACAGAAATAGCGAACACAGTAGGCAACACATCAAACGCATGCTTCGTGAAAATACACATATACACATACGTGTATATATATATATATATATATATATATATATATATATATATATAAAGAGAGAAATTTAACGATAGTTCTTCGTCACTTCTCGAAATAACATGATCATTGTTCATCCATTAGATATTTTTTCTTTCTTTTCTTTTTTTAATCTCTTTATCTTCAGTTCTCCGATATTAATGTAATTAATAGTGATCTAATAAGGGAGATCCATTGACAATTGAATAGATAACATAATAATAACTCTTTTTTATAAAAAATGAATTACGTAATCTGAAAAAAGGCTTATGAATATTTTACTGCCAATTGAAGATAACGAATGCGAGCATTTTAAGCGGTCAAAATATAACATAAATGATAATAACGTATGGTGAATAAATATATATATATATATATATGTATGTATGAATAACAACTTTTATCAGTTTCTTTAGTCGTAACTAAAATTAGGATAAATTCTCGGAAGATGACGATTTTATTTGTTATTAAATATATATATATATATATTTAATTTTATTGAAATATATATATATTTCAATAAAGAATACCGTCCTGAGCAAAGGATAAATTCGATTTCTTTTTTATAATCAGGATTTCGTGATTTTTTGTGATCATTTTTTTTATATATTTAAAAAAATGAAACAGAAAATAAAAATAAAAAAAGAGAAGTAGAAGAATATAAGAATAAGAAAGATTAATATTTAACACTAACAATCTCACTTACAGAACTGTAGTATTGGTCGGTACTCGTGGCACGCGATTGAGTTTCTGAAACATACATCGGACGGTTTTCTGATAGCACATGCACTTGATCGGACATTCTGATGGTCCGTGTTGTGTGATATGCGTTCTTTCCGCAACGACGTTGGATACGATCGAAGCCGACAGTATGCCAAGAAGTAAATAAAACGTGAATAAACGAAAAAGAAACGATTTCCTCATCATTTTGTTGTTGAATATATATTAAACCGATTTGTAGTAATTCGATGATGATACAAGTGATACGACAATGTTCATCGAAGAAGAAATAGGAAGAAGAAGAGAAAGAAGAAAGGATACGGCTCTCTCTCTTTCTCTCTCTCTGCGTATCCTTTCACGCACGAAGATATGCCTTTCTCTCCTCCTCCTCTTCTTTTTCTTTTTTTTTTTTTTTCTTTAATGAAAACCACTTCTCCACTTGTGGCTCGTCCTCGTCCTCGTCGTCGTCGTGCTCTACGAGACGAGCCGATACTGAGAGAAAGAAAGATTCTTGTGAGACGAACGTGGCGTCGTTGCTCGCGACGAAAGAAAGAGAGAAAGAAAAAGATAGACAGAGGGAGAACAAGAAAGAGAGAGAGAGAGAGAGAGAAGAAAGAGAGAGGGAGAGTGAGAGAACACGCGGTGGGCTGCTATGGCTTACGACAGCCGCAGACTCGCTCGGGATCTGCTCGCTTCTGCAGCACGAGGAGCAGCGTCCCAAAGCGTTACGCTTCGAACCTTCTTTCCCTCTCTCTGTCTTTTTCTTTGTCTTTTTCTCTCTCTCCTCCTCTCTTTCTCTCTCTTTCTTCTCTCTTTCCTCGCTCCCTCTTTCGAACCTCCCACCGACCCACAACGTTCGTTCCTTCTAACCAGGCGACGCCCGCTACTCCCGTGCTACGAGTTCCTTCCACCTACAGGGTGTCCGAATATGCTGACTTATTTAACTTTCTTATGAGATTTACGCGTGGATGGATTATGATTAAATCTGAAATCAATTTAGCATGATGTTATTATAATTTATAGTGATTAAATCGTTGTTCGCTGTACTAAATAAATACGTGTTGGGAAATTTTTATCAATAAATAATATATATACATATATGTTATATATATATGTATATATATCATGTATTCATCGTGATCTTATTATTATAATTCTGAATTTGAAATCTAAATTGAATATAAGCGATGCATACATGCGTACATATGTTAAAGTTTAAGAATATGAAGGGATAGGAATGTATTACCGTTAATATTGGTATGACGAAAGCGAAAGTGACGTGAATGATATACATGGTATATAAACGAATGCCATTTTCCTTTTAATAAAGGACAGCTGTATCCCTGTAAACAATGAAGTTCTATTTCCGATGAGGAACAAAGAATGTTCGAGGCTATTTATATATACGTGTGTACGTATGTATGTGTGTATGAAAGAAAAAGAGGATTGAACAAATATTAATATGAAACTTTTTTCATTCTGCAGTCATTATTTAAAATGGCGCACAAGTCAAACTCGTAATTTTCATAAATCCGAATTAAAAAAAAAAAATAAAAAATAAAAAATAAAAAAAAATAAAAAATAAAAAGACAGGTGGGAAGAACCCGTTGGAAAATGTAATATAACTAGTAGAACGATACAACGAATGTTCGCTATCCGTGAATGAGGAGATACACATTTCAGATTAGACATTATGCGGTAGACATTATACGGGCTGAACAAGATGAGAAGAGTATATGTATGAGAGAGAGAGAGAGAGAGAGAGAGAGAGAGAGAGAGTGATAGAGAGAGAGAAAGAGAGAGAGAGAGACTAGAGTTTCGTTGACCCTATTATAGCCAACTCTGACCACTCATAAGTAGACTCTTTCGCCGGTAGAATCTAACGAAGCCGACAATGAACGTTTGACGTTTGTTTGCCGGCAAAAGAAGCAAGAGAATTAGAGACTAACCGTTTTTCTTTTTTTTTTTTTTTTTTTTTTTTTTTTTTCTATACAACACGGTGCGAGCATACGTACATATTTACAGAAAAATCTCATCGTTTGTTTGCACAAAAAGCGATGTAACATCCAAAAATAAAAACTAACGTTATTTGTCGACTGTAGTGGTTATTGGAAATTTTTGAGGTAACCATGAAAAACATCGCGTACAAATTGTCAATGATTACGTAGTACTTCGAAATCAATATTGAAAAGACGATACGCCCATGCACGTATATATACATATATGTATATTTAACCGTGTGGTCAGGGCGATGATGATAGCAATATGACGGTATGAATAATATACCATGTCATTACCTAAAATGGTAAATCTGTATGGTCCTCGCATAGTATAAATGTATATGTGTCTGTAGAGAATTGTGAAATATAACGGAATATATATGTACTGAAAACGTAGAAAATAATAATATAAACAATATTAATATATAAACAATAATAATAATAATAATAATAATAATAATAATAATAATAATAATAATAATAATAATAATAATAATAATAATAATAATAATAATAATAATAATAATAATAATAATAATAATAATAATAATAATAATAATAATAATAATAATAATAATAATAATAATAATAATAATAATAATAATAATAATAATAATAATAATAATAATAATAATAATAATAATAATAATAATAATAATAATAATAATAATAATAATAATAATAATAATAATAATAATAATAATAATAATAATAATAATAATAATAATAATAATAATAATAATAATAATAATAATAATAATAATAATAATAATAATAATAATAATAATAATAATAATAATAATAATAATAATAATAATAATAATAATAATAATAATAATAATAATAATAATAATAATAATAATAATAATAATAATAATAATAATAATAATAATAATAATAATAATAATAATAATAATAATAATAATAATAATAATAATAATAATAATAATAATAATAATAATAATAATAATAATAATAATAATAATAATAATAATAATAATAATAATAATAATAATAATAATAATAATAATAATAATAATAATAATAATAATAATAATAATAATAATAATAATAATAATAATAATAATAATAATAATAATAATAATAATAATAATAATAATAATAATAATAATAATAATAATAATAATAATAATAATAATAATAATAATAATAATAATAATAATAATAATAATAATAATAATAATAATAATAATAATAATAATAATAATAATAATAATAATAATAATAATAATAATAATAATAATAATAATAATAATAATAATAATAATAATAATAATAATAATAATAATAATAATAATAATAATAATAATAATAATAATAATAATAATAATAATAATAATAATAATAATAATAATAATAATAATAATAATAATAATAATAATAATAATAATAATAATAATAATAATAATAATAATAATAATAATAATAATAATAATAATAATAATAATAATAATAATAATAATAATAATAATAATAATAATAATAATAATAATAATAATAATAATAATAATAATAATAATAATAATAATAATAATAATAATAATAATAATAATAATAATAATAATAATAATAATAATAATAATAATAATAATAATAATAATAATAATAATAATAATAATAATAATAATAATAATAATAATAATAATAATAATAATAATAATAATAATAATAATAATAATAATAATAATAATAATAATAATAATAATAATAATAATAATAATAATAATAATAATAATAATAATAATAATAATAATAATAATAATAATAATAATAATAATAATAATAATAATAATAATAATAATAATAATAATAATAATAATAATAATAATAATAATAATAATAATAATAATAATAATAATAATAATAATAATAATAATAATAATAATAATAATAATAATAATAATAATAATAATAATAATAATAATAATAATAATAATAATAATAATAATAATAATAATAATAATAATAATAATAATAATAATAATAATAATAATAATAATAATAATAATAATAATAATAATAATAATAATAATAATAATAATAATAATAATAATAATAATAATAATAATAATAATAATAATAATAATAATAATAATAATAATAATAATAATAATAATAATAATAATAATAATAATAATAATAATAATAATAATAATAATAATAATAATAATAATAATAATAATAATAATAATAATAATAATAATAATAATAATAATAATAATAATAATAATAATAATAATAATAATAATAATAATAATAATAATAATAATAATAATAATAATAATAATAATAATAATAATAATAATAATAATAATAATAATAATAATAATAATAATAATAATAATAATAATAATAATAATAATAATAATAATAATAATAATAATAATAATAATAATAATAATAATAATAATAATAATAATAATAATAATAATAATAATAATAATAATAATAATAATAATAATAATAATAATAATAATAATAATAATAATAATAATAATAATAATAATAATAATAATAATAATAATAATAATAATAATAATAATAATAATAATAATAATAATAATAATAATAATAATAATAATAATAATAATAATAATAATAATAATAATAATAATAATAATAATAATAATAATAATAATAATAATAATAATAATAATAATAATAATAATAATAATAATAATAATAATAATAATAATAATAATAATAATAATAATAATAATAATAATAATAATAATAATAATAATAATAATAATAATAATAATAATAATAATAATAATAATAATAATAATAATAATAATAATAATAATAATAATAATAATAATAATAATAATAATAATAATAATAATAATAATAATAATAATAATAATAATAATAATAATAATAATAATAATAATAATAATAATAATAATAATAATAATAATAATAATAATAATAATAATAATAATAATAATAATAATAATAATAATAATAATAATAATAATAATAATAATAATAATAATAATAATAATAATAATAATAATAATAATAATAATAATAATAATAATAATAATAATAATAATAATAATAATAATAATAATAATAATAATAATAATAATAATAATAATAATAATAATAATAATAATAATAATAATAATAATAATAATAATAATAATAATAATAATAATAATAATAATAATAATAATAATAATAATAATAATAATAATAATAATAATAATAATAATAATAATAATAATAATAATAATAATAATAATAATAATAATAATAATAATAATAATAATAATAATAATAATAATAATAATAATAATAATAATAATAATAATAATAATAATAATAATAATAATAATAATAATAATAATAATAATAATAATAATAATAATAATAATAATAATAATAATAATAATAATAATAATAATAATAATAATAATAATAATAATAATAATAATAATAATAATAATAATAATAATAATAATAATAATAATAATAATAATAATAATAATAATAATAATAATAATAATAATAATAATAATAATAATAATAATAATAATAATAATAATAATAATAATAATAATAATAATAATAATAATAATAATAATAATAATAATAATAATAATAATAATAATAATAATAATAATAATAATAATAATAATAATAATAATAATAATAATAATAATAATAATAATAATAATAATAATAATAATAATAATAATAATAATAATAATAATAATAATAATAATAATAATAATAATAATAATAATAATAATAATAATAATAATAATAATAATAATAATAATAATAATAATAATAATAATAATAATAATAATAATAATAATAATAATAATAATAATAATAATAATAATAATAATAATAATAATAATAATAATAATAATAATAATAATAATAATAATAATAATAATAATAATAATAATAATAATAATAATAATAATAATAATAATAATAATAATAATAATAATAATAATAATAATAATAATAATAATAATAATAATAATAATAATAATAATAATAATAATAATAATAATAATAATAATAATAATAATAATAATAATAATAATAATAATAATAATAATAATAATAATAATAATAATAATAATAATAATAATAATAATAATAATAATAATAATAATAATAATAATAATAATAATAATAATAATAATAATAATAATAATAATAATAATAATAATAATAATAATAATAATAATAATAATAATAATAATAATAATAATAATAATAATAATAATAATAATAATAATAATAATAATAATAATAATAATAATAATAATAATAATAATAATAATAATAATAATAATAATAATAATAATAATAATAATAATAATAATAATAATAATAATAATAATAATAATAATAATAATAATAATAATAATAATAATAATAATAATAATAATAATAATAATAATAATAATAATAATAATAATAATAATAATAATAATAATAATAATAATAATAATAATAATAATAATAATAATAATAATAATAATAATAATAATAATAATAATAATAATAATAATAATAATAATAATAATAATAATAATAATAATAATAATAATAATAATAATAATAATAATAATAATAATAATAATAATAATAATAATAATAATAATAATAATAATAATAATAATAATAATAATAATAATAATAATAATAATAATAATAATAATAATAATAATAATAATAATAATAATAATAATAATAATAATAATAATAATAATAATAATAATAATAATAATAATAATAATAATAATAATAATAATAATAATAATAATAATAATAATAATAATAATAATAATAATAATAATAATAATAATAATAATAATAATAATAATAATAATAATAATAATAATAATAATAATAATAATAATAATAATAATAATAATAATAATAATAATAATAATAATAATAATAATAATAATAATAATAATAATAATAATAATAATAATAATAATAATAATAATAATAATAATAATAATAATAATAATAATAATAATAATAATAATAATAATAATAATAATAATAATAATAATAATAATAATAATAATAATAATAATAATAATAATAATAATAATAATAATAATAATAATAATAATAATAATAATAATAATAATAATAATAATAATAATAATAATAATAATAATAATAATAATAATAATAATAATAATAATAATAATAATAATAATAATAATAATAATAATAATAATAATAATAATAATAATAATAATAATAATAATAATAATAATAATAATAATAATAATAATAATAATAATAATAATAATAATAATAATAATAATAATAATAATAATAATAATAATAATAATAATAATAATAATAATAATAATAATAATAATAATAATAATAATAATAATAATAATATTTCAATATAATCATCTTCCTGGGATACATAAAAGTTACATTTTTAAAAGAAACTTCATTTTTCATATATCATCGTTTTAGTTTCTTCTCAACATAGAATTTTCTCCCGTTTAATTGACATGTAGCTTGTAACATGGTTTGTATACGCGCCATTACCATTTCCCGGATTCCAAGGAAAGCGTGGTAAGACTATAATTCGTAATGGGCTAACGCAAGAGCTTACATAGGCTAGCTTGGATAAAGTAAATGTACCTCTAACAACTCGTCCTCAGATATGCTAAACTCACGATACCGTATGCGCTATCGTATATATGCAATATGTAGCTGTTGTACAGTAAGGGAGTACAGTGCTGCCCCTCTTCTTTACGTTTCTGCATGTTATGAGTTAACAGAAATAGCTCCTGACTCAATATTTAGGCAGCGCTAATTTCCTACAGCGGGTTTATCGTGAACCGTCTGTAGAACCTGAACGTAATACTATTAAAAAATCAAAAAGGAAAAAAAAGAAAAATCATGATTCATGATTGCTACATAATCATAATCTTTATCCTTCCTCAAGATTTAGTTACAAAATTGTTAAATTATTTATCAAATTTTTTTTTTCCTTATTAGCGACATCTTTTGTCCTTACGGAAAAAGTAATTACAGATTTTCAGAACGATAAAAAATGATAGAAGGAAATGAATAAGTACGAAAAAATTCACTTTGAATAGAAATTTATTGAAGTTTTCAAGTCCTTATGTTAAACGCAGTTCTATAACGAGGATAATGATAAAGTGCGCTTAAATCTATCGTTATACTCGCCTTTTATAAATTATTATTACGTTTTATAACTAACTGGAGAAGGGAGTATGTATATATGTATATATATGTGTTTTTATATATATATATATATATATATATATTTGTATATATATAATTTATATATACAATTTGACTTTTTTTTTTTTTTTGTTTAATATATATACGTAATACACACATACGCGGATGCAATGTATGTAATATACATACTCATCCATAGAAAATTAACGACGACGACACGCGCGACCGATTACAGTATGTGTCTCTTTTAATATTTTTACTTCAACAATACTTGCTTGCACGGTCGATTATCGGTTTAATGAAAGAATTACTATATCGTTCGCGTTCGAATTTGTACTTAAAATTCATGCGCCTCGTTGCCTTTTATTTCAACGACTTAAGATAAGAATTACGTAATAATCGCGAATAATTATTTTTATTATCGATACATAGTATCCATATTGTCGACTAAACTTTTCGTTTAGAGTTTGAAAAAATTGATGAAGGAAAAAAAGGTTCATTAAATTCATTTCTCTTATCGACTCCTATTAATTTGTTTAATTTTTTATATGAAAATATATTCTGCTAACCGGCCGAAAATGTAGACAAAGATCGTTGTATACTCCCGATGAAAAAAAAAAAAAAAATAAAATAAAAACAAAAAAAAAAAAATAAAATTATTCGACATAACATAAAGATACTGATAATTAGAGTATAGCTCGAAACTAACTTATTGCATCCAATCTTCGCACGCGAATATGACAAAACGCGAATTGTTGTAAGAGAATATGTAAGTCAGACTATTTACATCTTTGTAAATTAAATCATATCGTAATAGAATATATCACGTTTGGAGTTTAATACCAAAGAAATTGCAGTACGTCGTTCGTTCGAATCTTTCGCAGTCGAAACGATATTTTATAACAAATATAGGTCTCGATGCCACGTGACGCATTCAAAACGCCCTTCTAGATTCAAATCATAAACATACACAGTTAGATACCACGACAGTAGTTAAATGACCTAAGATGCAATAAAGGGAGCTAGTATCATCAACGTAGAAACTACCGATTGTGTCTTTTCTAAGCTCCCCTCATTTGTAAGGATTAACAATTAGCTATCTAGCTCGTTGGAGAAAACGACGATGATATCTTGTATGTACGTTGAATGGAAAGTCATACGAGGAACAACGTCGTCGTACGATCGGCCATTGATCGCTGGAGTCGAAGATGAAACGATATTATAAAAAATGTTTACTCTCTATTTACAAAAGGCAATACGCACGAAACTTTTCTCCTGCCCCATCTTCGTATCATTCCCATAAAAAATACGACGGACGATATATATTATTTTTGTAAAAAATATTTATATATCTAAAGCTCGAGCTTTCGAGCGAGGAATTCATTAATTCGCGATAACAATGATCGACGTACGACAAACAAAGAAGAGTCAAACCTGTATGGTCGTGGGGATAAGTTTGCCGAGGATGCGAATGAATTATTTCGTTCTCCTTTGCAAAGTCGATCTCTTGGAGTCGTTGCCACGACCGGAAACATCCACTCACGCTAACTTCATGTATATGGTCCGATCTCTCATCTTGCAATGCTTCAGTTCTCTCAACGCTCTTTGGGCCTCGCTAGGAGAAGAAAAAGCTACGCGTGCGTCACCCGTAGGCATACCTCTTTCGTTGTAACGTCTTATAACATTTTCGCGTTTTACATCGAAATCGCCGAAAAAGTCAATTATTTCATTAATGTCCGCTTTAAATGGTACATTTTCTAAAGAAAGAACGCAACCGGGTTTACCGAAACCTTCGACGTAATCCATGGAACCAGGATGACGACCTAACATATGTCTCGGTATACCCATTAATCCTGGAGGACACCTGGGACCAAATGCTGAATTACCAAAACGCGGCATATGATTTTGCATAGGTCCAGCAAATCGTGGCCGTGCGTCCTGTGGTGGTGGATAATGTTGTTGTTGTTGTTGCTGTTGCTGAGCCTCTATGAGTTGAGGATCAGTCATTTCGAGAGTCTCCAACATTTGAGCTCGCGATATGAGCTCGATCGTCGGTATATTCTTACCAAAAGGAACTCCATTCTTTGCCGTCGCTCTTAGAGCTTCGTCGGTCGTTTCGAATTCGCAGAAACAATCGCCAGTGGGTTTACCGTTCTGATTCAATATCATATGTATTCGACGAGGTACAATACCAATGTCAGAAAAGTAATCGAGAACATCGCGATCCATCGATTGGAATGGCAAACCACGCATGATAATACAATCCGAGGTAGTAATTTGGCTCATGCCATTTTCATGTTCTCTTTTGGCTTGTGCGAACTTTTCTTCTGAAATAGCTGTTGCGGTTACCTGTTTATTACCTATCTTCAAAGAAGTACCGAGAGACGATTTGGCGTCTTCTAATCTAGCGAATTGCACATAAGCCATGTAATGCGTACTCCCGGATTCCTTGATATTCGTAATAAAAAGATCATTAATCTTCCAGTCGTGGAACAATTTGGCTATGTCCATCTCTTTGGTGAACGACGGTAGATCCGTTAGAAGGATGCAAGTAGATCCCCTAACGTCAGCCTCATCCTCTTTCTCTGGCGCATAAGAATCTGCCGCTTTATCGAAAATACTTTCATCCAAATGAAGAACCTCCACTTCGGAACCACGAACGTACCTTGGCGTTGATAAAGCTAGTTCCTTACCTTCCGCTTTACTGAACTTGACATACGCAATACCGACCCGATTACCGTGATTATCGTTAATTAGTTTCAAACCATCTTTTCTGATAAAGATACCTTGAAAAGCATGACGAACATCCGTGTATGTAGCGTTTAATGGCATATTACGTACCTCCACGCAATAACCACCAGAATTAGATTTATCATTCGAGAATCTCGAGGAACCGCTGGAATTTCGTCCGGACGTTTGCCTATCTGGACCATTTTCGAAATTACCATACTGCGACGCAGCAGCCGCAGCTACAGCTTGAAAAGCATGTGGATTACGTCGACCTTCTAATTCCTGTACTTTACTTAGGAAAGCACTGTTTGGTCTCAGACCAGGTCTGCAGTTGATGGCACCATTATTTGCGCCATACATGCTAGCATCCTGCGCCCCAAATTGGGTCGTTCTACCTGGAAATCTTACTTGATCCATTCTGCCCTGTTCGTTTTGACCCCAAGGTTCTTTTGGCCGATTTAAATTACCCATACCACTATTTAAGCTTGGCAAGGACGCGTTAGCCAAATTTTGAGGAAGCGAATTCATCCCGACCGTATGACCAGTTAATGTCTGAACATGAGGTTGCATCAGATTTCCGACGCCGTTCAAACCATTCAAGGAGAACTGATTCGACTGAAGCAAAGATTGCTGTCCTAGAACGGAATTACCAAAGGTCATGGATCGTTGCTCGCTATCTTGTGACAATGCAGCCACTCCCGCTCCTAAAATTCCTGGCGTTAAAAGGGTCGCTTGTATTTGCGTTTGAGGCGGTACTTCCCAAATTCCATTTTCAACGATCGGCTGTTTTTTCGCCGAACCACTAGACGCGGATTTATCCTTGTGAAATTGTCCTACGCAAACGACATCGTTATTATCGTCATCAGTTGCATCTTTTCGGCGTTCTCCTGTCGAGTTACGCTTGTTAACATCCCTATCTCTAGAACGTGTACGATCACGTGATCTTGAGCGTTCACGACGGCGCCGTCTGTCTCGACGATCGCGTTCTCTGTCACGCGATCTGCTTCTGTCTCGGCGTCTGCGATCACGATTCCTATCCCTATCGCGTCTATCCCGATCCCTGTCACGATCTCGAGAACGTGACCTATCTCTCGATCTCGATCTATCACGTCTCTCTTTCCGATCCTTGCTCGATTCGCTGTCATTGTCCTTCTCCCTTCTGTCGTTCGGAGAAGCAGGTTTAGCCGAAACAACAGGAGTTGGAACTGCTACTGGTGCTGCTGTCTGTATAAACGATTGAAGATGTAACGTTTGTTGTCTCGCCGCTTCTATCACTTTCTGCATTTCCGTGCGCGAACTGAGCAACAATTTAATTTTCATTTCCTTGATCTTACCGCCATCTTGCATCATCGCCTGCCGAGCATCCTCATCCGTGCTAAAAGGTGACCATGTTCTTGATTAGTGGAATCGACTATTTTGAACCTGATTATATTTACAAATTTTTTGCTCTCATTGTTAACGAGGTGTATACATTGAAAATTGGCAGACGAGAATAGATCGTGGTGAATGAAATAATGCTTCGAAGAATAAGGAACAGTGTTTTCCTTCTTCCAATAACAAACTCATTTTATTACCTGAACGCTATAAACGCGTCTCCTAATTCACCGCCAACAATATGTACTCCACCTTCCGGTATACTGAGCCCTCTGAAAAACTGGCGGATGTCCAAAGCGTTGGCAGACCATGCTAGATTCTGTAGTCTGATTATGACGCTCATTTTTGGTAGATATTTTTTTCACGTATCTGCAACCGAACGGATAGGCGAAAATTAGATAAGAAAGAATAGGTATATATTCGTTAAGTACCAAAAGAGTAGAATCGATATTTAATAATTTGTCGACGTTCGAATACGAAACAATTCATCGAATCTGAAAAATTTTCAGTAAAAGGAGAATATAGGATGTGGATTTTTGTTTCTTCTTTTATCTAACGATTGTTTTATTGATTACGAGATATATTATAACTACATTAAATTCAATACACTCATGTAAAGATTTGAAAAAATGTAATATCAATGTAATGCAAACGTCAAAATATTTTTGACAAAAAGATTAAGAACACTTCAGAGTCATTTTGTACGGCACAATTATAAGGACTTGACGCTTTTTATCTCTTACAAGGCTATTAACACTAATGACTTAACACTTTATCTTTCACTGCGTGAAAGGTACACACAGAAGAGACCATAAACGCACATACATTAATGGCTTGCATAGATTAATGGCTTGCCGGATAATAATCGTTGTTACTGATGAAAAG
>NC_140812.1:7072500-7227500 GCF_050613455.1 Vespa mandarinia | reverse complement strand
ATATATGTATCTTAATCGATTAAAAATGCACTCGTACAAGATGACTCCCAGCTTGCAAGGACCTCTCGTTGAAAAACCAAACTTCGCAGCAGGCTAAGGACTGGCAAGATTAAGTTGCAGCAGACTCTCTCTCTTTTTCTCCACTCTCGTTTTCCCTTTTTTTTACTTGTCTTTCGAATAATATCATTGAATATCATGTCACGTTAAATATTACCATTATTTTCATGACCGTTGATTCGATAATGATCGACCATAGAGACGAATCTGATTAAAATTCAAGCATTCGATTTTATCCTGATCTTAATTCAATCTCGTTAGAATTATATATATATATATATATATATATATATATATATTTCTTAAACATGGCGCCATTTTTAACGGAATAACGAAACGAAATTGATAATAATACATTTATATTTGTATTTTCAAGAATAAAATGCAAAATAACCTGCACATCGAAAGTTTCTGTGATTTAGAGCTCGATATGGTTTTCTTTTTGTAATAAAATAGGAATTTTCTCAGAAAATGAATAAATCCTGTGTGTATCTTATCATATACACATAAATATATATGCTTTTTACATAATAAATTCTATATAATCAACGAATCTTGTGGTTATAATATAAGGGAAAAAGCAAATTCAAATGAAAATCAAAGGTGATCTGTGATATAGAATATAGAATAAAAGGAACGCGTACAAAGAACTTATAAATTACATACTCAAATTAAGTTACCAACTTTGATCGAAGTTTCATTTCATTTGTAACACATTTTTTACATAATGGATGTTGTTAAAATAAAGAATTCCATATTTACGTTATTTTATGTTGCTTTAATTACCACATTATGGTAAACATATCTTATTTGTCAACTTACCTTTATTCATTTTACATGTTTTTTTATTATATAGTATGATATTTTAACCTATTATCTATGAAGTTTATATTTATATAGACATTGTTTAGACTTTGATCAAAGTTTAATAGTTTAAAAAAAAGTCAATGATATAGATGGTGTGAAATTGAAATATTAGCTAACATAATATGATATAACACTACATGAATACTTGGTACATATTTATATACCAAACAACATTCAAGTATCTTTAACTGTATATCTTAAATTTGCTATAGAAAATAATATGGTGATGTATTTTAAGATGTTTAAATCAACAAGTATGTAAGCACTTGCCTTCAAGAAGAAAAAATTTATGCATTTGACAATCATGTTTAATGTAAAAAATTTGTTTATTTAAATAATATCAATCAAATTATTGTGCAGTACATAATTTGATTGGATTTTGATGTAAAATAAATGATACTGTTAAAAATAAACTTCTAAATGAAAATGTTTTCCTTTTTAAATACTGAAGTAATTCTTTTGTTGATAAATATTCTAACTTCTTTCATAAAGGATATTTTAATTATTATATACCCATTGATGAATATTCTCACTCCTCCTATTATTTTAACTGATATTACTTACCAATTTTTTTAATTTTTAAAACATAACTATATCCTTTTAAGACAGCACACATATGTGCATCATATATTCATGTAAATATATATTTGAAATATATATACATATACTATAAAATAAATATATGTAAATGTATGTGTATATATATATATTCAGGGGATGAGCAGAGACACTTAAGCAAACGAATATGTTCTTATACTCTCAAGAACATCGGAGGAACAAGTCCTCTAGTAAAATCACAACACTTCCCTCCAGAATTATGAACTAATTTTATTACATTACTTTGAAGTATTACCTTCGACTTCAGAAACTTCAGAAACTTCTTCTTTCTTCACTCACAGCTAAAAGGTACGACGAAAGATAAGAAGTCGATGAGAACAAAGATGACCGAGCAGGAAAGGGCCCATCGACGAAGGACAATGAAATGGAGAAGCAGAAAAGGAGTAGTTAACTGCACCAAGTCATTGTACAAATGTCCACTGATGACGAATCTGTTCTTGACACCTAACACACACTGAGCTGCCTAAGATCCTGCAACACACACCATTTTTTCCACACTGTACCTAAACCGCACAGGGCAATCAGAAATTGTAACTACCATTGTCTCCTTCCTTTCATTGTACAAGTACACGTTACTTACACTTATATTTCATTTCTAGTCATAAAAAAAAAAAGAAACAAAAAAGAATTCATATTTATAGAAAAATTAAAAAAAAAAATTTTAGAAGTTATTGGTGTGTATTATGTCTTCAATATATAAATATTATTTATATAAATTAGTAATAAAATTTTTACTTATTAAATCTTTTATGAAAAACTATTTTTCAAAACATAAACTAGAATTTATTATTACAGATATATGGCCCATATATTAACATATAAATATACATGATCTTATTATTAAAAAAGGATATTAAACATGCAATTACATTTAGCACAAAAATAATCTATATTTGAAATAAATTATTATTGTTGGAAGAACATTACTTTGTCCTAGATCTTTGATATATAAATTTCTATGCAATTAAATTGTTTTTATAAGAATAGAAACAGAAATTATCATCATCCAGATCATTGTTTTAGTACGTATAGATTCAATAATACAAATTAAAAATATCTCAAAAAATACCTGAATAGAGAGAAATATGATACAATATACAACATAAACTTGATAATGCATAAATTTATATATATATATGTATATATATATGTATATATATATATATATGTGCGTGTATATATACACATAATATGACCTAATAAAATTGGAATCGATAACTAATTATGCGAAATACAATATTTCTATCCTGAAGTTCTAGAAAACTTTGCAATTATATTACAGGATCGAAAAACAATGAGAAAATATCGATCCTTTTAAATAAATACTCCATCGTAGTTGCACGTACGCCATTAACAAGAGTGAAAAAACCGATGGACGAAATGTAGAGAAGAATATTATGATAATTAAACTCACCAAACTTACTATGTGAAAAACGATGACTATTATAAGAAGATAGTAGAATTTTGATGCCGTAAAGAAATAATAACACGAGAGAATTGATTTCCGTCTTCAAATAAACGGCTATAACGCTTTCTCGTCAGCGTCCCATGGAATGACCGCGGCGGTCCGTGTAAGTAGTTATGAAGACCCCTTATGCTACGTAGTCAGATCAGCTTTACTACTGTTACACTTCCGCTGGTTAAACTAACCAATGAGATGCAAGTATAAGAAGAAGGGCGATTTTGATTCGATGTTGTTCGATAAATTGATGATTGATTAGCTGGATAAATATCGATATATCGAACTTCGAATATCAAGCAGAGACAATTAGAAATTACTATTTTATTCATTAATTTATTAGCGATCTCAATGGTAATATATATTTTCGTTCATCAATAAAATATAAATTTATAATTATTAATTTTTCTTAGATTGGACAAAAATATAATTCGATTATCGAATATGTTGCTGCGTTGTCAAATATCTAGGGTGAGAAATATAACACATTGCTTGATTTTGGCTTAATAGATCCAAATCCAGTTGGTTCTATAATATATAATATGAACTACAAGCGCAATCAAGAAACTACCATGCGACTATTGTGTCGATGTATTTTTTTATAGGTTTCCTTCAGTTGAAGAATAATAATGCTTTCAACCAATCCTTAAAAATAGTGAAAATAAATTACCCTAGTCATATCGATGTATAAGCTTGTTAGATTATTTTATACATGTGATACTACTATATTGCGAGTGGGAGGGTTACCGATAAAGTGAGACGGAAGAATTTAATTCGTTCGTGTACGCGGTTGAATACGAATAAAATTGTAAGCTGCACTCATTTACAAATTTTTTTTTATAATTAATATATATATATGATAATTGGCGATTGTCAATTGTCAAGAAAAGGTAAGATAATTAAATGGCTGAACCGCCTCAACGTGAGATAATTTGACTATTGAATATTCTATTATCTGCATTGTAAATTAGAGAATTAGAGCTTTCATTTTAATTTTTTAAAATATTTTTCTAAAAAAAAAAAAAAAAAAAAAAACACTTATTCTCTTCTACTTGTCTTAATTATTTTATCGGTAATGTTAAATATCATAGAAAGTAGATTATAAAAAAATGAAAAAATATTTCAAACAAATTAAAATAAAGTTGATTTTGAAATAACTTTGAAAACTTTCACTGAATTAAAAATAAATAATACTTCCCAAAACCGAATAACTTATGTTTCAAGTTTTTTTTTCAAAATTATATTCGAGATATTTAGGTATTCCATTTAAAATCTTACCCTATATATTATATGTATATATATTTATGTACATATATGTACAATATTACCATTTGCCATTATATAAAATACATGAAAAATGTATGGCCTATACCAATTAAACATATTAATCATTTGTTAATACATATTTTAATTTAATCTTAACTATATTCATGGGTTAACTTTCGTCATATAAAGGAGTACCATCTCCACTAAGAGACATACTTCGTGGACTAGAATTCGTAAATGGTGTGCCTCGTGGCGATTTATATGATGGTGTACGATTAGACGGAGTTCTATTTCTTGGAGTTGTTCTTCCAGCGGAATCTTCATAATTTCGTGGTGTTTTTCTGGATTCCTCATATCTCGGAGTGCTACCACTGTTTGCATTAATAAAATTTTAATGAGATTTAAAAAAAGAATTTTTTATAATTAAATTTTATAAGATCATAAATAGCATTGTCTTACGATCCTCGTGGAGTGGATTGTTTCAAACGAGCCCATGCTTCTGCTGCTTTACTCCAATCCATGGCATCCCCAGATGAGGGTGTAGACATAGATGGAATAGGTCTGTGAGATCGCATTGATCTCTGAGTTACAGATGGTATCGATGATGATACTGGATGTAAAAATGGGCCCTGATGATGATTTGGTGTCTGTTGTGCATGGTGTGGAGTATGAGGTGTTTGGTATGGTGTCATAAATGGAGTTTGTCCGGAAGGAGTATAAGGTGTATTTGGATACGTATGCATTCCGCCATAAGCTGTGGTACTTGCTGCACCTGGAGTATGTGGTGGGTAATGATGTGGTGTCTGATTTGCTACTTGTGATAGGGAATGCAACATGTGATGTGGTAAATTTTGTGCCACTCTTTGTATTGCATCTTGATTCATTCCTGAGACATAATATGTATACAAATAAAGTTTATATTTTTGTACAAATAATAATAATAATAACAAAGACTAATAAACAATAAAGTACCTGTAACTGCTCCAGGTGTAGTATGATACGGTGTTCTGGAAGTTAAAGCACCATGTGGAGTGCCTGGTGTTGATTGGCCAGGTATTGGATCTCTAAAATGTTCTTTGAACCAACGGAATAAATCATTTACTCTACTAAACATTTGTCCTCTAAATTTAAAACCATCTGGTGAAACGCTAACATATTCATGACGGCACCGAACTCTAGGTAAATATGAAAGGAGGAATTTTCCTGGATAATTCTGAAATGTAAGAAGTAAAGTTAGTGAAACATTTATGATTTATAATGTAACGTTTTTCGCATTGATTATACTTTAGCTGCAGATATAATATATGGAATTCCACCCGGATTTTGTTTCTTTTGTTCTTTCAATATCTCTTCGGCTTTATCTTTTACACCTTCGACATTTGTTTTGTAATATTTAAAATCTAATAATTCTGAAGCATATGCAGCCATTGGATTGACGTGTCTAGCAATTATTTCATCTAGATCTTCAAATTCTTCATTGCCTATCCATAAACTATGTCCCAAGGAAAATGCGTTTTCTTTGCCTTCTTCTCTTACATCAATGTGTTGATAAATATTATCTGTTACTTTCCACGTCACAGTCAAGTGATCAGCACCTTTACTGCTTGGTCTTATTATGCCTTCTCCTTGTTTCATATTTTGCATTAACTTCTCCGATTCCGCAAAACTAATATTGTGAAAAGACGGATGTATAATAACACGCTTTACATATGTTTGCCGCTGCTTTACTTTCTTAGCATCCTCTTCTATTTTTACATCTTTATCGTGCGTCTCTGTATCATAATAAATGTCTCTCTGTGGCCTAAAAGCAAATACAAAAATTTATTAAATCATTAAATTTTCAATAAATAACTATTAAATGTGATATCTTACCTCCATTCATGATTTTTGTCTGCGAGATCGCTGCTTTTACTCGTACATTCCACACTAAAACGTTCTACTTCGATTTTGATAATACGGCAGTGAATTACTTGGCCTATGCTTACTCTTTCTTCAGGATTAGCAACATGTTTATCAGATAAATTTTTAATATGAATATAGCCAGATATTCCATTGTCTAATCTTAATCTTACACCTGTAGCCTTTCCTGGACAAGCTCCTGCATCAAAATGATTCCATACTTCTGAAAGCTCAGGAAAATCATTTTTAAGACAGAATGGACACTGCCATAAACCAGTTTCATCATTTCTTACTGGATTTGCTTGATCCAATTGTTCTCCTTGTGGTTTTCTATGACTTATACCAACCACTGTTGCTAATACCAATTTACCTATGTAGAATGTTTCAGGTGTTTCTTTAGTTAATATATCAAACAATTTTTCTGGACTTGGAGATTGGTATAATAAACGTAAATCTTTATATCTAGAATTCAATTCAGCCCTAATGTCATATAATGTAACACATTTATTGCCAAAGCCTTGCCTTTCTAATTCTTCTGCAAATGCATCCAAGTCTAAATCTTTCAATCTTTCTGGTGATTCTAGAATTTCTTCTAGAGCACCTGCTGGATTTGCATCCTCATCATCATATTCCAAAGCATCTACTGCCATTTTTCTTGCCCATTCATATGTTTCAGGATGCACTCTTGAACCATCTAGTACTTCTACGTA
Organism: Vespa mandarinia; assembly: GCF_050613455.1. Classification (NCBI taxonomy): domain Eukaryota; kingdom Metazoa; phylum Arthropoda; class Insecta; order Hymenoptera; family Vespidae; genus Vespa; species Vespa mandarinia. The sequence goes on along the minus strand of NC_140812.1, from coordinate 7,220,624 downwards.
CGCTTCTGTACTATCCCCCAAACTATTTGTATCAATTTTTATAAAGCCAGCACAATTGATAAATACTTTAGGTCCCATATGACAGGCTGTTACAAGTTGTGTTCTATTTTCCAATCTTTGATTAGTTTGTTTCAATATTTTAATCAACGCTTGCCCTTTTCTAGGGCCCAAGCCACAAATAAACTGAACTAGATTTCCTGAATAAGCTTGTTGTACTGCTTTATTAACATCAACACCAACTTCATTTACCCTATTCACAAATTCTAAATACAAATTTTCTAGAAGCTCTTCCTTAAGAAGCTGATCTTGCAATGAATGATATTTGAGACATAATATTTCTTCATCTGCAGTACATAATTGAGAAAATTCTACTAAAGGATCCTGCATTCTTCTCGCTAAAGATATAGCTTGTCGTAACAATTCTGGATAATCTCTAAATTCAGATACACCTTTGTTACTATTGGAATAAATTTTAGCAAGTTCATTTTCACAAATCTCAACTTGGATACTGGGAAATTGTTCATCTTCCATTAGATTCGAAATACATTCTTTTACATCAGATGCTATCATTAACGCTTCCCTTGATTCACCACCTATGACAACCACATGAGGTTTTTTTGTTGCAATAAAATTTTTAAGTGAAATTAAATCAGTTTCTTTCATGACTTTTTCATCTTCCCTAAAACTATTTTTTCTTTTCAACAAATGTGGTAATCTTACATAATCTGTACATTCACCATCAGCAGAAACTATGCATGTAAAAGCAGCTTGAGAATAATCAGGTACATAAGCTAAACCCATCACCCGAAGACCTTTACTTGTGTCCCATTCTTCATCTTCTTCTTCAGGGAATTCACAAGTATATGGAGCTACTTTAATCCAATTATACATTTTACGACAACATGCTCTCATTACACATTCTTTTGCTTCTGCAACAAGATTTGTTCTCAATTCCTTTTTCAAATGTGGTATTACCATACGATTGAGTGCCATTTCTACACTGCCAACTCTTAAAGCATTCCAATCTTGAACATTTTTGCTGAATTCATCTCTATAATAAAGCTGCTTCATTTCATCAACATAATTGCTTGTTGTATTTCCTTCTATTGTGTCACTCAGCGAAATATTAATAAGCTTGTCTGTTTCAGCTATTATCAATTTTAAAAACTGATCTCCTACAAGATCTCGCACTGGTTTGTCTTTAAGATATTTCATGGAGTATATAGGATGATTCTCATCTATTTCTTTAATACCTTTCTTTGTAGGTCTTATTGATATTTTTGCTCTTTCCATATACATTTCTCTGACACATTTGCGTACTAATGGCTCGCGTGCCAACTGCATTGCAACCATTAATTGTGCAGCTTTGAGAACTTCATCTGGAGTTTTAAATCTTGAACTACAAAAATCATTTGCAACTGTAACAGGTTCTGTAGGTTCTTGATCCACTTCGTGTCGTTGATAATTATCACGCAGATTTTCTGCAAAATGTTCAGGAGTAAGACCAAACTTTTTGGCAAGTGGATCTAAGCCTGCTTTTCTACATGTGGAATAAGGTCCACTTCTCACTGCTTGTTTTAAGGTTTCATCTGGTTCTTCTTCTTCCTCTGCTACTTCTATGTCTTCTTCTGGAGGATTTTCACCATTCTCTTCTGCTTCAGCAATTTGTTGTTTTCTTTTTTGGATTCTGGCTTCACGACGCGCTTCTCTTTCTTTCTGGCGTACAACTTCTTGCATAGCTGGTATCTCATGACTATAATAAAGCATAAAATGTTGATAAACATCATTTAACTCTTCGCTTGTCTGAATATTTTTAAGACGTTCAATGTCATCATCTTTTATTATTCTCACATTATCTGGTAATGGAGCATCAGGGTTTTTCATAATTTCATCTAACTGATAATTTCTCATCTTCTTAAATAATTTTAATAAATTTTCTTTTCGTTGACGCAATTGACACCATTTGGCATCAAATTTGTATACTTTCCATAAATCATTGATATTTAATTCTGGAAGCACATATTCTTTTCTATAAAATGAAATGAAAGGGACTTCAAAATGTTGATTGCGCATAAAATCTAAAGCTTTTTTAATTTTTCCAATAGTTTGTGGGCCTTTTTTGGCTCTTTCTTTGGCTTCTTCATTTAAATGAGCATCTTGAACGGAAATGTTAGGTCGACAAAAAGCTTGTTTATATATCCATTCAGCCTCAAGATCTAATTCATCAGAACCTTCAACTACAAGTGTAACAGGAACAGAACGAAGTTGCATTCTTTCAGGAATATCTGTATTGCGAATCTAGAATAATAGATTCGAAAAAAATAATTAATATTGTATTAAAATATTTAACACAAAACACAGATTATCTCAACTTAGTAAATACCTCATTATCTAAGTCTGTAAAATGACCTCTCTTCAGCTCACTTGGCTCATATATTTCAAAAATACTCTTCCTTGTGCTTTTCTTTTTAAATTGTTTCTTTGGTCTTCTTGGTCTTTCATCAACATCATCATCCAAGTATTCATCTTCTTCTTCTTCCTCTTCCTCTTCTTCATAATCTTCTTCTCCAAATTTACCAAATTCATCAAAGTCAAAATCTACTCCAAAAATATCTTGTGCCTCTTGTAATGCACTGTTCGCAATATAAATAAATTAATACTTTGTTGTGTGTATATAATACAATGTATAATAAATATGATTTTAATACTTACGCATCTGAGAATATAGGTTTCTTTTTCATACGTTTTTCTGCTAAGGATCTTCCATCCTCATCGACAATAAAATCATTCATGTCATCATCTCCTTCACTTCCTTCTTCATCAAGAGTCTCCACTTCTGGTCTATGACTACGTTCACTTCGTCGTTCTTCCTCCTGTATAATAAAATATATTAGACGCGAGTAGAGAGAATTTCTCTCAATGAATCTAATTACAATTTTATTACATATATTTTTTTGGATTTAATATTTATTTGCATGCAGTTAAAAAATACATACCACGAAAACATCCCTTTCCTTATAGATGCAGGTAAATAAATAAATAAATAAATAATATATATATATATTTAACAATTTCAAATGATAAAATAAAATAAATTGTTTAGAACTTACATCACCAGAGCCTTCAAATAGCTCAGTAGCAATAGCATCTCGTTCTTCTTCTGGTTCCTTTTCTTGTTCATCTTCTGATTCTTCATCTTGTATTCTTCTTAGACGTTTAAATCTACGTTTCTGAATTAAATGAAAATTTGTCTTAGTATATTGTTTTTCTGGAAAAAGATTATGTTCTACTTACTCTTTCAAGTTTGACACCTAAATTTTCTTCTATCAAATCATAATCTTCTTCCTCCAGTCGATCATCAAAATCTTCATCGTCGCTCTTTTTTCTCTTTTTTGTACCACCGGAAGTATCACTGTCCTCAGCATCACTCTCTTCTTCTATTGGATTATCATCAATCAAGTCTGCTACTTCTTCTCCATCATCTGAATAATAAAAACTAATTTATTCACTACAATCAATTTTAGACAAATGGACCAAAAAAAAGATGACATATTTAATTGGGAATAATCATAAATAGTAAGTTTTCACCGACCATCATCTTCTTCATCACTTTCTTCGACTGCCTTTATTTTTTTCAGCTTCTTTTTCTCATTTTGATCAAGTTCCTCTTCCTCCTAAAATAACATAAGGTTAACTCTACAATGCAGAACGATGTCATAATACGATACGTCAATGCGTGACAACATATTAAAACACTAACCTCGCTTTCTTCCGCTTCAGAATCTAAAAAGTCTGCCATTTTTAAAAAAAAAAAGTTATCTCAAAAATGTGTTGCAGATATAAGAGAAAATCGAAAAGAATTTTCGAAGAAACTGTAGAGTTTTCGTCTTCCACTGCGCCGGTTTATTAGTGCACTTAGAAGATCACGTGGTTACGAAACGTGAATATTTCATTGACAATGAGTAAAGTTTTACTTCGTTTTTATATTTTTATTTAAAAAGATGTAAAAACAAATTAATATAAAAATATAAATTAAAACGATAACACTCAGAAAAGACGTTTTCGCATTAAACTTCAAATAGGAAAGAAAAATGAACGATAAAGTGCATTTTCTTTACGAAGCGATAGACACAGATGTCGCGATATTTACTTTTGGGGATTTTCCTGTTGGTCCTACAAAGTCATGAAGTATCAAAAAAAGTGGGGAGAATTCTCCCCTACTTTTCTGCGGTAAGGGTCTGTACAATTTTTAAGGTTATATTGAATTACACTTTCTCCATTACGCTCAAATATCTATATTCTCGACAAGGTATTTTTTCTGTTTATTATTGTCTTAGAAATGAATTTTACACGGCTTACATTATTGTACTGCATGCACATTCTTATACGCTGTTTATATTTTACATAAATAGCATATATTATAAAAACAAGATTTTTTACATAATAATTGATCGCTCATACATTACTCATTAAATGCAAATAAAAATAATTCTAAACAATGGAATGCCTATACGTACAACATTACGACAAGAGTTAGAAATTATTGTTTACGATATTTTTTATAAATATTCCTATCAATAGCATTAATTTTACTTGATTATACATACATATATATTATTGTATATTATTGTATAGATTTATTTATTTAATTTGTCAATATTTCTTTGCATTTCAATCGATTTATTAAATCCTCAATTATAACAACTTCATCATCTGCCATCTGTTGTTAGATAATATGAATTACTAGAAATGAATTTCGTTTGATGTCGCTAATGTCATTTTCCTCTTTTTTTTTTCAATATATGTTTAACTCATAAGCTAACTCTAAATATTACGTGAAATTGTGGATAGAAACATTGGAGAATTACGTGTGAGATGGTCAAAGTACAAATTTAAAAAACGACCGTTATTTATCGAAGATGAGTTGTAATAAGAATCAAGACAATGATAACTTGTTGAAGAAGCTAAGAAGAAGCGAAGAAAACGAGGTTGCAAAATATAAAAGTAGTGCGGACAATAATGAAGGGCACAAATTACGACAAGGAACCGATAGTTTCCCAAATATTAATGAAAGACCAGTGGACGATATATCTATTAAATTCTTTTACAAACCACACACTATCACGCTTCTTCTTATTTCAATAGCTGCTGTAATTTATTCAGCTTTTACAAGGTACTTACGAGGAATGACGTTGATATTTAATTATGTAGATTGCATGTGTAATCGTAATTTAAAAAGTAACAATAAAATCATTCCTATGTAGGAATACCAACAATGTGGAGGACAACATGTGGGCTGGCATGTTGTGCGTTATCTTTTTCTTCCTTATTATATCAGTGCTTACATTTCCAAATGGACCTTTTACAAGACCACATCCAGTTGTTTGGAGAATCGTTTTTGGTTGCAGTGTACTTTATTTGATGGGTTTACTCTTTATGTTATTTCAAAATTATGATACTGTTAGGAAAATTCTTGTATGGGTGGATCCAGGTTTAGCATCTTTCCACATAGATATGGATAAGGAATATGGTGTTAATTGCTCAGATGTTACAATAGAAAAAATATGGAATCACTTGGATGTGTTTGCACTTGCTCACTTTTTAGGCTGGGCTTTTAAAGCTATTCTTATACGTCATCTTGGTATTCTTTGGGCTATTAGCGTTATGTGGGAAGTAACAGAAATAGCATTCGCGCATTTATTACCAAACTTTATTGAATGTTGGTGGGATGCTTTTATACTTGATGTTTTGGTATGTAATGGTCTTGGCATTTGGGTTGGATTAAAGATATGTTCTATTTTGGAAATGAGAGAGTATAAATGGGTCAGTATAAGGGACATAGAAAGTACTACTGGGAAATTAAAAAGAGCAGTTCTTCAATTTACTCCTGGTAGTTGGACATCCGTAAGATGGTTAGATCCAACGTGCACTCATATGCGATTTGTAGCTCTTTGCCAGCTAGTTATTTTCTGGCAAGTTTCTGAGCTGAATACATTCTTTCTGAAACATGTATATGAATTCCCACCTTCTCATCCGTTCGTTATAACACGTTTGGTATTGATTGGAGTGATCGTTGCTCCATCAGTTAGGTGAGAGAATTTTTAAATAGATTAACATTAAACATTAAAATTATATTCTTTAATGCATTAACGTAATAGCTTAACATTAAAAGAAGCATGCATGTGCCTTAATTTTATACTTGTTTTTTAATCAAAAATCAAGTATATTACTACAAACTATGGAAAGAAATATTACTGCTTTTTTTTTTTTATTTATAGGCAATATTATATGTATGTAACTGATCCATCATGCAGTAGAGTAGGGACTCAGTGTTGGGTATATGGTGCCATTATGGTAACGGAAGCATTACTTTGTATCCGTCATGGTGCAGCACTGTTTGAACGGACACAAGCCTTAAACATACTTCTTTGGCTTCTTTGTCAGTCTCTAGTTTCTGTGTTATGCGTCTATGGCTGTGTTTTGTGGCATCAGTACTTTGAGGTATGTAGTATAATTATTAACTATAATTCCTTAGTAATCCTTGAACTAACTTTAATTAATGTAATGTGTGTTCCGTGCAACTTTTACATGATGCTTGCTGTTTTAGACGGATAAGAAAACCGTTAAAAAGCAGTCTGTGATCAAACTACACGAGAGCCGCTTGGATGTAACTTGTAGTGGTATGTGTTAATGCTGCATCATTCTAAAATAAAAGTGCTGTCTATAAAAATGTTATTTAAACATTGGTTGTTAATGTTTGATTTGTATTTATTAAATATAGTATGAAAACAGTGTATAAACTATACAAAACATTTTCAGGTTCCGTAAAGTTCTGTGAAAGTTATATTACTTTTTTAACATTCTTATATTTAACACTTGTATTAAAGAAATAACTAATCTATTCAACTGTGGTAAATTATTATAAATTATATATATATATATATATATATATATATATATATATATATATATATATATGTATATACAATAGTAAAGAATTTTTATTAATATCATTTTTATCATGTCTATTCAAGCATTAAGAAGTTATTTTAAATTTGGCAATATTATATTTTTTGTTATAGGGGATATGGCACACCACGCACAATCTGTGGACTCGATGGATAAAAAAGAACAGTAAGACGGTACCTTGTAATAATTAACCAAATTAATGGTTAATTTATCATACTATGCAACTTTCTAGTCGTTCTGAAGCGTACGAATGAATTTGTAAGCTTAGCAAAATAGGACTGGATATATGTACGTACGTTTTAATTGTTATGAGCGTATGAATGAGTGTTTTGAAAAAAAATCTTGTTCCTGAGAATAAATGCAAAATATTGTTATTAGTAGTACTTTATCTTAAAAGATAATTTTTCTTTGTGTTATAATCAGTTGGAAAAGATTACGGTATCTTCTGATTCTTTGAGGTATGGAAAGACATCACAAGTAATACTGGGGACAATTTGTGATCCTTTAGAACAATTCCATGTTTCGCCCAGTAAGTTATTGTTAGATGCAGAAACGAAGACACGGATACGGCTAGGTAATTCTTCGTTTTCATGAAGAGAGATATAAGATGTTGTCAATAACGATTTCGTACAATACATCTGTAAAATCCATTATAAATATTTTTGGATTTCAGAGAATATTGCTGTTATTGCAGCTTTATTTTGAGAAAGAGATAATAATTAGCAATAATTTAAATTTAACTGTGAAAAGGTACCTGAGCATAAGTAAGGTAGAATAATTGATTTATGTTTGGTTCTAGCCACGGAAGATAATTCTTTGAAAACGATCGTAGCCTTTCAAAAGTATCATGTGTTAATCTAAGTCCCATGATTTCGGAGAAATATTCGTTTAATGTTAATTCTGAAATCTAAAGTAGATTTATATGAGACCAGTATTTAAAAAAATAATATGTGTGCCATGCGATCTGTGGTGGTAGTTATATATTACCTTAAAAGATATTTTCTGAGAAGTAAGTGGCAGTGTCATGTTCATCTTTTCTTTGTAAATACTATCTTTATGGCAGGATATATAATCTTCAAACATTGTATGTTTGCTTACCAGAGAATAGATAGTGTTTCGAGTTTGATTCCAATAGTGCATACCTTGGGTATAACAAATGCTGCCATTATTTAATAATAAAAAAAATGTCTCAAGGCCTTTTAATGCTATTAGTTAAAAAGCTATATTATCAATTATTTTATATGTAAATTATATTTATATAACTATATTACCATTTGGATCAAAATGATGAGAAATTTGACGCGCTATTAAATTGCCAATTGTCGCCCATGTTAAATAACTAAATGAACTTTCATAATTTGATATAAACACGTCACCATAATCAATTGCACCAAAAGGTATAATAATAAGATTCAAACTATAAACTGCAACGCCTTTCGATTGAAAAGGTGTAGCATAGTGTGTCCAACTGCAATGTAATATATCAAAATAAAAAATCTCATTGACATAAGTAAAATAAATATCTATATATACGTACATTTGTTTTGGTGTATCAGGATTTATCTCTGATGATATTACAGAATATATTGATAATCTATATCTTCTCATCAAATTTAAAGAGTTTTCCAAGTAATTGTCAGATAGATTCAACTAAAATTAAACAATATTATAGGAATATAGGAAAATAACATAATTTATGCAATTAATAAAAATATTTGTAGCATGTCATTTACACTTGGGAAAATGCAATTCTTTGATCTCACGTCTATTAGAATCTCTTCTATACCTTATATTCTTCTTCATACTGAAAGTATGAAACTTCCGGTATAGAGAGCTTAAGATCATTTATCTTTGACAGCAATGCTTGACGTTCTTCATCTGTTACCCATGATCTCTTTTTTATTTCTAGTTTTAAAGTTTCTTTTAGTTCATCAAAGAGTATTCTTACCTAAGCATTGGAGCAATGATATTATATTCTGTGTATGATTTTACTATATTTCATTCTATTCTTACCGTACGATTCATAAATGTAATCTCTTTATTAGACAGTGAAGACATATACAAGTTAGAGGCTTCAGATCTTAATAGATTTGTACTAACTTTGAGGCAATGTTGTTTCATATCTTGATTTTTTGTTATTATTAACTACAAAAAATGATTAATATATTAATTAAAACAAAACATTCTTGATGTTTTAATTAAAGACACATACTTCATGATAAAGTTTTTGTGCATATAGACTTAAAATAGCATTGTGAAAATACATTGGTTCGTTCTTCCAAAAAGCTTCTAAATTTTGTAAACCTTTTACTAATTCTTCATAAAAATAAACTTGGAATTTTGTATTTACATTTTTGGATATTAATGAAGTTGTTAAATTATACCAATTTATCTGTAAATATGTTTAGATAAATTTTTATTATCAGAATAGATAAAATTAATATTTAATTAAATATGATGCTCACAAATGTAGTTGTTTTATTTAATTCATCTATTGACACTTCAGTATAATTCTTCATTAAATATGCTTTACGAATTTCGTTCTCAGATGGAAATAGCTGCCAAAATGAAAAAATTAGTAGGTAATATACATAAAATATATAAAATATATATATAAAATAATATATATAAAAGAATAGTTTTACTTACAGAAAAGAATTTCTGCACTATTTCGTTATCAATATTAAATACTGTAATGCTCACATTTTGCTCCATGTTATCAGAATTATTAAAAACTCCAAGTGCCTTTAAAGCATTTGTTATAGAACTTACAAATCTTGTATTATTTTGCTTTAAGGAAATATATGAAATACATTGTTTTAATTTATATAACTTTTATTAAATCTTAGTATATTTTCACTTTGTACCTTGCATGTTGTATAGTCTTCATAAATATCTTCAAGATCAACAAATTGTTTTTGTATTTCAGCTTCACTTGCATAGCAAAAATCATCTGTGTTTTCACTATCAAATAGATTTTTATCAAGTACAGGTCCTACTCTGATAGTATATGAACTTGGATTGTTTTCATCAAGATCCACAGCCACGTCAAATAATAAAGGGCTTAATACGAAATTAATGTGTTAACATAGACTAGATCTGTCATAACATCACTTTAAACTCACCTATAGCTTTTTAATAATTCAGCATATAAATTCGTGAAATTACTCTTAAATTCTTCGTGATCAAATCTTTGTATTTTATTTATTGCTTCATTTACTAAAAGATATTCCTTTGTATTTAACAATATTAATTGCATTAAAATTGAATACTTACCTATCACTATTCTTTCATCTATATTTATATTTTCATATTTCATACAACTGTTGTAGTATTTAGTAAATGGAGAAGGTGGATCTCTATTAGCATCTTTCAACATTTGTTCTGTAAGTATTTGATAATTTTTAGAAAATTTTGTCAATTATTTAAGATATGATTATATAATTTTAAAGTCAGAATTACACACCAGCTATTCTGTGATATGCCTTGTTTGCCAAATTTAGGTCTATGATTTGTGGATCTGCTATCATTCCACCACAAGCATATTCATAAAAATCTTCACATGGATCAGCAGAATGATTCATATAGGATAATATTTTAGCAGCTATTTGTTTGCATTGTCCTGAATTACATATATTATTTTCAATATCTGTAATATAACTATCTGTAGTAAAAATAGACTCTGTGTTTGATGTCATAAATGTATTTGTTACAAATTCGTTCATTATTACTGTTTCCTTTGTAAAGGTATTTTCCACTTGTGGAAGTAAAATTTTCATAAAGTCTGTTGATTTTGATATAAATTCAATAGGTTTATAAGTTGTTGATGATAAGAATTGATTAGTAGAATTATTTATTAAAGAAGAATTGTTTTTTTTAGTGATATCTGTTATAGTAGACAGATCAGATGTATTTAGATAGAAAAAAGGTGCAGTTGTTATGTTATTTAGTTTTTCTGTAATAGTATTTGTATTATCCTTAGAACTAATTTGATCAAATGAAGAACTGTTAGAAACAAATTCATTATCTGTAGAAATAGTTGAGTATTTAGTAGATACTTGACTATCAGATTCAGTTTTATCAATACTTTCGTTTGTTGTTTCTGCAATTATTGTTAAAGTCATTGTAGAACTGTTTTCTTGTTCGTTTTCAGAAACTTCATTTTCAAATAAGATTGTATCAGTAATATTGCTATAATGAACTTTTGGCTCTTCTGTAGATTCCATTCTTCTAACAGTTGTACTAATTCGATTTTGTAAATTTGTTGTTATAATAGTATCATTACTCAGAGTATTTATAATATCTGATGGACTTCTCGAAGTACTCATTTCTAAAAATTTTTGCATTGTTGTATTGTTTTCAAAGTTATGAGATGTCTTTTCATTACTAGATATATATTCTCCTGTAATAATGTCGATTGATTTGTCGATTGTGTTTCCAGTTGTAGTTGTAGTTTCTTCTGATTTTTTATATCCATTATTATATTGCTGTATGTTGTCATCTTTCATAAATATTAAATGTGTTAAGAAATTAGAAATTGTTAATATTTATTATACTTACGTATCCCATTAAGTGTTTCTCATCAACGTTAGTTGAGGAAGGTGAAGATGAAGAAGTATTAGTTTTTTTCCATAATAAATTTGCAATAAGAACGAGCAAGAATAATATAAAGAACACAAATAGCGTAGCTACACAATTTCTAAAAGATTGATCTCTTTGTGCTATTTTACGATCTTTCTGATTTGCAATTTGATATTTTCCACGTGAAGGCATCTTGCTTTTATTTTCACTAAAGATTGTTTTCTTCGATATTGATTATCTGTGAATTAAAAAATGCAACGCAAAAAGTATTTATTCGATTACATAGATATCTATTATTATCCGTATAATCACAAAAGAAACAAAATATTTTGATCCTATTTGTAAAATATTGATAGGAAATGTACAATTTGAATCTTAACCATACAGGTCTCTTCGTCCAAATTGACTGTAACGAACATATTTTCTTGACGGTTGGTCTTAACTGGAAAGGCTTGCGGTTTTGATAACCACATCCTTCCGAATACAATCAATTAAAGATAGGCAAGATTCACGTCACATATGTAAGATTATTTCCTTGATTAGTTTCTCACTAATGAGATAAAATATATATTGTTATTTCTATGCATCGACATTTTTTTTCTATTCAATTTTAATGTCGTTGGTTCAAAAGACAATAATTAAAATATTTAACATAGAGAAATATAAGTTACTTATGTTGTTAATATTTATAATACAATTATCACAGATATGTAAACTACAAAATATCGTACGCTATTGTAAAATGCAACCTGTAGTTTTTCAATGATCCCATTGCACGTACTATGACAATAACTTATTTATATTATAGGCTATATAATTTAAATAGGATTAAAAAATATATTTAAAAACTATTCGCCCGTTTGCTGCATCGTGTATATATCGGTGTTGCGTTTTATTTCATTTTCGGTCGAATCGCATCGTATAAGTGCTTCGATTGTCGAACCAATATCTCTCGAAATCGGATTGCTTCCTATTTTTTTAATGTTCGAATCATCTTTCGAATCATTTGATTTTAACATTTCCGAGGTAATCTGCAATCAAAAGAATTAAAAAATTATATTTAATTGTTTAGGAAAAAACAATCTTTGTAAATGTTAAAATGTTAAAATGTTAAAAAAAAAATGTTATTACTTTTCTTTGTATTTCATCAGCCTTAAATTTCTCTAATTTTTCCTTATCGGCGACTCCAATAGCAGCCTTTGATGACATTTGTCTCTTTGGAGTAGGTTTTCTTGGCTTGAATGAACCAGATGCTTTTTTAGGCAACTGGGAACTTGTGTGCTTTTTAGTCTCAATTGACTGATCACAATTGTGAGTAATTAATTGATCCTTAGTTTTAAATGCCTAAATATTATCATATGAAATAAGTTAATAATTATAATTTTCAACATTTACATAAACTAATATAAATTAATACTCACGTGTGAACAAATATCACATTTTAAACTATGTTTGTTCATTTCATGATGTTTGAGTGCTTGCGCCCGATGAAAATTACGATTACAGTGACTGCAACTGAAGCGTTTAATATTACTGTGCGTGAGAAGATGCCTTTTTAATTTATCCGGACGTGAAAATTCACTCATACAACCCAAGTATCCTCTAAATGGACATTTTAATCTTTTTGTTAAGTCGTGAATCAGCATATGACGACCAAGTCGATCCTTTCGTTTAAATCTAGCTGGACAATGCTAATATTAAAAAATACATTGAAATAAGTTTGTTACATATTAAAATTTGTTAATACAATTATACAAATGTGAAATAAAGTATACACGTACTGGACACAAAAAAGGTGTTTCCTCGCTATGAATTAATTTGTGATTGGCTAAATATTGCTCTGTTTTAAAGGCTTTACCACAGTCTTCACACGCAAATCGAGCAGATGAAGCATGTGTTTTTAAATGCCGTCTTAGAAATCTTTCAATCAAGAAACTCTTTCCACAATGTAAACAAGCATAGTCATGTGTGGTGGTTTCTGTATGATGTTGTAAAGCTTCCAAATTAGAAAATGATGATTTGCATATAGAACAACAATAATATTTTTCTGTCGTTTTTTGTTTTTGGACGGAATGAGCATATTGATGGAGTCCTAAGTCTGATAAAGTATTAAACACTTCACCGCAAACATGACAACGATATTCCGACCGTTTGTGACTACGAGTGTGCTCCAAAAAGTCTTCTAGTTCGGCAAACATCATACTACAACTACTTTGCACACATTTGTACACTTTCAGTGCTAGATGAGAAACTATGAGATGGCCCTTTAGAGCTTTGTACGAATCAAATATTTCTTTACAAAACTGACAGTGATAGGTACGATCTATACTTCCATCTGGTGGAACCTATCAAATACTACTAATTAATTGCAAATTTAATATATAATAAAATGATAAACTTATATTATAATAATAATACCTCAGGTGGTAGTGAGTGTATGGCAGTGCCAGGCCACACTTTATGTGATGACATATGTTTTTTTACATTAGACTTTTGTGCAAATGCTCTTCCACACACTACGCATTGATAAGGTTTTTCTCCTGTATGAGACCGTTCGTGTTGTTGCCAGTAAAATTTTTTTGCGAACTGTTTACTACAATAACCACATTTATACTGTAATAACACAAGTAAATTTTTGAATAAAAATATAATATATGTAAACAAATTAATATATTTGAAAAAGAGAATGAAAATAATGTGTACTTTTAAATTTTGTGCTTGTTCCACATTTTCCAATTCTATTGATACTGTGTCAGGCGATAATGTTTTACAATTTATAGAATTAATCAAATTTTCTTCTTGAGAGATATCACTTTGTAAAATCTGGGATATCTCTTTCGATTCATTTTTCATAGGTTCATTATCTCCTATGATTCCAGAATTTGTGAAAGCATCAAAACCTTCGGAACTTAATATAATTGGAACACTAAATGTAGAGTCAGTTGTAAAGTAATTTGCATTTTCTTGATCCATACTAAAGAAAAAACATTATAAGAGATTTGTATTAATTTTTAAGAAAATTAACATCAAAAGTAGAGAAAATCTAACTTACCTAAACAACATATCAGTTTCTTCGAGTATAATAGATCCTCCGAGTTGATCCGTCCTTACAAATGTTTCTTGAGGATTATATTGCGATTCATCTTGACTAGTATCTTCAGCACGTACAATATGACTCTCGTCATTTACTAAAAATTGACTCAAATCCACCGTTTGTTCTTGCGTTTTTTGATGTGTTCTTTTATGTAGAACGAACATGTGAAGCGACGTGAATTGACTTTTACATTTTCCACACTGAAATATATCTTCTTCATCTTGATCTATTGCTGAAATGAGAAGAAATGAACTTATACTATGAACTTGAATTCATTATGAAAAATGCTTAGTGAACGTAATGTTCTATGCATACCTGACTGTTCTACTTCGGTAATAAGATTTTGAGATTCTATTAAAGATTGTACAGAAGGGCTATCGAGTGAAACACCTACGAAGGGATACGAAACGACGTTAGTAGCAAATTTATTCTTTTCTTCTTGTAAATTATCTTATTATCCTCTTGAGTCTTTATTGGTTAACCCCACCTACTGAAAACACTCGCAAGTTTTACCTGTCAGAGCGTCGAAAATAGATTGTGCCATATTTCACTGTAAATTTAATGCTTCATTTTAAAAGAAAAGCAACAATCAGAATGCTTCATGAGTGGTCTAATCTGTCAAAAAAATGCAAACATCCAGTTGAAAACATATCGAAAATTCCTATGCTGTGACAGCGTTGTTGCTGCCTAAGGCAGTGTATGGTAATCGATATGTCGACCAACAACAACGATTCTATCTTTTAAATCGACTATACACATATAATATCAATGTGAGTGTACGGAATGAATTTCCTCTATAAATTTTTTTCTGTTTTCAATTAGTAAGAATATTTTTTGAACAAGGACAGTAGCAATAGTCAAAACTAAAAGTGTGAGTCATTTTGTCATATATTTAACAATTCGTTTAACAATTTTTGTTCGTAGAGTTGTCTTTAAAAAATTGATTGAATTAAAAGAAAGATATTAATGATTTATTAAGTTAAAAAATAAAAATAACAATTAAATATAATTGTTGATGTTTAAATTCGTGGATTATGATTATTTCTTCCTTATTTATTATTAATGTGTATACAAGGTTAAATTAAAAAATCGATAATCGCGTGATAATCTTGTGATAATCGAAAGTGGATAGCTTTCAAAAGCTAACAGTAGATGGCGTTTCGTATAACATTGGCAGCACTGCGTAGTTAAGAGGCTTGAAAAAGCTACAAATAATTTTGGGTAGTGGCTTTGCGAGCTTCCCGTAACGTTGTAACCTTAATAGTTCTCATTTAGATTAAATCGTGTTTAATAGTCGTTATTAATGAGTCAACTGTGTCCTCCGAAAGAGTCTTAGCAGATATTTGTTGTATAAACGCGATAAAAGTGTCTATATTACACGAATTAGTGGTGTTCCATCGCAGTGCCGGTTTGTTATTGCATCTATTTAGAAAGAAGATTATTAGGCAATGGGAAACATTCACACTTGTGGTCCAAACGAAGCCCTCGTTGTATCAGGTACATTTAGCATTATTTATTTAATATTTATATTACTTCAAGCAATGCGGAATGTTGATTTAGGACTGCTATGCTTGAATCTTGAATGAATCATACAATGAAATTGAATGACACTTAATATTAATTTATATTAATACTTAGTTGTTAAAAGATTGACGCATGCAAAATTTATCTCTATGCATTTTATCATACCAAAAAAATATTTCTAATTTGTATAATATTTATATGTTTGGTTTAATATCAATAATTTGTACCTTTGAAAGAATTTTAGACAAAACAGACATTTTTACTTCTTCTCTCTCTTTTTTTTTTCTTTTTTTTTCTTTTTTTTCTTCTTCAATTTGAATTAATATCTGTTTAAAAACAAATATCATTGTAAAAGTTATATCGGAATCAATTTTTAAACAATTATCGTTAAAAGGATTGAATTTTGTGTTGCCACATCTATAAGTTTATCATCTATGTAATATAATCTAGTATTAGGAATTATATAAATTGTTCGATAAAAAAGAAAAAGGAATTACTGACTATAATTTTAAACTTAGAATGATAAATGAATTGTATTGGTTATAGGCTTATTAATACAATTGATTATAAGATTAAATGTCTAATAAAACACTAAACGAATGGGATAAGTTTATAACTCGAGGCAAGTTGATATATAAGTATTACATTAATATTTCCGATTTTCAAGAAAAACAATTAAAAAGTTTAAATCAAATATAGTTTAAATAATTATTGCATATATATATATACTTTATAATTATACAATAAAATAATCATGATTAATTAAATATATATATATTTACGTTGTATGTATGATTATATTGCTCAAGCGCGTTCATGGTATAATTATTTCTCGTTTATGATCACGCGAAAATCATCGAATACAAATACATATATATATGTATTATTTCTCGTTTATGATCTACCATGTCATTGAGCAAGTACGATCAAATACATAACGAATATACGATTAATAAATAAATGCCGACTTTTATCAATAATATATATATATATATATATATATATATATAATTTATTTATATATCTGTTTAAAAACAAATATCATTGTAAAACAGATATTTATATAATATATTATAAATATATTTAAATATATATATATATATATATATATATATATTTAATTAGCCATGATTATTTTAGTTTATAATTAGGTGAAACTGTAAGAAATATTAATAAAACATTTAATTCGTGACTTTAGTTCGCCACTAGAAGTCTTGCTTCAACGTTGGATATTTATGGAAATGAGTCATCTTATTGAATGAGATTGAAATACACGTGTTCAACGTTTTTCTTTTCTTTGTCGAGATATTTTATTTAATACTGTTACAATTTTATATTATTACGATTATTTCTAAAAAAGAGTTTATAAAAATAAAATTATTTTTCGCATTTTTCTTTTTTTTTTTTTCCCCCGAACATATAATATCCACCACATGTTAGTTTATATGATATATGTTAATATATACGTAAAAAGTAAATTATTTCCTTATCGCTTCGTGGCACTTGTTATTGCGAATAAAACATTCGATGAATCAATTATGTAAATTACCGCGTTGGGGATTATCAATGACGTCGAATATTTCATATTTTATTAGATTGAACACGATTGTATAGACGTAAAGAATAAAACTTGGGATTTATTTATTAATTGTATATTCGTATATTATATATTTGATAGCACTTGCGTGAGCTCAAGGACGAGGTAGATCATAAATGAGAAACAATTATATCATGAACATGTTTGACCAATGTAATCATACATCGACGTAGTATTTACTTCAAGTTTACTATGCGTGTTAGTCGAATGAACGAATTAGCTAGTTACTTCCTGTTGCGTCTCTCGACCAATCTTGTTTGATCATATCAGCAGCTTTTTCACCGATCATGAAGATACCAGCATTTACGTGGCCGATTGGTATAGTGGGCATAATAGATGCATCGACTACTCTGAGATTTTTTATACCATAAACTCTTAAACGCGAATCAACGACAGCATAGGGATCAGTTTTGGGTCCCATTTTAACGGTTCCTATCTCGTGATTCATCATGAATGGTAAATATTTGATAGCACATCGCCAATAATCGTCGGTATTAAATTCATAGAATTCGCAGCCGGGTATTTTGATATCGTGTAATCGACTATTGTATGCAAGGAAAGGTTCCGTTTTAGATACGTTGATGGCATGTTTTATACCTTCAAGTAGGATTTCGATATCATCAGGATGAGAAAAGAAATTAGGCTCTATCTTGGGTGGTACGAAAGGATCTTTCGACGTCAGGGTAAGACGACCAACACTTTTTGGACTTTGAATTATCGGCCAGATCGATAAGCCATCTCTATTTTCGATCGGTTTATAAACTGTATTATAAAGGTCGTCCGTCATTCGTATATTCTTTCTAATGTCTAGACCCTTGTCTGAATGTATCGAACCTGAAGCAAAAAGAAGTTCGATGTCCGGCTTTTCAGATGGAGCATACTTCGTTCTTATAAATGCCAAAGCTTCGGCACCACCAGGTATAGCGAGGTAGCCATTTCTTTTAAACGCATACTCCCATAACGAGTGCGGATTAAACACTTTACTTTGTGATAGAGATACGGGTTGATCTATTAAGAAGGTTAGACCGAGGAAACCGATATGTTCGTACATGTTATATCCGACTTTAGAATCTTGAATCACTTGAATTTCCAGCTCTTCGAGGTGTTCCTTTGGTCCTATACCCGAAAGCATAAGTAGTTTGGCAGAATCGATCGTACCCGCGGATAAAAGCACTTCTTTCGTGCTAAATACGAGTTTTTTATTGTTATTTTTGATGTATTGGATGCCGTAAGCTTGGCGATTTTCATCAATAAGAACTTTTGTTACTCTGGCGCCAGTTACGATGTCCAAGTTAGGTCGTTTCACTCTAAGATAGGCTTTTGAAGCGCTACAACGCGCTCCCTTGTCCATGTTGAGTTGTAAATATGAATAACCTATTCGTTTTTCGCCATTATAGTCGAGAACATCATAACCGAGTATTTTACCAGCTTCAAGAAATGCTGTGGATAGCTCAGTATGAAAAGGAACGTATTCAACGCACAAGTATCCATCTTTTCCGTGATATGGTGAATTAATAATACCTGTAATGTATTAATTAATTTTATTCAATTTGCAATATTTCCTACTTTATAGATTTTATTTTAAACATTTCTATAAATATTTCTAAGTAATGTACAAGTGAGATCTCGAAAGAGAAAAATTTCAAGATATTAGTCGAACGAAGGATGATTCGGTTAGTCTGACTAACGTTCAGGCTCTAGTGAATAGACAAGAAGGGTGAGTAATCGAAACGTGACTACTCTCGTTGGAGGGTTAAGACACCCCTATTTTGGGGTAACTGAGGTCCAAGCGATCCAACGAACTAAAATGTTTTATATGAGTTTTCCATTCAAATATCATTCACTGTATTATATTTTGTTTGTTTATAATATTTCTTGTTGTTTACGTTATTTGGATATTAGGTATATAGTTAAAAAATAAAGTGAATGGGTTTGATTTGAACTTACCAGGAACGTCGAATTTTTCACTCTTTATGTAATATGGTAGAATCTCTTCGTAAGACCAGCCTTCGTTGCCCAAGGCCGCCCAGTAATCATAGTCCAACTTGTCGCCACGTGTAAAAATCATATAATTAATTGTGCTGGTTCCACCGAGTGATTTTCCACGTGGCCAAGCACATTGCCGATTGATCATTCCAAAACAGGTATTATTTTGGGGTTCTACATTGTAACCCCAATTATAGTCCGTCCTTTGGAGTATATTAACGAATATAGGAATCTGCTGTATCAAGTTTTCCGGATAACCTGCTTCCAACAATAAGATCTTCCAATTTTTATTTTCTGATAAACGATTAGCGAGAACCGAACCTCCGGAACCTGCTCCGACTATAATAAAATCGTATTTCTCCCATTTAGGGTAATAAGTCGTTTTGATTTGTACATCCTTGTCCTTATATTCTTTTAAAAGATCGAAAAATGTTGCACTTCTTACCGTAGATATTAAAGAAAGTAATGATAATACAATGATTATTCGTAACATCATGTCGAAAATCGATTATATAGAAGAATTTTTTCTTACTGTCACATTAATTTACGAACACGTGAACAAAGAAATTAAAAACAAATACTTTTCGATACTACCTTTTATAATCTTGTGCTCTTGTGAAGTGTTCAAAGTTAACTGACCGGTTTCTATATATATATATATTTTAGAAATTCACTTTCTCAAAGTACTTACATAACAACTTGTAGGTCTTTACGATCTTTTTTTTTCTATACTCATTTTATCACGAATTTCATTATGATGGACCACTATCAAAATAAGATTATTTTAATTATTTTTTCCAGAGGATTTATTATTAATTTTTTTCGACATATACCTACTGCCATTAATTTTAATTTCTATTGGCAATGTTTTCTATAAAAAAAATTGTTTGTCTTGTGCTCGGAAGTATTAAATTTGTTTAAAGAGAGTGAAACAAAGAAAATAATTGTGTGTGTGTGTGTGTGTATAGAAGTATATATGTAGAAGAAAATAACAAGTTTGTCGGACGCTCAATCTCACGTAATAAGAAATAAAAGAATACTTATATATAATACTCAGTCTTTTTCAAAACACAATCATTGAATACTGCCTTTCGTATTTTTTCTTCTTTCTTTTATAACAATATCAGCTTGTTTATCAACTTATTTATAAAACATGCTAATAATCGAAATTTTTGCTGATGGAAGACAAAAATAATCGAATATTGCAAATTCTTTCTTAAACAATTATCCTTACGATTTTCTTATTCTTATCGTATTTTTTAATATTTCTTTACATAATATTTTTATTATTATGTATCATATTTTTTAATGGTAAATAATATATACAGGTAAAATATATACATATATTTCTTCTTATACGTATCATAATATTTACAATTAATCTTATATTTAAAAGAAAGATGAGAATTAAGAGAAATAGAAGAAAATAGAAATAATACACAATCGTTCGATTAGATTAAGCGCTATTAGAATTTTATGGCACACGGAAATAATTATACCTGAGTCGTGTATATTTTTAACTAGCACTATCCTTGCTATGTTAAAAATCTTCCGTCGTAAAATAGACATCAATTGTACACATAGCTCCTGGTTTGGTTTTTTTTCTGCTTGTCCCAGTCTTTCTAATTCATATTTTCAAATATATCGAACGTAACAATATCTTTGTTAATTATTTCCTTTCCCTTTATCTTTTACCTTCTATTAGTTAACAAATTTTTATGAAAGTTTTATAGTAAGTTTTAAGTATTGTATTAAGTATTCATTAAAAGATTTTTAACCGGGACTCAAACCCAGGTCTTCCGCTTTGTAACCATTAAGCTATCTAGGTCCTTCGGTCAATCTCTTCACGAATGCCTATTTATATTAAATGGAGATACTCGTTCCCACACTATCATTTGGTTGAATAAGATAACCAATCGCTCTTGATGAGATCTGCACCTTTTTCACCAATCATGATAGCTGGTGCATTGGTATTACCACTACAAATCGTCGGCATTATAGAGGTGTCGATGACTCTTATATTTCGGATACCATAAACCCTTAGTCTAGGATCCACAACTGCTGTAGGATCGTTTTGAGGTCCCATTTTCGTTGTACCGACCGGATGATAAATTGTCATGGAAATATGACGAATATGACACTCCCAGTAGGCATCTGAACTGAATTTAAGATGTCGACAGCCAGGTATCTTCAGTCGATGTAACCTAGTACCAAACTGTTTGAAAACTTTCGCTTCGGCGAGTTTAACAGCTATTTTCGCACCTTCAACGAGAGTGGCTATGTCTAACGGATCGTCGAAGTAGTTAGCGTCAATTATTGGATTGTGAAAGGGATTAGAGCTTTTTAGTTTAACTGTACCACGTGATCTGGGTCTGAGGAGAAGAGGTATGAAAGTGAAGGCATCCTTGTTTGCAATCGGATCGTAAACAGTGTCGTAAACTTCGTCTTTTATTCCCAAAACTTTTTTGATTTGTACGCCACCGTCCGAATTAAGCGACGCCGGCGCCATGTGGATTTGAATGTCAGGATAATCGATAGACTTGTTGGCAAATTTTGTGTTGATAAAAGCATATCCCTCAATACCACCGAGAGTGGTCATAGGTCCTTTTCCATTGGCTGCGTAATGCATAGTCACTGGTGCGCCATAAAAACGTTTTTGAACTATCGCTACCGGTTTATCGACGAGGAAAGTAAGACCGCCCATTCCTACGTGATCTTGAAGATTTTCACCGACTCTGAGATCTTTCAAAAGAGGTATGCCAATCTGACGAAGATGTTCCTTTGGTCCAATACCGGAGAGCATAAGAATTTGAGGGCTATTTATAGCACCTGCTGATAGAATTACTTCCTTGCGAGCTCGAACGTATTGTTTACGACCATTTCTCACAAATTCTACACCGACAGCTTTCATGGTGAAAGGATTGATAACAATTTTTGTCACGTGCGAATTCATAGCCGTGTGAAAGTTCCTGCGTAACCTTATAGGACGAAGAAAAGCTTTTGCCGTGGAACACCTGCTGCCTCTTCGAATAGTTCCTTGCGGTATCATAAAACCGGTTTGAAATTCCCCGTTTATATCTCTCAAATCGTAGCCTAATTCTACACCAGACTGCAAGAATGCTACAGCGAGGGGTGTGATCCATGGTGATTCTTGAACGGTCAAGTAACCACCCGTTGAATGATAAGGATTGTTTCGAAGATAGGGATTCCTGTTGTCTTCGGATTTTTTGAAATAATAAAGCGCTTCTTTGTAACCCCAACCAGGATTACCTAAGGCTTCCCAATAATCATAGTCGTGTCTATTACCTCTAACATAAAGCATGTAATTTAAAACGCTCGATCCTCCGAGAACCTTCCCTCGTGGCCAATTACAACGGCCACCTTTCATCGCGAGACAAGCTCTTCCCGTAGCTTCAATCTTATACTTCCAATCTAATTTAGTTAACTGTAGATAGGCAGCTAACGAGGGGACATCTGTTATTTCGTTTTCGTCCGGTCCAGCTTCCAGTAATAAAATGTTCCAATTTGAAATCTCAGAGAGTCTGTTTGCTACAACAGCACCTGCCGATCCTCCACCGATCACGATAAAATCGTATTCAGGATTTAGAGGGTATCTATCGATAGGTCGACTTTCTGGATCCAGCTGATCATACTGATAGTAAGATAGAGCAGCTATAAGAAGTGGTACCAACCAAAGACCAGTCCCTACTAAGCCTAACGCACCTTTCAAAGCCGTCGTTATGACTATCGTACTGAACACCATCCTTTTCGTTACTTTTTGATAATGATTAATGAACCGACTACTGGTTAAAGTAACAGTTCTCTTTTTATTTTTTGATGCAAAAGCCGACCTAATTTTTTTTCTCCTTTCGAAACGACTTTTATACAGACTTCGTCATAAATCGATATCCGGCGGTCGGCTACAATAAATGTTTTCAACTCTGCGCACTAGAAATGGGTGGTCGACATCGGTCCTTTTCATTCTGAGTTGGCTATCGCTAGCCGTACTTCCATGGAAATTCTCGACCTTCCTGAAAAAAAAGGAAAACAAAAAATGCAGTGTATATTGTTTGTTCGTTTGTTTGCGTGTCTATCTTTGTGTGCGTGCGTGCGTATGTGAGTGCGCGTAATTATCTTTTCTCATTCTTGTATAATAACTATTACAATGTTTACTTTGTATAAAACTCGACGTGATATTGTAACAGTCTTATGAAAAGTGACGAAAGAAAATTCGGTCAGAGATTTTTATATTGAAAACACGTGCGAATCGGCAGGATCATCTCGTTTCTCTTTCTCATTCGTTTCGTTTAAAGACAAGGAGATGTTGCCGATCGCATAACGGGGAAAGGTGAAAGCGCTTTGCTAACATAAACCTCGTTTATGTTCGGTTTCTTCTGTGAGAGTCATAATTACATTACACATCTTTGAATTTCTTTATTCAGATAAAAGATAACGTAGGACTTTCTTGTTAGTTCATTACCAATTTAGATTTTCGCGATCAGTATGAACATTCTTTATCAAGCTGCGAATTAAATTTATTATGTATTATACTTTCTCGTCGGAATTAAGATAATATCGGAAGCAGAATAAGAAAGGATTGAGAGTTCTTGGATAAAACGTAAATTTCGCGTGTTGTTAACGAGGAACGTAACGCTGTACTTTCTTTACTTTTCCTTCTGAAATAATTTGTTGGATTGGACACCGGAAGTAGAGGTTTATTACATATGAGTTCCGGGATAATCATTACCATTTCTTTCATGTTCCTCTTGATGCATCTATTGCGATGAATTATTTTCAATGATGTGTTTTCTCTCTCTCCCTCCTTCTCTTCCTCCCTCTCTCCCCCTCTCTCCTTCCCTCTCTCCCTCCCTCTCTCCCTCCCTCTCTTTCTCCTTTATTATTATCATTATTTTTTTAAATCATGAAACACTTTCTTTTTGAAACTATTATTGGAAAAGGAAGTATGTATGTAATATAGGTGAAGGAATGGTGCAAGATATTTTGTGTGATGAATAACTAATTAAAAAAAATTAATTAAGTAATTAATTAAGTAAATTCTTTTAGAATATGGTTGAATATAACGTAGACAAGTATATTACTCAATGTTAAAGTATTCGTTAATGTCTCTATCGCCAGAATACATTTGTTTAAATTGTTATGATAACATGTCATTTTTATTTCTTTTTTCTTAGATTGTGTCGAGTTTATGGTATAAGAAGCTCATGTGTAAAGAGGTATATATTGTATATACTGTAATTATCTTAGCTTCGTAGTTAGCTAAAGAGTGATTTAAAAGTGAGAGTGCAAATACTAGTGTCCTTCGAGAATATGAAATTGATAGAATTCTACGGTTTATGTAATTTCTATGAATAAAGATGCCCTGAATACTTAATGTGAAACGATAGAATTAATTATAAGATTGTACGTGTAAAAAGTGACAACGAGTTCTCGTATTCGTTAAACCTGTTTTACTATTAGTAGAATATTGTAGAATATAGAAATAATCGAAAGTAAATATAAATTCGCGAATGGCTTAATAATAATTATTGGTCCATTGCAAAATTTTGCATTTCATTTTTTTCAATATTAAATACCTTGGTTATCTGTCAATTATCTTCCTCGATGATAAACGATCCAAGAGATAAGTCTAATTAATCCATATCTTCAATAACGAACTTTTCTTCTTTCTTGAAAAACTTTCAATGAGGCTGACTCACAAAACTATTTTGAACAAGGTTTTAGCCGGCTGGAGATGATCATCATAAGTGACCACGAAGATACCTGTAATAACAGTGAGGAGAACGATACTGCACTATACCTAGTATAGTATAGTTCCTACTCCCTCTACCATCTGTCCACCTCTTCCCATGGATTTCTTCTTGTCTTCCTCTAAGACTTACCGCTTACTTGACAGTGAAAGTGTTCTCTTACTATATACACACCTATCTCTTCTCTTAATGTATACCTACGCTTAATATTGTATATATATATATCTATTTGTACATTCTCCAAGAATAGACACAAGACTATTGCGTTAGCGTTAGGATAGATTGCACCAATAAATTTCTATTACTTCCGTTATACCCGTATTTAACAAGAACAGATATTTTAGTTTTATATTAGGTTTATACTTTGTCGCGATTGTTTATTTTCAGAGAAAATCGATCATAGAGCCAGTCTCTCATGGAGAGATCTAATTTATTCTAACTTCGTAATAGTTACGCATAAAATAACTCAGTGATTAGTACAAAGTACGATTACAACATATTTGCTTTAATTAATATAAACTGGTTCAATGCCGATACTCGTATAGGTCTTATTCTATTTGTAAACGTGCTTGTGTATTTTGTTTTTTCTTTCCTATTTTTATGAAAGATGCCATTAAAGATAATTTATTTTCTAATTGTGTTTAGGAACAATTGTAAGTAGTGAATTGTTTTCTAACCGATGTCTTTTTCTGCTTAAATATTTTTTTAAGCAGATTTCTCGAGTGATATTCCTCGTTTCTATGTAGGTACGTTCTTTGTTCAAAAAAATTATAAATATTTTGGAAGATTTAATTGTTAATATTTTTAGATGTCTTACTTGATATGTTCGAAGAGTATCAAGAAACATGTGAATCCGATTTCAAGTTTTCACATGAATATCCGGTTTAACATGTTTCCTTTTTTGTATACATTTCATGTATTTTAACGTTTAGTAAACGATAGTACATGACAACTCGATAAGGCTTCTGCTTTCACTATTCTCGCACGTTCTGCCGAAGAATCTGTGAAATTTATAAAGCGCAATATACATATCACGCATTTATCTTTCTTCTTGCTATTAATAGATACATATTTTATCTATGTAGTTAATAATTACCAAGTTCAACTGATTTATGTTCATCGTATTATCGATGAGAAAATCGAATGAGAAGCAAAAACTAATCGCATGAGAAAAGTTTTAACGAGAAGGTATAAAGATAGTTACGTAAAGAAACATTTAGCTTCATAGATAATAATCTTGATACCATTCTTTTCGTAAAAGTGTATTGCGAGGAGAAAATTTAACGAGAAAGTTGCATTGCCATTTCTTTTACTAATAGGTTCATACATGGATGAGTCTCTGTAGTTGTACGTTGATTTAAATTTTTCTGAGACCGTAGTTAACATTTGAACTTTCAACAACACTTATTATTTTATTTTTTACTTCTGAATAAAATTATCTAAGAGTTTCGAAATGGCACATTTCATTTATTTCACAGAACAAAAAAGACAAGTTTATCAAGCTAAATACTTTTGAATCTCTATTTGCAAAGTATCCCTGAGTTTATCATGACAATATAAATACATATAATTAAACTAATATACATTATAAATAATAATTATAACATATAAAATTATTGACTTATGTGAATTAAAATTATTTACAAAGTTCTTTCTTTTAATATTTCCAGTCCTCTTTAATAATATCGCTTGCTTTTTCGCCGATCATGATAACTGGTGCATTAGTATTTCCATTAACAATGGTAGGCATTATAGAAGCATCAACGACTCGTAAACCTTTCACGCCGTAAACTCTTAATCTTGGATCCACGACAGCTGTTGGATCGTTTCTTGGTCCCATTTTACACGTACCCACTGGATGATACATGGTGAAGGTAAATTGTCGTATAGCGCACTCCCAATATTCATACGTAGCGAAAGGAAATTTTTGACAGCCTGGTAGTTTAATAGAATATGGTCTCGAACCAAATCTTTGAAAGGCACTTGTGTTTGAAACAGCCATAGCAATTTGTATACCGTCTATCAGGATGTCTACATCTTCTTTGTGAGCGAAATAATTCGGAATAATATCAGGATGAGTCAAAGGATTTCTGCTTTTTAGGCGAATCCATCCTGAACTTCTGGGTTTCAATAAAAGTGGTAATATTGTCCAACTGTCAGCATTTTTTAGTGGTTTGAACACCGTATTATAAACGCTATCTCTTAGTCCGACAAACTTGGTTACTGATTCACCATCGGAATTGATGGAACTTGGAAGAAAGTGAAATTGAATGTCCGGATAAACGCCAGAAGGATCAGCGTATTTAGAATTGATAAAGGCCAAGGCTTCGATTCCTGGAGTAGTCAGGGGCCCTTTGTTATATATTGCATAATTCAGTAATATTGGTAGTGTCTGTAGACGGTCTCTTTTCAAAGTAATTGGTTCGTTCACTGTAAAGCTCAATCCACCGAGACCAACATGGTCCTGAAGATTGTCACCTACTCGAAGATCAGATAATACCGGTATACCGAGTTCCTTGAGATGCTCTTTCGGTCCTATGCCTGAGAGCATTAGCAATTGTGGTGAATTGATCGCTCCAGCTGACAGAATGATCTCTCTCCTTACCCTAACTGTTTGTTTTAAACCATCGCGTAGGAACTCTATTCCTGTAGCTCGCTTGTCGGCATTGAAGAGGACTTTCAATACTTGAGCTTTCAAAGCTATGTGCAAATTCCGTCTGTTCTTTACTGGCCATAGAAAAGCTTTAGCTGACGAGCAACGACTTCCTCTGCGAATCGTACCCTGCATAATCATGAAACCAGTCTGACTTTCACCATTGATATCACGATTTTCATAACCGAGTTCTTGTCCAGCTTGTAAAAAGGCAATCGATAATGGTGATCTCCATGGTGGTTCCTGTATTGTTAAGTAGCCTCCCGTTTTATGGTAAGGTGATCTTTGCAAATAAGGGTTTCTGTTATCCTCAGACTTGAGAAAGTAAGGAAGAACTTCCTCGTAACTCCAGCCGGTATTACCCATTCTTGCCCATTTGTCGTAATCCAATCTAAAATAGAATTACTTGCTATTAGTAATAATAATCAACGTGTAATAACGTCAGAGGTTATTGTAAAAAGGTTTCTCGTTTCTCACGTTTTTCACTTTATGGGTATAGGTATTAGATATACATATATTATATATACTATTAGATGTACATACGTATGTAGAACGTAATACGTCACGTAAGTAAAGAAGAATTACCTGTTGCCGCGCACATATATCATGGCATTTAGGACACTGCTACCACCCAAAACCTTTCCACGTGGCCAATTACACCTGTCTCCTACCATCGCGAGACAATAAGCTGATGTCATTGACGGCATGGTTTGATATTTCCAATCTAATTCAGA
Organism: Vespa mandarinia; assembly: GCF_050613455.1. Lineage (NCBI taxonomy): Eukaryota > Metazoa > Arthropoda > Insecta > Hymenoptera > Vespidae > Vespa > Vespa mandarinia. The sequence goes on along the minus strand of NC_140812.1, from coordinate 7,191,718 downwards.
TAATTGGCCGTAGCCAGCGAAAAGTGGTATGTTAGAAATTTCGTTTTCATTATCACCAGCCTCTATTAACAATACGCTCCAATTGGATACTTCGGATAATCTCGAAGCTATCACTGCTCCTGCACTTCCACCTCCCACAATGATGAAGTCGTACATTCGATTTAACTGGAGAATTCATTACCGAAAATAATTTACATCTTATTTATGTCTAGAAAAAAAAAGATGATTGAAGAAATTAAAATTAATAATTTACCTCGCGAGTATTTTTCGGAGGAGATTCAGGATCCATTTCATCGTATCTGTATAACGATAGTCCGATTGCCACAAGTGGTATCAAACCGACTCCTACGGCGGATGTCGTAGCAATTAAGGAAACCAAACCTATTGTCATTTCCTAGATTTATTCACCTTAATTTTTTTAACATAATATCGTCGCAGATATTGCGTTAATTATAAAATTATTCTTCGAAAATAATTATTTACACACCATCACTGTTTGTTTTATCGAGTATTTTGCTATTCGAATTTTGTAACTTTTAAATCATAGACACTTTCTTCAATTCAGATATTATGTTATAAGAAATAACTTGCTTAAAACTTGTCCATACTTTTCTCTTAAATATACCGGCGAAACACCGTAGACTAAGAGCAGTGTAAAGAGTTGCAATGCCGACGGTGTATTGAATACTGAGAGTGAAATCTTGTTAGATTCTCGGGCATCGCATCGACTTACTAGGTGAGGACGATTGTATAGCTAAAAAGAAAAAGTATCGAAACGTATTATCAATTTTTTCAGAGTGAAACTAATTTCGATGTGACTCTCTATTCATTGTTTATATTTTATTTCATTATTACAAAAATGTGAATATGCAAATGTGCCGGAATATTAATTTAAGTTCTTCATTAAAATTACTTGACTTTTGAAAGAATTAAAAGAATTAATTTATCGTTTGTCAAAATGAATTTCAATGAATCCAGTTGGTGAATGGTGGACAATAAAAATTAGATTTGCATGTGTAACGTATGGTTTTAGTGAATACGAATTCTTTTTCGTTGACGTCACGAAAGAGAATCCATTCTCGGATACTTTCACCTTTATGTGGTATATATGTTATATACTTTTTCATGCCTCTTCTTTGAGATATTTGTGAAAGTATTCACATAAATAGTACTAATTTGATTATTTTTATTACGTTTTCGTTATTTCTACAAATATTTTTATTAATCTCAATAGAAAAAGAATATTTTTAATTTGCTTTTAAATAATAATTTCAATAAAAAGAAAAAGCAAGGATAGGAAAAGTCGTTACGTTCGAATTACATTTCACTTCAAGACAATGTTCCAGTGCCTTCTTTCGGTGTTCTACTTTTCCTTCGAGAGTAAGAAGAAAGGCTGGTTCAGTCGATTCTAACTAGTTCTATATTGGTTTTACGTGATTTAATGTAGTAAAATATTTTTACTTTATTATCTCCTTTGCATTGTTATGTCGCACATATCGCAAACAAATATGCATTTCTTTATATCGAAATGCGTGTTGCATTTTAATAAGTCTCGAAGAAATGGAATCTCTCTTACTTCCTTGTTGTGATACAGAATTGACATTCCACACGAAGAACTGCATCGTGCTCAACGTTACGATATCTTTTCGTTTTGTTTTTTTTTAATATTGAATGAAAACAAATATCAATGTAAATATAAAACAATATTTTTCAATTTTATTTAAAAATTTAGATATGTTTCGTAATAGAAATTTATTTAACCGACATTATCGCGTTCAAGGAGTGTGAATGAAGTAAGAAGAGATTTTATCTATAGACTTTATCAACAGATTTTGCTTAGAGAAGGCGCTCTTTTCTCAAGAAAGTTATCCACGTAAAATTACATTGAAAATGTATGCGAGTAGAAAGCTGCAGTGTCTTTGAAGTGCTTTTTCAATCAATATTGCGAAAAACGTTTAAAAAAGAAATTTCTTTTTTTGAAATAATAATATTAATATAAGCTATAAGAATGTTTTTTCGCAATAGAGAATGAATCCGAATTGCTTCGATGTTATTGTTATATTTTCGTCTCTAAATTTGTAATAAAAACAACGTACGTATTTTATTCGCATATTGGCAGAAACGATTCTAATCGTCTATAAAAAAATTATATTTTCACAATAGCAAATTCTCGATTTAGACGTTCGAAAAAGATTTAATCCATTGGATTTTTTTCTCTTTGTTTTTTCATAAAAACTATGACAAATAATGTAGTTCGATTTTTTTTTTTTAATTTATTAGCTATTTATTATTTGCAAAAAAGATATACTTATTTTTTTTTTTATTTTTATCCCTTTATTGTGTAGTATATGACGTTGAAAATCTCTATTTTTCGTATCTATTTTCAATATCAATTTTCCGCAACAACGGCGAGAAAAATTATAAATCATAAGTTGAGAAAAATTTCAAACAGATTCTTTATTTGTTATAAGGAATATTGTTGTTGGAATCATTAAAATAAAAAATGAAGCATTCTAGAAAATTTAGTATCGATTTTCATTGAATCTTTTTTTTTACAATTTTCTGATTCTTAAAATAAGAAATTTTCGGAGTAAAAAACTGTTAAATCAAGCTATAATAGTAGTATAACATATATTTTTAATAACTTTTAAAATTTATTTTAAATTTTAATTTACAATTGAATTAATAGAAAAACTTGAAAAAATGGGAATTCCAAGTACTGCAACTGTATGGTCAAATCAATTGAAAAATTGTATGTTTTCTTCTGATGAAGAAATGAGAAAGGGAAACAGAGTTATGAAGGACTGATATAAATTGTAAATGCTGTGAAATGGTCTGATAAAATACTGTTGATTGTTGACGAAAACATTTTTAAATGCGCTTTTTGCATCGTATCAGCGATGATAGTCGATTCACATGGAGGAAATGTCCCCCATCTCGTCCGAGCTATAGACTCACTGATAGCGATGAATGAGGGCAGCGGCACTATGCTAGTATACCGTTTGTAGGCCATCAGCAAAATACCGCTCGCCGCGTTCCCGCAAATTAATTGGAGAACGTGCGTTCTTTTAAAGGATCCCGTGAGAAATGGAGAAGTAATTGCGCGATATTAAATGATGCGCGCTATGCAAATCTCACCGTGTATTTGATTGAATGAATTACAATTGTTTGTGTATCTCGTGTATGATGTGCAGTTAGTTGTACTGGTTGCTTCTGAAGAAAGCTTGAGAGTTTAGATGCTGTGAGTCTGAAAGATGTGGCTTGACTCATTCTTTTGCCTATTTTGAACTATCCACGTAAACTTAAATGAGATTGGTAAAGGGCGGAATTTGATATATGGAAAGGGAAAAAATAAATGCCCATTGGTCGGGGATAGTTCATTGGAATGTTTAAACATTCCATGTATGCCCCTTTGTTCTAGTGGTGTGTGATTAGAGGTTGATAATGGATATTACAAAGCTAGAAGCCAGATAAACCTTGGCTTATGGCGCCTAGGTGTCTACTTTCGTTATTTATTTATTAGCCGGATTGACAGACAAAGGTGACCACGTGGTTTTATCTATGCGCTTTGTTAGTTAATATCCAATAGGTTCCCACGGATAAATATTTCCAATGGTGATACATAACCCTTAAGATAAAATACCGCGAACAATGAAGAGACGCACGCGTGCGTCAACAAGTACTTATTATGTACATTTTATGGAGTATAGCCAATAAGTACAGTAATATGATGAGATAAAAAATCTTAAAAAAGCATTGACATTGAAAGCCCAAATATAGTAAAATTATATAATTAATAAAATAAAAAGTATTATCGTATTGTGTTCTGTTTATTGGATTTGATAATAATAAATGCTTGGCTTTTATATAAGAAGTCATTGTCTATTACATAATGTTTGAAGCAAACATCAATATAGTCATCTACATTTTAAAATACAAATTGTTTTTTATTTAAGTCAAGGACGAAAAGGAGGTAAAGAGGAAGGATGTCCTATGTCATATTCAGTATATGAAAAGTTACAAAGAAAGGAAATATGAGGACCAATTGCAGTTTCAATCAAATCCATTAAAAAAATGTGCAAATAAATGAAATAGCTCATTGATCAATCTTTTCTGATAAGACGGGACTTTGTAAAATCCCAGAATGTAAAGAATGTTAATTCTGAAAGTAAAATGTTTTATGGACTTTCACATTTAAAATATATTATATGCATATGTAAATATTGTACTCCAGTGTAATTTCAAAGTTACAAATTGTTTTTTTTTAACAAAATAAAAAATGGTAAAAATCAATTTGATAGTTTATATCGTAATGTTATATAATTATATTTTAAACAAGAACAGAATTGGATCATTACGATTGGATCTTAACGATAGAAAAAGAAAAAGGAAACGTAAACCTTAAAAAACAAGTGTTCAAAACATTCAATCTGTTTTCATAATTACTTTACACAACGCAATAATAAAAATATATATTTTACTTTCGTTTGCAGACCTATTCCAACTGTCTAATGTTGATCGAAAGAGGATGAGAAAGTCTCATTGCTTCTCTTTCTTTTGGACATCCAGTCCTTTTTTATGAGATCTGAACCTTTTTCACCAATCATTATTACAGGTGCATTGATATTTCCACTAGTGATCGTAGGCATGATCGAAGCATCGATCACTCGAAGTCCTTCTACTCCATATACTTTTAAAGAGGGATCTACGACCGCCATTGGATCAGATCGTGGTCCCATTTTCGCAGTACAGCTCATGTGATAAATTGTCATTGTGTATTGACGAATTGCACATTCCCAATATTCATCCGTGAACATTGGAAGATGTTTACAATTTAGCAATGACTTACTGTGAAATCTTATCCCTAATCTTTTCATGCTACTCGTTTCAGAAAATGCAATTGCTGCTTTGACTCCTTCTCGTAAAACATTAACATCATCAGGATTCGTTAAATAATTGTGATACATTAACGGATAATCGAGCGGATTTTTCGATCTTAATTTCACATATCCTCGAGATTTAGGTCTGAGTATCATTGGAAAAATGTTGAAACTATCATGATTAATGATTTCTCCATAGGCTTTATTATGCAAATCGTCCGTTACGCAGAAGTAATGCAAAATATCTTTAACGTTATTTATCGCGATAGAGTCAATCATGAATTCTATATCTGGCCAATCGTCCGTCTGATTGGCATATTTAGTGGATAAAAAGCCTACTACTTCGAGACCAATACTCGAGGTTAGAGGACCATTCTCGGTAATTACATATTTCAATATGGTGTTTATATTCAATAAGCGATTATAAACAATGCTGATCTCATGGTCGATAAGGAAGGTTAGACCAATAATGGATATATGATCTTGAAGGTTCTGTCCAACACCAGGTGAATCCTGGATCACTGGAATATCAAGATCTTCGAGGTGATTCTTTGCACCGATTCCAGACAGCATCAATAATTGAGGAGTATTTATAGCACCTGCCGAAAGTATAACTTCTTTCTTTGCAAATACGGTCTCAACACGACCATTCCTAATAAATTCTACACCGTATGCTCTTTTGGTACTTGGATCTATGAGAACACGCGTAACATGACTCCATAACGATAGGTGAAAATTCTTTCGAAATTTGATGGGACGTACGAATGCCTTGGCTGTGCTACACCTAGTGCCCCTGCGCATTGTATATTGAAAGAATGCGAAGCCCGTTTGTTGTTGGCCATTTATATCCACGATATTATAACCCATTTCTTCTGCGGCTTGAAGATAGGCTGGACCCAGAGGCGTATTATAAGGACAGTCTTGAATAGTTAAATAACCACCTGTAAAATCCATTTTTGCATGAGAATGAATGGATGACTCAATATCACTTGTAATGTCTTGTTGTTTCAAAAAATTAATCATCTCAATTTTCTTAATTTTATGAACAATCAAAATCGTAGCTCACCTGTGCTATGGTATTTGGTGTTCCGCGCCAAATATGAGTTTGTTTGATCCTGTGACTTTTTAAAGTATGGGAGTACATCGTCGTATCCCCAACCAGGATTACCAAAGCTTTCCCATTGATCAAAGTCACGACGATTCCCACGAATATACAACATGGTATTAAGTACGCTTGAACCACCTAATACCTAGAATCAATGGAATAAGATAATGTAATAATTTTAAGTTATTTTCACGAAAATAAACAAAGTTGTTTCAGTGGCTTATTATTGCTTTTGTTATTGATATATTCGCGGTCGGTTCTACTATATCATTTCAAATCCTTTCGCTGAGGACCGACAAGGTTGTCCTGTGTCAAATTAAAGTCTATATTCATTTTAATAGTAGAACTCGGAGAATTTTAGGTATAGATATTTATAAATCGTGTTCAGGTAACTGTTTAATTCAAAGGATCCAACATGGATGTTTCGTTTGATCAATGAGTGCAGTATATCTACCGCAATATGATTTATAGATGTTAAAAGATTATATACAATAAGTTTAATGCAAATTCATTTCTTTCTGGTATCTTCAGTTATCTGATACTTTTTTTTATTCCGTGACGTTATATTAGCAACCATCCATTTATTCTCCTTTGAAAACGACCTTATTTACGAAAGTATTTGAAAATTTTGTTCATCATTAAAGTATTATTTTCTCTTTAAACTGATTGTATTTTTCGTATACTCGAAACTTTTTGTATTACGACGCACAATAACTTAACATACCAGCAATGTAATTATAAAATAATTGATATTGTTATTAAATTCTTCAACGATCTTACGTCACAGGTGAATCAAAGAACTCACCTTTCCACGGGGCCAACAACAACGTTTATCTTTCATCGCTTGACAAGCACTATCTTGGTTTTCAGTCCTATATTTCCAATCTATTTTGGTATTTTGTAAATAGGTAGAGAATATCGGTACGTCTGTAATCATGTTTTCGAAACCACCTGCTTCTAAAAGTAGTACACTCCATTCTGGATTCTCTGTTAATCTATTAACAACAACGCTACCAGCTGAACCACCACCGACCACTACAAAATCGTATTCCTTTAATAGATTTTTCATGACTTTTGGTTGATTTGCGGTATCCATTAGATAATAATTGAAATAAATTAAGACAGATATTAGAAACGGTATGATATTCAGTTTTGCGATACCGAGTGCAGTCATACTCGTTTGTATCGCTGCTGCTGCAGTTGCCATATGGTTCGTCATTATTGATCGTGACTTTGAATTAGCTAGGCCTTTTTTTCCTCTTTGATGAAAGCGAAACTATTGTTTATATACTGTAACACTGATCAGTCAAGAACATTCAGTGAAATCATATACAACTTTTAATAGTTTGTTCTCCTTCTTTTTTATAAGTTTGAATGATCAAGCTTGCGTAATCAAACAAGATTATCATTCATCCATAAATATCCCTAATTATTTTTTCAATTCATGTATTTCTCAAATATTCGAATTAGCATTTCGTAGTTACGTCCAATACATGACAATATTTTTATTTATTTTTTTTTTCTGCATAATAATGATATCTTTTGTTGGACATCGGAACGCACTTGTAACAATTAGTCGAAATGAAATCTGAAATATTGAAATTCAAAAAATTATAAAGCTTTGTGGATATCTGTGGTATTTTCTTCGAAGTATAATGCTATTTTCTTTTGGTATGTATAAGATTTTATTAATGGAATACAAAATCTATTGGATTTTATATATCGTTTAGTATTTCTTCAATGTATCAACGTTTGTATCAATGCAGAATAGTGATATTTTAGTGATGAAAGATAATCATGATCGAAATGAATTTTGATTAGACTGATTGCGTGGGGAAGAATTCGAGTTTATGCGTGTATCATTTTACTTTTGTGTATGTGAATCAAACATAATGACTAATTACATCTGTAAAAGATGATCCATTCTCTGGAATTCTCAATTTCATGTGACTTATAGTTTTGTCGATAAGTAAGTCAAGGACCAAAATTATGTACAATTTTTATAAATAAAGAAAAGAAAAATAACGTATTCAATTAGACAATAATGTTATTGTCTAAAAATAAGTTTACACATTCTACTTGTTCTACTTCGATTAAAATATATATCAATATTTTGTATGATAATCATTTGTGATTATAATAGCTCGTAGATATTTTATTATTTATATATTGATGGTTAATTTTTTAAATACATCTGAATTAATATTCTTCCATTCATTATAGAAAGCATTAATAAATGTTATTCTTTTTTTATGTCGTTTGGGGTCACATTTCTGTTTAAATAGTACCAGAAATGCTGGATAGTATTCAAGTTTAGGTTTTGTGTTGTTTCCAGTATGTTTATATAGTTGTATTAAAAACTGTCATTGTCTATCTTTCGTGCTCATGAGTTGTAATATATATCTGTTTCGTATAGTAACGTTTTGAAAACCATTATAAAAAACAATAAAAAGAGATAAGATAATTTGATTTACGTGGATTACGTTATGTTCTACGGAATATTAGTCTTATTCATGCAATGATGTGAGAATCTATTTTACCTGTAGTTTCTATCGGTAGGTTTTGGGCAAGGTTTTAGGTTGAAGAAAACCGGTTATCCATAGGATATAACACTAGTGTTTATCGAATATTAAGTTGGCACATCCTTGATCTTAATTGTTTCATTAAGCGAAATTATGACACATTAATAATAAGAATAATATTTTGGTTCAAATAATAACGCTGTTATGTATTATAAGAAGATACCTTTGCAATAATGATTTCATTACCAAGGTAATTTATTTTTAAACTTCATAATAAAGTAACAAATTAGTTAACATTATAAATAAATAATAAAATATAAAATTACATAATTATTAGTAAATAAATTAATTTTGATTTTTCTTATTATAAATTTATTTTTATTTTAATTAATATTAATTCTTTTATATAAAAAACATTATGAATTTTTTTCGTCTTATTATTCAAGATAGAAGTCAAGGATATGTGAAAGGATATGTAAATGCTATGATATTAAATTGATTCCATTAATATTTTTTGATATCAATATTTCAATAGCTAATTTGTGTAAGAGAATTTGCTTTGAAAAAAATAGCTTTTATGATACGTTATTTATTTTCGTTAAAAATTTACTTTTATTCTTTTAGTTCCCACAGTAGCGTACAAAGAAATAAACCTATAATTCTACCGAACATAAATATCGAATATAGGTTTTCACTAAATACAAAATTTTAAAATTTATTAATTAGTTAGAAGTACATAATTACAGAAAAGAAAGAAACTGATTAATGCACTCTCAATCGATAATTTTTACTGACAGATGACGCCAATCAAGTTATATCAAGATAACATTAAGTAATATCAAAACCGATCAAATAACCTATAACGGCATTCCATTCACCTATCTATTTATATCTATATTTTTTAACTCATAATTGATTTTTTGCGGAGTTGTGGGATTTATTTATAGTTATTTGTTTCAGTATCTTACGCGAGACTGCTTATTGTTCTAAACTATCTTTTAAGCTATAAGTAGTGATTACTTCTTGTAATTATGATTATTTCTTCTATTTTTTATTTCAATCAACTAAAGAAAGAATCTGGTAATAATTATAATCATTCATACAACTGTTGATAACAAGTCCAATAACAAGTAAAGGACATGGATTCTCTCAGGAGTTTCCTAACTCACGGACGAATTATCATTACTGAACAAGATTATCCTCGAGATTAAAAAATCAATGTGATGCGAAGAGCACATGTACTTTTTTCTAACTGGATAAAATTGCAAGAACGAAGAAATAATTGATAATAAAAGCGTATCAAGTCGTACCGTTATCTCATTCAGGAAGATATGTGTTATACTGACTAGGATATTAACTCCATCCGTTCGTGACATAAAAGAGTTCAGCGTAAGCAACTTGTATTACGCAAGCTATGACTTTACTCACCTACTAGATCATATAAAATAATTAGTGCTAAATTTTATTGCCAAACTGACTTTTCGAATTCGTAATGATCACACTGAGGCACATTTGCTGGACGACTCTTCTATGATTTATCGGAAATGGCGATGCAGAACATGATTGTAAGATATTTTTTGTAATTCTATCTGTAAGATGCAGTCCAGTGAAATTCAAATCGCTTTTATGGTTAATAGGGATTTTACTAATTAAGATATTATAATGATATAAATCTTTGCACTTTACTCTGTACACTGAGGTCAGTTTACTTAAGATCGCCTTCTGCCTTTTGTACTCTTTACTTGGTCTACTGATGACTGATTTGTATCCTGTTTTTTCGCGTCTTTTCTGTCGTTTTTTTATCCCCACTCCCTACTCACTCAGACAGATTTGGAGATTTTAGATTCATTGCTTATCTCATTCAAGTTATATTTCTATCTCATTCCCACTCTCAATATTTCATTTCTGCCTCTTCGTTTCACTAATAATCTTAGTTCGTGAAGAGTCGATCATATTTTCGTTTAATTATCGATCGACTTTATTATCGATCGAAATATTACAATGATAATTTAAAATGTCTGAGATTCGGATTTAATCATGCATATTTCGATGATTACTTTGACACGTTATACAATAGATTAAAAATCTTGATGACCAGTTCCAGAGACTCATGATAGTTTTTGAAGATATGATCGTTTCTTTTTCATTTATATATACAACCCTTTTTTAATGATATCCAAGTTCTTCTTATTTATCATCATTCGCGAATATTCAGTATACATTTATTGAGTATCAATAGAAATGGGGGTTCGGTTGTAGGTTTTCTCATGTTTACGTTTTCACGTCGTATTACACGTTTCCTTTCTTCGTAATAATTTGTTTAGTTTTTTTTTAAGGTTTAGCAAACGATTAGTCACACGAAAACTTGATACGTTTCTGCTATCATTATTTTCGCACGTTTTACCCAAGATTTTGTTAAATTTATTATAAACCATAATTGAATCGAAATTAATCGAAGCGATCTAATTTTTATCAATAGCAATGTGAGGTTGACCGATTTATTAATTTTAGTCGAAATGTTATATAACAATATTATAGATAATACAATATACAATATATTTGTGAGTAGCGTTACGTATTACAAGTTTTCGGAAATAATATTTCGTTAATGACGCTACTAGCTACGCTGGTAAAAAGTTTTTCGTTTTATCTGACTATTCGATAAAACGATTGGAATAATCAAAGACAATGAAAAAAGGAAAGGAATATGGTAAAGAATAACTTTATTAGTCGTAGGTATGTCTAGATAGTTACTCTGGAATGGTTAAATAATTGTATGTGCTGTTACTTGTTTGCTGCATTTTTAAGAGATAGCTATTTCAACAGTGAACTGTAAACAAATATATGTAACAGTGTAATACGATGAAAAAATTTAATGAAAAAGTTACATTGCCATCAGTTTTGCTGATTTTATCCATAAGTGAGCCTGTATAATTAATACGTTATCTTAAATGTTTCTAAGACGCTAGTTAACAGTTGTACTCTTAGTAAGACTTATTATTATACTTCATTCTTCATTTATAAATAGGATCATATCTAAGAATATCATTTGATTTATTTCACCGAAAAACAAAAAAAACGTATCAAGTTTAATACATTCAAATCTCTATTTGTAAACTAATCCTGAGTGTATCGTAATAATACATATTAATGTTATATATTAGATTGTGTATAATTCAATTAATGTACATTATAAGTAATAATTTTCCAAGAGAATTAAAACTATTGATATTTTTTTTTTGTTAATATTTCTTTAATAATATCGCTTGCTTTTTCGCCAATCATGATAACTGGTGTATAAGTATTTCCATTATCAATTATAAGCAATATTGGTAAGTCTGAGCCATTCAACATGTTTTTGTTTGGTTTTACGTGGAAAAATATTTAAATTTGATTATTATATCGTATGTAGAGACCGAAATGTATTTCTGTTTTTCTAGATATATGCCGAATTTTAATCATTCTGAAAGAAATCGTGCTAAATCTTATTCACGTGTCGGTATAGGATTAATATTTCTCATCCGGTATTTCATTATACGTCCTCGAAGAATTGTAATTTATCTCTTCGTTTTTTTTCGTATACTAACGTTTTGAAAACAATTATAAAGATCAAAGAAAGGGAATAAAATAATTTCATTAGTGAATGTTTCTATGTTCCGCAATTGATCTTGTCCATATTATTTATATCCATATCTAGAATTGCTTTGAAATTACCAAAATAATTTTTTCTTATTCTTCATAATAAAATAGTAAATTAGTCAACTTCAAATTAGTTAACATCATAAATATATAAAATTATATAATCATTGGTAAATAAATTAATTTTGATTTTTATTGTTATAAATAAATTTTTTTCTTCTTATTATTCAAGAGAAAGGTTTCTCAAGAATATATGAATGGCTGTAATATAAAATTAACTTCATCAGAAATTGTTGACGTATGATAATATTGCCGCGTGGTTACAAAAATTAATATATCTAAAAGAATTATAATATTATATAAAATATTATATAAAAAAAATTTCTGTAGTATTTATGATACTTCCTTTGCATTTGTTAAAAACTTGTTCCTTTTACTTCTTGCAGTAAACAGGAAGGAAACTATAATTTGAAATACTGCCTTTTTTCCTTTTATTTATGCAAATTGAGTTTCTTCAATATAAAATTCACTGAAAACATAAAAATAATATTTCATTTTCTTAAATAACATTTTATAAGAATTTTTCTTACTTTTCTGTCTGATAACGTATGAATAAGTTCTAGTATGAAAACATTTTAGATACTTGCTGTCCTGTTTAATTGCTCGATAGAGGAGTATGCTGTCAATTCTCACATTATTCTTACATAGGTAATGCAATAATTTGTAGGTGTTAAATTTATTTTGTAGATAATGAAATAATATCTCGGAAAGATATTTATTCTAATCATTAACACTTTAAGGATCCACATTACGCTTTAAAACTTTCGCTAATCGCCACACATGTTCTCTTGTATATTAGTAAATGTTTTTTGCTCATTGTCAGTTATTTTCTCAATCGAAATTTTCTATGAAATATATGTTATATGTATATAAAAATATAAAAAGAAATTTTTACCAAAAATGATTAATAAAATGATTAATAAATTGATTTATGTTTAGAAAAAAAAATATTCACAGAAATCGAAATCGAGAAAATAACGAGAGAAATGTTTTTCGTTTCTTTATTTTTCTTCCGATCATAAAATGATTACGTAAATTATGTAAAATCATTAATGTAAACTACATTTCTCTTGAAATACATGCTGTATTTTAATAGACATCAAATAAATGGAATGTTGTCGAATATTTTTTGTATAAATTTCTTTTTTCTTTCTTGCTCTGAGATAGAATTGATATTTCTCATGTGTACTCAGTTGTATTTAAAGAGTTATAATATATATATATATATATATATATATATATATATATATATATATGTATATATATATTCTTTTTTGTTTCAAACGAAACGAAAACGAGGTAAAATAATATTTATTAATTTTATTTGTTAATTTCATTATGTTCCGTAATAAATATTAATTTTATCAATATTATCGTATTCAAAGAAATTCACTTGAGTAGAAGATATTTCATCTGTAGTCTTTTTCAGATGGAGAAGACAGTCCAGTTATAAGAAAGTTATCCATTCGAGATTACATTGGAAAAATAATCTATTAGAAACTTCCCGTGTTTTTGATCTTAAAGGAAAGAGCTTGTTAAGATATTTAAATGATAATAATATTATAGCAGTTTCATCCGAAACTTTTAACAGTATTCCCTTGTCATTACGAAAGGTAATATCTCTAAAATAGTTTCTTTGAAGAAGGGAAAAAAGGAAAAAGCCTTTAGCGTTACTGATACGTCGATTACACTTGTTAAAAATTTACTTTATTTCTTTTGGTTTTTACAGTAGCGTACAAAGAAATAAAGCAATATCTCTATTTTTTCTTCCTTTATTTCGTACAAACTGATTTTCTTCGTTATGTATACACTGAATGTACATTGAGTATGTTATGCATACATTAAATATACGTTGAGTGTATGCTGAAAACATAAAAATAATATTTAATTTTCTTAAATAATGTTTTGTAAGAATTTTTCTTACTGCTCTTTCTAATAACGTGTGAATAAGTTCTAGTACGAAAAACTCGTTGATACCTGCTGCACTTTTTAATTGCTTGACAGAGTAGTATGCTGCCACGTTATTCCTACATAGATAATCCAATAATTTGTAGGTGTTATGTTTATTTTGTAAATAATGAAGTAAAATCTCAAAAAGATTTTTATTCTAATCACTAAGATTTATTTACGCGTACTGACATCAACTCTCCGGCGTACAATAAATTTTATTAAAATTTGATTAAATTGTTCAATCGTATAATTATACAGAGATTGATAATAAATATTCTGTTATGTGAAGAATTTGTGGCAATTGGTAATATTGTCATACTGCGATATCTTCAAAAATTCTACGTTTGTAGGATTGGTAGGTTTTGCGCGGATAGAAAAAAAAATTAATGGGAGCGTTGATTTTCTCCAAAATTGTATTAAGAATATTATTTCACAAAATTTATTTAGACAATTGTTGTTAAAAAGTTTTGATTTAGTAGTAGAACTTAACAAAATCGAAATTCAAAACATTGCAACTGTACGGTCAAATAAATTGAAAAATTGTTCATTCTGATGAAGTAGCGAAAAAGAAAAATAGTTAAGAAGAATACTGCATAAATATAGATGGTGTGACTGTAATAAATATATATTATAGAGCACAGCTAACAAGTACATTGAAGAGATGGGACAAAAAGACTTAGGAAAGTATTGATCTTGAAACCCCAAATATAGTAGCGTTATAGAATAAATTCACGGGTGAGATAAACTTAGACGACTGATTAATTGCTTTGTACCGGATAAAAATTCATTCAAAAAGATGATATCATTGATATTGGCGTCTATTATTGAATTTAAAAATAATACATGCTTGACATTTATATAAGAAGAGATTGCCTATTATGTAATATATAATCATCAAGATTATAAAACAGAAATTGCTTCTTGTTTATATTAAGAATGATAAGGATGTAAAAGGGAGAACATCCTATCTTAGGTAAAAAATTACAAAACAAGAAAAAAGGAAAAGAATCAAGAGGGCCAACTATAGTTATACATTGTAAAGTCCCAAGATGTAATGAATGTTAACTCCAAATGGGAAACATGCAAACAAATTCGATTGTCAAGTTTTTAAAAATATAAATTATCTCTAATAATTTACAGTTAATTTGTTTACGATAGCTAAATGATATAACTAGATTTTGATTAAGCACATATTAATTTTATAGAACATCATTCTTACAACAGAAAAAGAAATAGGAAACGTAAGCTTTAAAAACAAGTTATTAAAGCTTTCTATCTATTCTCGTAATTATTTTATATGACGTAATAATAAAAATATTTAATTTACTTTCATTCAATGAACTATCCTAAATATCTAATATTGATTGAAAGAACCTGAGATAGTCTCATTAGTTCTCTTTCGTCTAAACATCCAATCCTTCTTTATGAGATCCGAACCCTTTTCACCAATCATTATCACAGGTGCATTGATATTGCCATTAGTGATCGTGGGCATGATCGAAGCATCGATCACTCGAAGTCCTTCTACTCCATATACTTTTAAAGAGGGATCTACGACCGCCATTGGATCGGATCGTGGACCCATTTTCGCAGTACAGCTCATGTGATAAATTGTCATTGTGTATTGACGAATTGCACATTCCCAATATTCATCTGTGAACATTGGAAGATGTTTACAATTTGGCAATGGCTTACTGTGAAATCTTGCCCCTAATCTTTTTAGGCTGCTCGTCTCAGCAAATGCAATTGCTGCTTTGACTCCTTCACGTAAAACATTAACATCATCAGGATTAGTTAAATAATTGTGATACATTAACGGATAATCGAGCGGATTTTTCGATCTTAATTTCACATATCCTCGAGATTTAGGTCTAAGCAACATTGGTAAAATGTTGAAACTATCTTGATTAATGATTTCTCCATAGACTTCATTGTAAAATTCGGTGGATAAGCCATGGGCGATAATTGTTTGTTTTCCACCGATATTAATTGAGGTAGAAGTAATCATAAATTCTATATCTGGCCAATCATCGGTTTGGTTGGCATATTTAGTGGGTAGAAAGCCTACTACTTCGAGACCAATACTCGAAGTTAGAGGACCGTTCTCAGTAATTGCATATCTCAATGCTGTGTTTATATTCACTAAACGAGTGAATACCAAGCTGATCTTGTGTTCGATGAGGAAGATTAGACCACCAACGGCTATATGATCTTGAAGATTCTGTCCAACGCCAGGTGAATCTTGAATCACTGGAATACCAAGATCTTCGAGGTGATTTTTAGCACCAATTCCAGACAGCATCAATAATTGAGGAGTGTTTATAGCACCTGCCGAAAGTATAACTTCTTTCTTCGCAAATACGGTCTCAACATGACCATTCCTAATAAATTCTACACCGTATGCTCTTTTGGTACTTGGATCTATGAGAACACGCGTAACATGACTCCATAACGATAGGTGAAAATTCTTTCGAAATTTGATGGGACGTACGAATGCCTTGGCTGCACTACATCTAGCGCCCCTGCGCATTGTATATTGAAAGAATGCGAAGCCCGTTTGTTGTTGGCCATTTACATCCACGATATTATAACCCATTTCTTCTGCAGCTTGAAGATAGGCTGGACCCAGAGGCGTATTATAAGGACAGTCTTGAATAGTTAAATAACCACCTGTAAAATCCATTTTTGCATGAGAATGAATGGATGACTCAATATCACTTGTAATGCCTTGTTGTTTCAAAAAATTAATCATCTCAATTTTCTTAATTTTATGAACAATCAAAATCGTAGCTCACCTGTGCTATGGTATTTGGTGTTCCGCGCTAAATATGGGTTTCTTTGATCCTGTGACTTTTTAAAGTATGGGAGTACATCGTTGTATCCCCAACCAGGGTTACCAAAGCTTTCCCATTGATCAAAGTCACGACGATTCCCACGAATATACAACATGGTATTAAGTACGCTTGAACCACCTAATACCTAAAATCAATCCAATAAGATAATATAATAATCTTAAGTAGTTTTTTCGAGATTAAGCTGAAGGATTGTAATGATCTGTGATTGTATTAATTTATATAATATATATTATTGCATTTTATTTTCGTAGGTTTGGCCTAACATAGACATTCCGTTTGATCAATAAATAAATGAATTAATAGATAATTTAATTAAATATGGGTTAGAAGAAATACTCATGTATTTATTCTATAGTATCTTCAACTATTTGTTGTTTTTTTTTTAATTTCTTAAAGCTGTTACGTTATATTAGCAACCATCTGTTTGTTTTTATTTGTAAATGACCGTATCCACGAACGAGTTTCTCATATTTACCGCGTCGGATTACTTTCTCTTCGACCTGATTATATCTTACGTATACTTGACCTTCTTTACATTATAATTCTTTGGTAATCTAACATTCTAGTAGTCTTCATTATGAAATAATTGTTATTGTTGTCGATTTCTTTAACTATCTTGCATCGCGGCTAAATCAAAGGAGTTACCTTCCCTCGGGTCCAACAACTACGTTGATCATTCATCGCTTGGCAAGCACTATCTTGTGGTTGAGCTCTATACTTCCAATCCAATTTGCTTTTGTGTAAATAGAGAGACAAAATCGGTACGTCCGTAATCTCGGTTTCGTGACCACCCGCTTCTAAAAGAAGTACACTCCATTCTGGATTCTCTGTTAATCTGTTAACAACAACGCTACCAGCTGAACCGCCACCGACCACTACGAAATCGTATTCTTTTAATAGATTTTTTGTGACTCGTGGTTGATTTTCAGGATCCATTAGATAATAATTGAAGAAAGTTAAGGCTGATATTAGAATCGGTATGATACTCAGTTTTCCGATACCGAGCCCAAACATATTCGTTTGTATCGCTGCTGCTGCAGTTGCCATATGGTTCGTCATCATTGATCTTGACTTTTAATTAGCTAGGCCTTTATTTTCCTCTTCGATTAAAGCGAAACTGTCCATATACTGTAACACCGATCAGTCAAGGACGTTCGGTGAAACCATATGTAACTTTTATTAGTTACTTCTCCTTTTCGTTTATGAGTTCGAATGATCGAGCTTGGGTATTTAAACAAGATTGTTACGTAAATCATTATACTATCATATTCGATTTTTGTTGAAGTTACTTTTATTCTTAATTAACCGTAATTATTTTTTCAAGACCATATATTTCTTAAGTATTCGAAAAATATTTCGTCATTACATTCAACGAGAACATTTTCATTGATTTCCTTTTCTCCTTAATAACGATACTCTCGTAACGATATTCTAGTAGAATATTGTAACTTATTTGAAACAAGTTGATGGGATAAGATCTGGTATACTGAAATTCAACAAATTATATATATATTTTAGCTTAGATTATTGTTTTCTAAGTGAAATGTTATTTTTATTTGTTACATATTTTAAATTTAACTTTGTCTGAAACATCCTTTTTTCGTAATTCTGTTTTCTTCGGATTTTAAGAATTTTTTTTTATTTTTTATGTATTATATTTCGTATCATATGTAAACAAATATGGATATCGTGATACTTTAGTGATGACTGATAAGTATGTAATTAGTGTAGTTACTTGATTATAACAACGTATAGCACATCATCGTGGCTTATTTAATTAAATAAATAAAATTTAAATGATTTATTGACTTTCATTTTTCTTAGACAGTAATTAAATCTGTAATATTTAATTTTGATATTTAACACCAAATTTTGATGCTAAACTTATCGGATTTATTTGACGTTTATTTATTATATAAATTCACATTCGAATTTAGTTAAATATAATAATTCATTAATCGTAATGACAGTGTCTATTTTATATCACATTTGATTGTTTTCAGTTAATTTTTTCTATATTTTTGAAACAGATGTCTGTTTGCAATTGTTGACTTTTTTGACTTTTCTTATGAAAACGAGTAAACCAACAATTTTTACTGAATTTATTTTTGCTCATAGTTTTTGAAAAAAATTCCTTATTTTTTTGTTCATAAATATGAAAGATATATTTTTTGTATTGTACGTCTTGCAATCATATAAGAGTGCTGTGTAATGTTTAATTTTTATAGAACGTATAAGCTCTGAAATATATCTAATTTTTAAAACTATATTTAAACTATACAGAAATTTTATGGTATACTTCTCAAATCTGAATGAAAGTAAAAAATAGTAGGTGAATAATATTTTTAATATTCTATGAGGGATCAAAAACTATTTCGTAGGTTTGTAATATATATAAATTTTATACAAAAAACAAGACAAAAATATGAAAACCATTTTACAAAATTATTCATTTATATTTTTCAATAAATATCAGAAAATAATTCTGAAAATATGATCTACTAAAATAGAGTAATTATTAGGACGAATTAAAAATTATTTTGATCCTCTTTATGAATCTATTTTTAAACATAGGTATATGTATTTTAAATAAATATTCTTAAAGATCACCGTCTCGCTGCAGAAATTTAATTGTTTATGAGAAATTTGATAAATTTTATATTTTTGAAAGCGACGTCAAACAACAAATTTTGAAATATAGTAAAAAATAGTATTTCTATTTCTTAGATTTTAGGAACTCAAAAAAGATGCAAGGTTTGCGCGAGAAAATAGTGAGAAGTGAAATTACATGAGAATATAGAATATATCTTATCTTATATTGTAGAGTATTTTAATATTGATTACATCGTAAAGGATTGTTAATATCATCAATAAAATATTCTGCAAATTTCACGGGGATTTTGTCAATATGTTGGCTATGTCTACACGTAATCATATTTATTTTTTACATTAAGTAAATGTAATTGGCTTGAAATATGCTAACAAAATGAAATCAACTAGATTCTTTGTTGCAATTTCAATTGGAAAGTTGAAATCAAAAAGAAAAACCAACACCCATTGATATATTACTTGATATATTGCAAGCGCTAGTAGCAAATGTAAAATATTCTTTATTTGTATAAAAAATTTCCATATATTTTAACAATTTTTGTACTTGTTTTTGTAATTTTTTGTAATTGTTTAAAAAATGTTTCTTTTTTTTTCATTGTAGGCGCATTCAAACGTATAATTTTTCTTGATGAATTTATTCAATATATTTGTGATGATTTTGGAAAAAAGCAAAAGAATTACGAAAAAAAGGATGTAATTCTAAGGATGATTTTCGGACTGTATGAATGAAAAGGAACAGCAAAGAAATAAAATTACATTTAAAAGGTAATATGCTTAAATATTGACAAAGGTTTGAATTTCTCGTTTTGGGATGTTCCCTTGTCAAGTAGTAAATTTCATAGTATCTAACTTGCGATTTCGTAGTTAGAGCTGCTAAATGGCATCTAATGCAATTTCAGAACACCGAAGTATTGCGTAATTTCTTTAAGTGAACGTAAGTGGTGACCGATGTAATGTAGTATAATTGATTCTACTTCGTGCTTTTCCTTTCGAAAAAGAATACTCACCAATAATACGTTTGCTTTATGTTATAGCGATCACTTAAAAATTAGAACATAAACAGTGCCTTCCCAAAATGTCTTCGTTAGAAATATCACAATGTACGTCATTTATCGATATGTCTCGACATTATTTTTCTGTAATTGTAAATCAATTAATTGTAAACGCGATATTTATTAGTATAGTTTCACATACATTCATTCTGAGACGGATCGTGTAGCTCACTGTGTCAGAGAAAGCGATAGACTGAAAGTTCGAATGTGGCGATGAAACATATAAACCTTGACTACCACCACCTTAATATGACGAAATTACTTTAGCCACCATTTTTAAATTCTTTCTTATTAAGCCTATCACGAGCCTTTTAGTATATATTTATTCTTTGCCTCTAACCCTCTAGCTGCTCATTAATACATAGGCTTGGCATGGTAATTGTGATATAGATCAAGGTGCATAATTATTCATAATGATTTTTTATTATATTTTTTTTTTCTAGAGTCTTTTTACTTTTACTTTTACGTTTAATCCATTTGCAATGATTTCATAACAAACTTGAAATATTCCTTGCCGGTAAAAATCGCACGATAATGACATTTGCTCACTTAAGTGAAAAGAAAGTCTCCATTCTACTTGGTATTTTATAAGATTTCGCCAATGTTCGTATATTTAGATTTTAGGTCAGACGAGAAATTTATTCTCTTACCGTATTATCAAAATGCATATCTTATCGACATTTATAACAATTTTTGTTTAGAACTTAAGAGTTGTAATTATCATATGAATCGACATTTTAGATCTATTTTAAATTTATAATGATTAATATAGAACTATCTAATCGTTTTTCCTGAGTTGTTATTTATTAATATGTATAATGATGAAATGACTGTTAAAAAATAAAATAACTTAAATCGTCCATAATAAGTATGATCTTTTTTTTCACGTAATGTAGGTTAATATAAATTTTATCAGTTTATTCTACATAAAACGTTAATCAATTTCCATTATGTATGTCAAGATAAAACTTGTTTTTTACGTATTTCTTACAAATAATTTCTCTTTCATAGTTAGTTTCGAAATCAACAAACATATGTACTCGCATTGGACTTAATCGATCATTTCTGTTTTTTGCTCTTTACCTCTTTCATCAGGGGTTACAAATTATTATTAGTTATATACTTATTAGTTATATACAGGGACATTTGTTAATATTTAAATAATTTAACATAAATACATATTTAACTCAATAGAATACATAGTCAGAAAATTAGCATTCATTCATAATTATAATTTATATCAATATAGTGTATGTGTGTACTCATCCATTAACATTATTTTAATAGTTTTCTTATTAAGTGAATTATCGTTGGGAACTAGGATAAAATCATGCGATTATGAAGCAAGCAGTTTATTATGTGAATTTTATATAACACACAGATACAATACGTAATATGTACAATTGGGAAGATCGTTATTTTTTATCCATTTTAGTATATGAAATAATGAAAATATTTTCTATCTCAATTGTATATAGTACTCGATGCGTATAATTTTTCATTATAAAGATATCAAAATCAATGTAAATATAAACTATATAGGAACGCCTACGAATAGGCAACAATATATACTCCGGTGAAACTTTGAAGGCTCAATCTATAACCCGCGACGTAATATTTATATAATCGAATATAAATTATTTATATCGATCCCATATATTTATAATGATCCCATATACCAAAAAACAATTCAAAGAATATTTTTTAATATTACGATAAAAACGATTTGTTTCTTTTTTTACGTTATAAAAGAAAAAGAAGCTTCCAATTAAGGAAGCATCGTGGCTTATAAGAACATAAAGTTTACTTTACGACTTTCAATTATTTTTTTTTAGCTCATTCTTTCCGAGCCAATTCGTTTTTATCATATCTGCTCCTTTCTCGGCTATAATCAACATTGATGCGTTTGTATTTCCACCGATAATTTGCGATATTGTAGAAGTATCGAAGATTCTTAATCTTTAAATGCCTTATACCTTAAGACGAGGATGGACGACTGCTGTAAAATCACCAAAATGACTCAGCATAGCTGTTTCAATCGAATAATAAAGTGTTTCTGTTGTTTTATTTAAATTACAATCCTAATATTCCATAGAATGGGGCTTAGTGTTATGACAATTGTATATCGTAATGACGTAAGGTTATTTCATTGTTTTGGAAAGTTTTGAACATCACCAATGACCTAAAAAAATCAAGAAACTTTAGAAGTATCTTTCTGTCCGATTTATAACAAAATAATTTGCATAGATCTTAATTGGATCGTTTGTTTGCGAACAAAAAGCTCCCGCTAAGTTCATTCATAACAATAACGTTATTCTAAACTTTTTTAAAATAAAAATGGCGGGCTTAATCCTCTAAAATAATGGCGAATCATATTTCTTACATTGAATTATTTGGAACTTATATAACAATATGCAATTAATTCGTTTACTATTAATAAATGATGGAAAACTAGTCTTATTTCAGCGCATACTTTAAATATATATATATATATATATATATATATATATATATATATATCTTTAAAAAGCAAGTTTCTAGAATTTTTAATAGTACACAATTATTTTATACTACGTATTTGAAAAATGTATGAATTACTTTCATTCGATGAACTATCCAAAATATCTAATATTGATTGAAAGAACCTGAGATAGTCTCATTGCTTCTCTCTCGTCTAGACATCCAATCCTCCTTTATGAGATCCGAACCTTTTTCACCAATCATTATCACAGGTGCATTGATATTTCCACTAGTGATCGTAGGCATGATCGAAGCATCGATCACTCGAAGTCCTTTTACTCCATATACTTTTAAAGAGGGATCTACGACCGCCATTGGATCGGATCGTGGACCCATTTTCGCAGTGCAGCTCATGTGATAACTTGGCATGGTAACTTGACGAATTGCACATTCCCAGTACTCGTCCGTGAACATAGGAAGATGTTTACAATTTGGCAATGGCTTACTGTAAAATCTTGTCCCGAATCTTTTCATGCTACTCGTTTCAGCAAATGCAATTGCTGCTTTGATTCCTTCTCGTAAAACATTTACGTCTTCAGGATGCGTTAAATAATTGTGATATATTAATGGATAATCGAGTGGATTTTTCGACCTTAATTTCACATTTCCACGAGATTTAGGTCTGAGTATTATTGGTAAAATGTTAAAACTATCATGATTAATGATCTCTCCATACATTTCATTGTTAAAATTATCCGTTAGACATAAAGAATCTTTAAATAGTTCTCCCATGGTACTAACCGAGGCAGAGGAAATCACTAATTCTACATCGGGCCAATTGTCCGTCAGATTGGCATATTTGGTGGATAGAAAGCCTACTGCATCGATACCAATACTCGAAGTTAGTGGACCGTTTTCGGTAATTTCATATTTCAATATTGAGTTTATATTTAATATGTGATTATAAACAAGGCTGATCTCGTGGTCGATAAGGAAGGTTAGACCAATAATGGATATATGATCTTGAAGGTTCTGTCCAACACCAGGTGAATCCTGAATCACTGGAATATCAAGATCTTCGAGGTGATTCTTTGCACCGATTCCAGACAGCATCAATAATTGAGGAGTATTTATAGCACCTGCCGAAAGTATAACTTCTTTCTTTGCAAATACGGTCTCAACACGACCATTCCTAATAAATTCTACACCATATGCTCGTTTGGTACTTGGATCTATGAGAATACGCGTAACATGACTCCATAACGATAGGTGAAAATTCTTTCGTAATTTGATGGGACGTACGAATGCCTTGGCTGCACTACATCTAGCGCCCCTGCGCATTGTATATTGAGGCAATGCAAAGCCCGTTTGTTGTTGGCCATTTATATCCACGATGTTATAACCCATCTCTTCTGCAGCTTGAAAATATGCTGGACGCAGTGGTGTATTATAAGGAGACTCTTGAATAGTTAAATAACCACCTATAAAATCCATTTTTGCATGAGAATGAATGAATGACTCAATATCACGTGTAATGTCTTGTTATCTCAAACAATCAAGCATTTCAATTTTTCGAATTTTATGAACAATCAAAATCCTGTCCTACCTGTGCTATGGTATTTGGTGTTCCGCGCCAAATATGAGTTTGTTTGGTTTTGTGACTTTTTAAAGTATGGGAGTACATCGTCGTATCCCCAACCAGGGTTACCAAAGCTTTCCCATTGATAGTAATCACGACGATTCCCACGAATATACAGCATAAAATTAATTACACTTGAACCACCTAATACCTAGAATCAAGGGAATAATATTATGATGTAATAATATTAAGTTATTTTTACAAATATAAGCAAAGTTGTTTCAGTGGCTTATGATTGCTTTTGTTATTGATATATTCGCGGCCTGTTCTACTATATCATTTTAAATCCTTTCGCTGAGGACCGACAAGGTTGTCCTGTGTCAAATCAAAGTCTATATTCATTTTAATAGTAGAACCCTGAGAATTGTAGGTATTGATAGTTATAAATCGTGTTCAGGTAGCTGTTTAATTCAAAGGATCCAACATGGATGTTTCGTTTGATCAATGAATGCATTAATAGCATATCTACCGCATTATGATTTATAGACATTAGAAGATTATATATAATAAGTTTAATGCAAATTCATTTCATTCTGGTATCTTCAATTATCTGATACTTTTTTTTATTCCGTTATGTTATATTAGTAACCATCCATTTATTCTCCTTTGAAAACGACCTTATTTACGAAAGTATTTGAAAATTTTGTTCATCATTAAAGTATTATTTTCTCTTTAAACTGATTGTATTTTTCGTATACTCGAAACTTTATGTATTACGACGCACAATAACCTAACATACCAGCAATGTAATTATAAAATAATTGATATTGTTATTAAATTCTTCATCTTACGGCACAGGTGAATCAAAGAGCTCACCTTTCCACGGGGCCAACAACAACGTTTATCTTTCATCGCTTGACAAGCACTATCTTGGTTTTCAGGCCTATATTTCCAATCTATTTTGGTATTTTGTAAATAGGTAGAGAACATCGGTACGTCCGTAATCTTGTTTTCGAAACCACCTGCTTCTAAAAGAAGAACACTCCATTCTGGATTCTCCGTTAATCTATTAACAACAACGCTACCAGCTGAACCACCACCGACCACTACGAAATCGTATTCCTTTAATAGATTTTTCATGACTTTTGGTTGATTTACAGTATCCATTAGATAATAATTGAAATAAATTAAGACAGATATTAGAAACGGTATGATATTCAGTTTTGCGATACCGAGTGCAGTCATACTCGTTCGTATCGCTGCTGCTGCAGTTGCCATATGGTTCGTCATTATTGATCGTGACTTTGAATTAGCTAGGCCTTTTTTTCTTCTTTGATGAAAGCGAAACTGTTGTTTATATACTGTAACACTGATCAGTCAAGAATGTTCAGTGAAATCATATACAACTTTTAATAGTTTGTTCTCCTTCTTTTTTATAAGTTCGAAAGATCAAGCTTGCGTAATCAAACAAGATTATCATTCATCCATAAATATCCCTAATTATTTTTTCAATTCATGTATTTCTCAAATATTCGAATTAGCATTTCGTAGTTACGTCCAATACGTGACAATATTTTTATTTATTTTTTTTCTGCATAATAATGATATCTCTTGTTGGACATCGGAACGCACTTGCAACAATTAGTCGAAATGAAATCTGAAATATTGAAATTCAAAAAATTATAAAGCTTTGTGGATATCTGTGGTATTTTCTTCGAAGGATAATGCTATTTTCTTTTGGTATGTATAAGATTTTATTAATGGAATACAAAATCTATTGGATTTTATATATCGTTTAGTATTTCTTCAATGTATCAACGTTTGTATCAATGCAGAATAGTGATATTTTAGTGATGAAAGATAATCATGATCGAAATGAATTTTGATTAGACTGATTGCGTGGGGAAGAATTCGAGTTTATGCGTGTATCATTTTACTTTTGTGTATGTGAATCAA
Source organism: Vespa mandarinia (assembly GCF_050613455.1). Taxonomy (NCBI): domain Eukaryota; kingdom Metazoa; phylum Arthropoda; class Insecta; order Hymenoptera; family Vespidae; genus Vespa; species Vespa mandarinia. Next base: position 7,165,050 of record NC_140812.1, on the reverse strand, counting down.
ACATAATGACTAATTACATCTGTAAAAGATGATCCATTCTTTGGAATTCTCAATTTCATGTGACTTATAGTTTTGTTGATAAGGAAGCTAAGTCTCAATATTGTGTACAAATTTATATCTATATTTTTTAAATCGTAATTGACTTTTTCCGGAGCTGTGGGATTTGTTTATAGTTATTTGTTGTTTCAGTATCTTACGCGAGACTGCTTATTGTTCTAAACTATCTTTTAGGCTATAAGTAGTGATTACTTCTTGTAATTATGATTGTTTCTTCTATTTTTTATTTCAATCAACTAAAAAAATAATCTGGTAATAATTATAATCATTCATACAACTGTTGATAACAAGTCCAATAACAAGTAAAGGACATGGATTCTCTCAGGACTTTCCTAGCTCACGGACGAATTATCATTACTGAACAAGATTATCCTGGAGATTAAGAAATCAATATGATGCGAAGAGTACATGTACTTTTTTCTAACTGGATAAAATTGCAAGAACGAAGAAATAATTGATAATAAAAGTGTATCAAGTCGTACCGTTATCTCATTCAGGAAGATATGTGTTATACTGACTAGGATAATAACTCCATTTGTCCGTGACATTAAAGAGTTCAGAGTAAGCAACTTGTATTACGGAAGTTGTGACTTTACTCACCTATTAGATCATATAAAATAATTAGTGCTAAATTTTGTTGCCAAACTGACTTTTCGAATTCGTAATGATCACACTGAGGCACCTTTCAGTTTGCTGGACGACTCTTCTGTGATCTATCGGAAATGGCAGTGCAGAACATTATTGTACAATATTTTTTGTAATTCTATCTGTAAGATGTAGTCCAGTGAAATTCGAATCGCTTTTATGGTTAATAGGGATTTTACTAATTAGATATTATAATGATATAAATCTTTGCACTTTACTCTGTACACTGAGGTCAGTTAATTAAGGTCGCCTTCTGCTTTTTGTACTCTCTTTTTGGTCTACTGATGACTAATCTTTATCTTCCTTTTTTCCCGTCTTTTCTGTTGATATTTTTATCCCCACTCCTCACTCACGCATATGGTTTTGGAAATTTAAAATGCATTGCTTATCTCACCTAAATTATATTTCCATTTCATTCCCACTCTCAATATTTCAGTTATGTCTCTTCCTTTCACAAATAAGCTAAGTTCACCAATAGCATATCATATTCTTGTTTAACTGTCGAACGACTGATCTCATTTAAACACAACTAATTAAATTTACCCAGCGCTTACACAAATGGAAACATTGCAATGATAATTTAAAATGTCTGAGATTCGGATTTAATCATGCATATTTCGATGATTACTTTGACACGTTATACAGTAGATTAAAAATCTTGATGACCAGTTCCAGAGATTCATGATAGTTTTTGAAGATATGATCGTTTCTTTTTCATTTATATATACAACTCTTTTTTTATGATATCCAAATTCTTCTTATTTATCATCATTCGCGAATATTCAGTATACATTTATTGAGTATCAATAGAAATGGGGGTTCGGTTGTAGGTTTTCTCATGTTTACGTTTTCACGTCGTATTACACGTTTCCTTTCTTCGTAATAATTTGTTTAGTTTTTTTTTAAGGTTTAGCAAACGATTAGTCACACGAAAACTTGATACGTTTCTGCTATCATTATTTTCGCACGTTTTACCCAAGATTTTGTTAAATTTATTATAAACCATAATTGAATCGAAATTAATCGAAACGGTCTAATTTTTATCAATAGCAATGTGAGGTTGACCGATTTATTAATTTTAGTCGAAATGTTATATAACAATATTATAGATAATACAATATACAATATATTTGTGAGTAGCATTACGTATTACAAGTTTTCGGAAATATTTCGTTAATGACGCTACTAGCTACGCTGGTAAAAAGTTTTTCGTTTTATCTGACTATTCGATAAAACGATTGGAATAATCAAAGACAATGAAAAAAGGAAAGGAATATGGTAAAGAATAACTTTATTGGTCGTAGGTATGTCTAGATAGTTACTCTGGAATGGTTAAATAATTGTATGTGCTGTTACTTGTTTGCTGCATTTTTAAGAGATAGCTATTTCAACAGTGAACTGTAAACAAATATATGTAACAGTGTAATACGATGAAAAAATTTAATGAAAAAGTTACATTGCCATCAGTTTTGCTGATTTTATCCATAAGTGAGCCTGTATAATTAATACGTTATCTTAAATGTTTCTAAGACGCTAGTTAACAGTTGTACTCTTAATAAGACTTATTATTATACTTCATTCTTCATTTATAAATAGGATCATATCTAAGAATATCATTTGATTTATTTCACCGAAAAACAAAAAAAACGTATCAAGTTTAATACATTCAAATCTCTATTTGTAAACTAATCCTGAGTGTATCGTAATAATACATATTAATGTTATATATTAGATTGTGCATAATTCAATTAATGTACATTATAAGTAATAATTTTCCAAGAGAATTAAAACTATTGATATTTTTTTTTTTTGTTAATATTTCTTTAATAATATCGCTTGCTTTTTCGCCAATCATGATAACTGGTGTATAAGTATTTTCATTATCAATTATAAGCAATATTGGTAAGTCTGAGCCATTCAACATGTTTTTGTTTGGTTTTACGTGGAAAAATATTTAAATTTGATTATTATATCGTATGTAGAGACCGAAATATATTTCTGTTCTTCTAGATATATGCCGAATTTTAATCAGTCTCAAAGAAAAGAAATCATGCCGAATCTCTTTCATGTGTTGGTATAGGATTAACATTTCTCATCCAGTATTTCATTGTACGTGCTCGAAGAATTGTAATATATCTCTTCGTTTTGTTTCGTATAGTAACGTTTTGGAAACAATTATAAAGAACAAAGAAAGGGGTAAAATAATTTCATATGTGAATTTTGCTATGTTCCGCAATTGATATTAACCTTATCCATATGATCGCGTTGAAAGAAAACAAGTGAAGTAAAAATATATTTCAGGTGTAGATTTTATCAGTAGGTTTTAATTGGAGAAGACAATGTAGTCCCAAAAAATCTGGTTATCCATGAAAGATAACACTGTATATTTTATCGAATATTATGTTGCCGCGTCCTTCATGTTAAGTGCGTTTTTAATCAATTTTCCGAAATCGTTGAAAAAGTTCGTATTTTGGTTGAAATAATAATGATGTTGTATACTACAAGAATATGGGTTTGTAATAACGAATTGATGCGAATTGCTTGAAATTACCGCAATGATTTCTTCTTACTCTTCATAATAAAATAACAAATTAGTTAACTTCAAATTAATTAACATCATAAATATGAATATATAAAATCATATAATCATTAGTAAATAAGTTTATTTGGATTTTTATTATTATGAGTTATTTTTTTTCATATTATTATTCAAGAGAAAGTTTTTTCAAAAATATATGAATGGCTATAATATAAAATTAATTTCATGAGAAATTTTTAACATATGATAGTATTGCCATGTGGTTACGAAAACTAGTATGTTTAAAAAAATTTATTATATAAAAAAATTCCTGTAATATTTATGACATGTTGTTGACACTTGTAGAAAATTTACCTTGTTTCTTTTAGTTTCTGCAGTAACATAAAAAGGAATAAAGCTGTAATTTGAAATATTGCTTTTTCTTCTTTTATTCGTACATACTGATTTTTTTCGTTATAATATACATTGAAAATATAAAAATAATGTTTAATTTTCTTAAATAACATTTTGTAAGAATTTTTCTTACTGCTCTTTCTAATAACGTGTGAATAAGTTCTAGTACGAAAAACTCGTTGATACCTGCTGCACTTTTTAATTGCTTGATAGAGTAGTATGCTGCCACGTTATTTCTACATAGATAATCCAATAATTTTAGGTGTTATGTTTATTTTGTAAATAATGAAGTAAAATCTCAAAAAGATTTTTATTCTAATCACTAAGATTTATTTACGCGTACTGACATCAACTCTCCGGCGTACAATAAATTTTATTAAAATTTGATTAAATTGTTCAATCATATAATTATACAGAGATTGATAATAAATATTCTGTTATGTGAAGAATTTGTGGCAATTGGTAATATTATCATACTGCGATATCTTCAAAAATTCTATGTTCGTAGGAATGATAGGTTTTGCGCAGATAGAAAAAAAAATTAATGAGAGCGTTGATTTTCTCCAAAATTGTATTAAGAATGTTATTTCACAAAATTTATTTAGACAATTGTTGTTAAAAAGTTTTGATTTAGTAGTAGAACTTAACAAAGTCGAAATTCAAAACATTGCAACTGTACGGTCAAATAAATTGAAAATTGTTCATTCTAATGAAGTAGCGAAAAAAAGCCGGTTAAGAAAAATACTGCATAAATATAGATGGTGTGACTTTAATAAATATATATTATAGAGCACAGTTAACAAGTACATTGAAGAGATGGGACAAAAAGACTTAGGAAAGTATTGATTTTGAAACCCCAAATATAGTAGCGTTATAGAATAAATTCACGGATGAGGTAAACTTAGTCGACTGATTAATTGCTTTGTACCGGATAAAAATTCATTCAAAAAGATGATATCATTGATATTGGCGTCTATTATTGAATTTAAAAATAATACATGCTTGGCATTTATATAAGAAGAGATTGCCTATTATATAATATATAATCATCAAGATTATAAAACAGAAATTGCTTCTTGTTTATGTTAAGAATGATAAGGATGTAAAAGGGAGAACATCCTATCTTAGGTAAAAAATTACAAAATAAGAAAAAAGGAAAAGAATCAAGAGGGCCAACTACAGTTATACACCGTAAAGTCCCAAGATGTAATGAATGTTAACTCCAAATGGGAAAAATGCAAACAAATTCGATTGTCGAGTTTTTAAAAATATAAATTATCTCTAATAATTTACAGTTAATTTGTTTACGATAGCTAAATGATATAACTAGATTTTGATTAAACACATATTAATTTTATAGAACATCATTCTTACAACAGAAAAAGAAATAGGAAACGTAAGCCTTAAAAACAAGTTATTAAAGCTTTCTATCTATTCTCGTAATTATTTTATATGACGCAATAATAAAAATATTTAATTTACTTTCATTCGATGAACTATCCAAAATATCTAATATTGATTGAAAGAACCTGAGATAGTCTCATTGCTTCTCTTTCGTCTAGACATCCAATCCTTCTTTATGAGATCCGAACCTTTTTCACCAATCATTATTACAGGTGCATTGATATTTCCACTAGTGATCGTAGGCATGATCGAAGCATCGATCACTCGAAGTCCTTCTACTCCATATACTTTTAAAGAGGGATCTACGACCGCCATTGGATCAGATCGTGGACCCATTTTCGCAGTGCAGCTCATATGATAAATTGTCATTGTGAATTGTCGAATTGCACATTCCCAATACTCATCCGTGAACATCGGAAGATGTTTACAATTTGGCAATGGCTTACTGTAAAATCTTGTCCCAAATCTTTTCATGCTACTCGTTTCAGCAAATGCAATTGCTGCTTTGACTCCTTCTCGTAAAACATTTACGTCATCAGGATTCGTTAAATAATTGTGATACATTAATGGGTAATCGAGTGGATCTTTTGACTTTAAATGTATATAACCTAAAGATTTAGGTCTTAGAATCATAGGAATGATATGAAAACTATCACGATTTGTGATCTCTCCATAGACTTCATCGTAAAAATTGTCCTTTAAGCAAAAAGCATTTTTTGGTACTTTACCTGAGCTATTTATAGTGGCGGAGGTAATTAGGAACTCTATATCAGGCCAATCATCCGTCTGATTAGCATATTTGGTTGATAAAAAGCCTACTGCATCGATACCAATACTCGAAGTTAGTGGACCGTTTTCGGTAATTGCATATTTCAATATTGAGTTTATATTTAATATGCGATTATAAACAAAGCTGATCTCGTGGTCGATAAGGAAGGTTAAACCAACAATGGATATATGATCTTGAAGGTTCTGTCCAACACCAGGTGAATTTTGAATCACTGGAATACCAAGATCTTCGAGGTGATTCTTTGCACCGATTCCAGACAGCATCAATAATTGAGGAGTATTTATAGCACCTGCCGAAAGTATAACTTCTTTCTTCGCAAATACGGTCTCAACACGATCATTCTTAATAAATTCTACACCGTATGCTCTTTTGGTACTTGGATCTATGAGAACACGCGTGACATGACTCCATAACGATAGGTGAAAATTCTTTCGAAATTTGATGGGACGCACGAATGCCTTGGCTGCACTACATCTAGCGCCCCTGCGCATTGTATATTGAGGCAATGCAAAGCCCATTTGTTGTTGGCCATTTACATCCACGATGTTATAACCCATCTCTTCTGCAGCTTGAAGATATGCTGGAGCCAGTGGCGTCTTATAAGGACACTCTTGAATAGTTAAATAACCACCTGTAAAATCCATTTGTGCATGAGAATGAATAGATGACTCAATATCACTTGTAATGTCTTGTTTCAAAAAATTAATCATCTCAGTTTTCTTAATTTTATGAATAATCAAAATCGTAGTTCACCTGTGTTATGGTATTTAGTGTTTCGCGCTAAATATGGGTTTCTTTGATCCTGTGACTTTTTAAAGTATGGGAGTACATCGTCGTATCCCCAACCAGGGTTACCAAAGCTTTCCCATTGATCAAAGTCACGACGATTCCCACGAATATACAACATGGTATTAATTACGCTTGAACCACCTAATACCTAAAATCAATCCAATAAGATAATATAATAATCTTAAGTAGTTTTTTCGAGATTAAGCTGAAGGATTGTAATGATCTGTGATTGTATTAATTTATATAATATATATTATTGCATTTTATTTTCGTAGGTTTGGCCTAACATAGACATTCCGTTTGATCAATAAATAAATGAATTAATAGATAATTTAATTAAATATGGGTTAGAAGAAATACTCATGTATTTATTCTATAGTATCTTCAACTATTTGTTGTTTTTTTTTTAATTTCTTAAAGCTGTTACGTTATATTAGCAACCATCTGTTTGTTTTTATTTGTAAATGACCGTATCCACGAACGAGTTTCTCATATTTACCGCGTCGGATTACTTTCTCTTCGACCTGATTATATCTTACGTATATTTGACCTTCTTTACATTATAATTCTTTGGTAATCTAACATTCTAGTAGTCTTCATTATGAAATAATTGTTATTGTTGTCGATTTCTTTAACTATCTTGCATCGCGGCTAAATCAAAGGAGTTACCTTCCCTCGGGTCCAGCAACAACGTTGATCATTCATCGCTTGGCAAGCACTATCTTGTGGTTGAGCTCTATACTTCCAATCCAATTTGCTTTTGTGTAAATAGAGAGACAAAATCGGTACGTCCGTAATCTCGGTTTCGTGACCACCCGCTTCTAAAAGAAGTACACTCCATTCTGGATTCTCTGTTAATCTGTTAACAACAACGCTACCAGCTGAACCGCCACCGACCACTACGAAATCGTATTCTTTTAATAGATTTTTTGTGACTCGTGGTTGATTTTCGGGATCCATTAGATAATAATTGAAGTAAGTTAAGGCTGATATTAGAATCGGTATGATACTCAGTTTTCCGATACCGAGGCCAAACATATTCGTTTGTATCGCTGCTGCTGCAGTTGCCGCAAGGTTCGTCATCATTGATATTAATTTTTATTAAGCTTGTTTTTTCTTCAATTGAAGGAAAACGGGGATGTAGTAATTCTTCTGAGTCAATAACTTGTAATAAAGCTTTATTAACCTATCAATGGTTTGTCGTTTTTCACTTATATCAATTCGAAACTGGAGTAATCCCACAAACAGGATTTTTAGCTTAATCAATAATTTTATTGGTTTTTTGAATTATTTTTATTCTCGATTATATCTGATCATTTTTTAACATTATTTAAATATTTGTGTTAATATTTTGTTAATATGTTTAATGACGACGTTCTCATTGCTTTGCTTTTTTTTCGATAGTAACTGTATTCTTCGTAGGATACTGTAATGCATCTGTAACAAGCCGACAAAATAAAATCTGAAACACAGAAATTTGAAAAATTATGAAACTTGTGGATTTAAGGTATCAAGTAATATTTTTAAAGTGAAATACTATTTCTTTTTTATACGCATTTTACTTTTAACGTTGTCCAAAACGTTCAAAGTAAAATGCATCGTTTTTTAAATTGTGTTTTTTCCGGATTTTAAAAATTTAAAGGATTAAATTTTGTATCAGTCATAAACAAATATGTATATGATTGGTTATAATAACTTATAACAAATATCATTGTCTTATTTAATCAAATAAATAAAATGTAAATGTTACATTACTCAGTAGGTATCTGGTAATGAAACTATACCTTTTATCACTATTTGCAAGTAATAAAATAAAATCGAAAAATATCATTATCTTTTAAAATTGTTTTATCTTTTATAAATTAGAAATAATAATTTTTGCTTTGTAATCACTAACTGGAATGATGTGTTACATATGTTGATTATTAACTGATGGAAATATTTAAATGATGTGTATACTATGTCATTAGCCTGTCATATCGCATTATTTTGTAAGATTTCAAAGGAACATTAAGATAAGTCATTCTTTTGTAAGAGCTAGAAAGAAAATCAAGATAATTGATAAATTTTAAATTGTTTTGTAAGAATCAGAAAGAAAGTTAAGTTACTTATAGGATTAGTAAATTAGTACTTAAGGCTGTGGACTGATGTATTAAAATTATCAGATCTATCTTCTTACATATATTTATTTTTACTGGAGGATCAAAATGTTAATGAAAAGATGAAATCAATCAGAAGATACATTCATTTTTGCATATTTTTCCGTCTTATTTATTCCACAATTGAAAATTGTAAATTCGTGTAAGAATTTTCTGAATAATTAGAGATCCTTTTTTTTAGTCTGAAAATAGGAGTTTTTTTTTATGTCTATCATTAAACATTTTTTTCAAAATCAAATATTTCCAGCGATATATTTACCACATATACATTTATCACATTTATCGCGAATATTATTTTGTGTAATATTTTATTTGATATCGTTTTCGTTCTAGCGAAATACCTATCTTTATGTTTCATTGCTAATCTATAGAAAGCATTAGTTCTGTTTCTTTTAAGAATGGTCCTATTAAAGCTTTTTATTTATTGAAAAGTTCATCAGCTAACTAAATTAAGAAGACTTTATATTTTTAATTTTTTCTAAGTCTTTATATTTTAAATTTTTCATCTAAATATTATCAAATTTAAAATAATTCCAAGTACTTGTAAAATCAACCAATAGTGTATCTAACTTTCTCAGTCTATTTTTTAACCAAATGGTTTTTCTATATCTATTCTTTCAATTCCTCATTTGTAATGTGTTTTGCTATTCACGATGAATGATCTTCTTTTACATTTATGATATCCATACAAATTTGTCTGTTTGTCACTAGCTTTTTTAATTTTTTTATCAAAAGAACCAAACCTAAGAATATTACGTCAAGTTTTGAAATATATTTTGTTTTCTAAAAATATACTTTAAATTATATGGAAATTTTATGAAAAACTTCCAAAATCCTAATGCAATAAAATGTTTATCTATAATCTTATGCGGGATCGAAACGACATATTTCGGTATATATAGGTTTGTATAATACGTATAAATTTTATACAAAAAGCAAGACAGAAATATGAAAACCATTTAATAAAAATAATCATTTATACTTTTCAATTAATATCAGAAAATAATTCTAAAACTAAGATCTACTAATTTTGGGTAATTATTAGAACGAATTACAAATCATTTTGATTCTGTTTATGAATTTATTGTTAAACATTGGTGTATGTATTTTAAATAAATATTCTTAAACATCACCGACTCGCTACAGAAATTTAATTGTTTATGAGAAATTTGATAAATTTTATATTTTTGAAAGCGACGTCAGAAAACAAATTTTGAAATATAGTAAAAAATAGTATTTCTATTTCTCAGATTTTAGGAACTCAAAAAAGATGCAAGGTTTGCGCGAGAAAATAGTGAGAAGTGAAATTACATGAGAATATAGAATAAATCTTATCTTATATTGTAGAGTATTTTAATATTGATTACGTCGTAAAGGATTGTTAATATCATCAATAAAATATTCTGCAAATTTCTTGGGGATTTTGTCAATATGTTGGCTATGTCTACACGTAATCATATTTATTCTTTACATTAAGTAAATGTAATTGGCTTGAAATATGCTAACAAAATGAAGTCAACTAGATTCTTTGTTGCAATTTCAATTGGAAAGTTGAAATCAAAAAGAAAAACCAACATCCATTGATATATTACTTGATATATTGCAAGCGCTAGTAGCAAATGTAAAATATTCTTTATTTGTATAAAAAATTTCCATATATTTTAACAATTTTTGTACTTGTTTTTGTAATTTTTTGTAATTGTTTAAAAAATGTTTCTTTTTTTTCATTGTAGGCGCATTCAAACGTATAATTTTTCTTGATGAATTTATTCGATATATTTGTAACGAATTTGGAAAAAATCAAAAAAATATAACTTTAAGGATATTTTTCAGATTATATGAGCGAAAACGTGCAGAAAAAAAATAAAATTTAATTTAGAATGGAATATGCGTAAATATTTAAATTTCATGTTATTTAGTTTGTAAGTTCGAAGTTAGAGCTCGTAAACGGCATGTAATTTCTGACACATTTTGTGTGATTTTTTTTTATCATTAAAGTGACGATTGATGTTATTTAGTATAATAGATTATACTATAACTTTTCCTTTTGAAATAGAATACTCACCAGTAATACGTAGCCTTTTTGTTATAACGATTTCTTAAAAATTAAAATACAACATTGCGTTACCGAAAAGTTTTTTTTAGAAAAGAATGCCACAATTTTCACTATTGATCGTTGTATCAAGACATTCTTTATCCTCAACAATAAATCAATTAATTTAGAATATGATATTTATTAGTATAGTTTTCCATATATTCTAATTTGTAGTTTACTGTGCCGGACAAAAGGACAGACTGAAGTCAAAAGTATGACGATGGAGCCTATAAGTATTGTGGTTATCACCAAGATCTCTGATATCGTTTTTAAATCATTCTGTGAAGGTGAACTTATCACAGTAGTGATTAAAACCAAAAAATTTTTTTTTATAACATTACAGTAGTTTGCTATGTGCACGTATCTTATTGATCTAATAAGAATAACGTAAACCAAGGATCACAAGTACTCATAACTTGTTTCTATTTTTTATGTTATCTATTTTTTTTTTATAAATGTTATTATCATTAATATACAAATAATTTTTGAACTTTTAATATTCTTGGCAATCAAAGATTTTAAATTATTGAAATGGTTAACGTTAATTCAAATTCTAATACAGAAGAAATTTCAATTGTATAAAGAAAGATTGCCTGTATTGAATATAGTATTTTTTCAAGTGATCCAAATCAATGTGAATCTTATAAATTTGTTGTATTGTAATATATATTTATATTAATATTATTTTTGGTTTTCATATCCATATGACATTTTTATTGACGAATAAATTCACTTTTATCGTTATTTTCATAATCAAGGACCATACGTACCCAGATTCTAATTTACCTATCATTTGTTTCATTTGCTCTTTATCTATTTTATCAAAAAAAAAAAAATAATTAGTATAAATTGTGTGTTTCGCAGGAACATCTGTTAATACTTAAACGATATCATATAGAATACTTAATAAGTAAATTAACATTCATTAATGAGTATAATTTATACTGACATAATGTATCGGTATTTTATTATTTAAGTAACGTTTTTTTATACATTTCTGTTATTGAGTGTGTTATTGTAAAAAATTAGGATATAATTATATATTTGAAAAGGAATAGTTTATTGTATGAATTTTGTATAATATACATTCTACATGCATTTCTATAATTCTAAACATCTTTCTTTTCTTTCTGCTTTTGTTTAGTATATAAACTAATGAAAATATTATCTAATGTATTTGTAAAGTAATAATATTTCATGCATTCAATTTTTTTTAGGATATAAACATCAAACATACTCCGATGTAGTTTTTTCAAATTAACCTCGTAATGTAATATTTACGTAATCCTACGTAATATTATTTATATTTATAATGAACCCAGATACCAGAAAGCAATTTGAATATTTTTAATTATCTCTATACAAGCGATACGTTTCTTTTTCAATATTGTAAGAACAGAAAGAGCTACCTATTAAAGAAGCATCGTGGTTTGTAAGAACTTAAAGTTTACTTTACGACTTTCAATTATTTTTTTTTTTTATAGCACATCCTTTCCGAGCCAATCCTTTTTTATCATATCTGCTCCTTTCTCGGCTATCATCAACGTTGGTGCGTTTGTATTTCCACTGGTAATTTGCGGCATTATGGAAGCATCGGTAACTCTTAGTCTTTGAATGCCTTGTACTTTGAGACGAGGATCGACGACTGCTGTAGGATCACCAGAATGGCGCATTTTAGCTGTTCCAACCGGATGGTAGAATGTTCCTGCTGTGTTACTTAAGTTACAATCCCAATATTCCGTGGAATCGGATTCAGTGTTACGACAATTCGGTATGTCGTAATGAAGTAAAGTTATTCCATTGTTTTGGAAAGTCTTAGTTGCCACCAACGACTTAACAAAATCAAGAGGCTTCGAAAGTATTTTTCTGTCAGATTTATTAGCAAAATAATTCGTGAATATCTTAACTTGATCGGCAGGATCGGTGCTACGTAATTTAATTTCATTCCTGCTCTTTGGGCTCAATAAAACCGGTCACATAAAGATAATGTCTTTCTGCATAAAGACATTAATCATATTGTCGATTAGTTCGTCTGAAACGTCGATGATTTTCAAAAGCAGTTAGAATTGATAGACCTGCTGTTTTGGTACATGAGTAAAGAAAATCTATATTTCGAGATATTTCGGTTATTGGTCGATTAGGTTAAGAAATTCAAGTAGATCAACATCTCCGATCGTGATCTACTCTTTAATTGTTTTCAACTGATAATCATAAGTAATATCTTTTATATGAATCAGAGATGGTGTTATTTTCGTGGAATTAATGTTTGCCAATTGAATTGCTTATCAGTTTAGGTGATTCTTAAGATTTTTTTCCTAAAGGTAAATCGTCCACCTGTGGTATTTCTATCTCAGAATAATATTTCGCTGTCAACCAGTGGATAGAATCACTCCTTTTGATTCTGTCACGTTTAATAGCTACCAAGTTTTCAGGATCACTCTAAACATCAATAGATCGGTTATGAACATTCATAAGAATGTTGTCTACCCCGGCGGGCATCTTTATGTAGAGATTTATCTTACCCATTTTCGCAAATGAAATGCTTCCGCTATATTCACTCATAATTGTTACTTTGTTCAACAGTTTTTTAAGATAAAAATAGCAAGCCTAATTCTCAAAAATAATGGCTAATCTTTGATTTTTACATTGAATTGTTTGATGCATCAGTAATAATATGCAATTAATTAGTTTACTATTATTCAATCGAAGAACTAGTCTTTTAATGCAGTATATTTACGTACTTGAAAAATATATGGTTTCATTCGATGAACTATTCGAACTGTCTGTTATTACGATTGGATCTTGACGTCAGAAAAACAAAAAGGTAACGTAAACCTTAAAACGTAAGTGTTTAAAACATTCAATTCGTTCTCATAATTATTTTACAGTATGCAATAATAAAAATATTTAATTTACTTTCATTCGATGAACTATCCAAAATATCTAATATTGATTGAAAGAACCTGTGATAGTCTCATTGCTTCTCTTTCGTCTAGACATCCAATCCTTCTTTATGAGATCCGAACCTTTTTCACCAATCATTATTACAGGTGCATTGATATTTCCACTAATGATCGTAGGCATGATTGAAGCATCTATCACTCGAAGTCCTTCTACTCCATATACTTTTAAAGAGGGATCTACGACCGCCATTGGATCAGATCGTGGACCCATTTTCGCAGTGCAGCTCATATGATAAATTGTCATTGTGAATTGTCGAATTGCACATTCCCAATACGCATCCGTGAACATCGGAAGATGTTTACAATTTGGCAATGGCTTACTGTAAAATCTTGTCCCAAATCTTTTCATGCTACTCGTTTCAGCAAATGCAATTGCTGCTTTGACTCCTTCTCGTAAAACATTTACGTCATCAGGATTCGTTAAATAATTGTGATACATTAACGGATAATCAAGAGGATTTTTCGACCGTAATTTCACATATCCACGAGATTTGGGTCTGAGTATCATAGGCAAAATATCGAAACCATCTTGACCAGTGATCTCTTCATACATTTCATTGTAAAAATTATCCGTTATACAAACAGCATCTTGAAATGGTTTTCCTCCGTTATTAACCGAGGAAGAGGAAATTATTAACTCTACATCAGGCCAATCATCCGTCTGATTAGCATATTTAGTGGATAAAAAGCCTACTACTTCGAGACCAATACTCGAGGTTAGAGGACCATTCTCGGTAATTGCATATTTCAATATTGAGTTTATATTTAATATTCGATTATAAACAAAGCTGATTTCGTTGTCCACAAGGAAGGTAAGACCACCAGGGGCTATATGATCTTGAAGGTTCTGTCCAACGCCAGGTGAATCCTGAATCAATGGAATATCAAGATCTTCGAGGTGATTCTTTGCACCGATTCCAGACAGCATCAATAATTGAGGAGTATTTATAGCACCTGCCGAAAGTATAACTTCTTTCTTTGCAAATACGGTCTCAACACGACCATTTCTAATAAATTCTACACCATATGCTCTTTTGGTACTTGGATCTATGAGAATACGCGTGACATGACTCCATAGCGATAAGTGAAAATTCTTTCGAAATTTGATGGGATGCACGAATGCCTTGGCTGCACTACATCTAGCGCCCTTGCGCATTGTATATTGAGGCAATGTAAAACCCATTTGTTGTTGGTCATTTATATCCACTATGTTATAACCCATTTCTTCTGCAGCTTGAAGATATGCTGGAGCCAGTGGCGTATTATAAGGACACTCTTGAACAGTTAAATAACCGCCTGTAAAATTCATTTTTGCATGAGAATAAATGGATGACTCAATATCACTTGTGATGTCTTGTTGTTTCAAAAAATTAATCATCTCAATTTTCTTAATTTTATGAACAATCAAAATCGTAGCTCACCTATGCTATGGTATTTGGTGTTCCGAGCTAAATATGGGTTTCTTTGGTCCTGTGACTTTTTAAAGTATGGGAGTACATCGTCGTATCCCCAACCAGGGTTACCAAAGCTTTCCCATTGATCGTAGTCACGACGATTCCCACGAACATACAGCATAGCATTAAGTACACTTGAACCACCTAATACCTAGAATCAAGAGAATAATATTATGATGTAATAATTTTAAGTTATTTTCACGAAAATAAGTAAAGTTGTTTCAGTGGCTTATGATTGCTTTTGTTATTGATTTATTCGCGGCCGGTTCTACTATATCATTGCAAATTCTTTCACTGAGGACCGACAAGGTAGTCCTGTGTCAAATCAAAATCTATATTCATTTTAATAGTGGAACCCTGAGAATTGTAGGTATTGATAGTTATAAATCGTGTTCAGGTAGCTGTTTAATTCAAAGGATCCAACATGGATGTTTCGTTTGATCAATGAATGCATTAATAGCATATCTACCGCATTATGATTTATAGACATTAGAAGATTATATATAATAAGTTTAATGCAAATTCATTTCATTCTGGTATCTTCAATTATCTGATACTTTTTTTTATTCCGTTATGTTATATTAGCAACCATCCATTTATTCTCCTTTGAAAACGACCTTATTTACGAAAGTATTTGAAAATTTTGTTCATCATTAAAGTATTATTTTCTCTTTAAACTGATTGTATTTTTCGTATACTCGAAACTTTATGTATTACGATGCACAATAACCTAACATACCAGCAATGTAATTATAAAATAATTGATATTGTTATTAAATTCTTCATCTTACGGCACAGATGAATCAAAGAGCTCACCTTTCCACGGGGCCAACAACAACGTTTGTCTTTCATCGCTTGACAAGCACTATCTTGGTTTTCAGTCCTATATTTCCAATCCATTTTGGTGTTATACAAGTAGGTTGACAAAGCCGGTACGTCTGAGATGACAGTTTCGTGACCACCTGCTTCTAAAAGAAGAACACTCCATTCTGGATTCTCCGTTAATCTATTAACAACAACGCTACCAGCTGAACCGCCGCCGACCACTACGAAATCGTAGTCCTTTAATAGATCTTTCGTAACTTGTGTTTGATTTTCGGGGTCTATTAGATGATAATGGAAGTAAGTTAAGGCAGATATAAGAATCGGTGCGATAATTAATTTAATACTGATCTCTGTCATATTCGTTTGATATCTATGGTGCTGCTGCTACAGTTGCCACAATCTTCGTCGTCATTGATTTTGTCTTTTAATTAATTTGGTTATGTTGTTTTTCTTCAATTGAATAGCAAAATTAGTGAAGAAGTTTTCATTGATTTATATTCTTTGATAATTACGATACTCTTCGTAGGATACTGTAAAGCATCTATAACAAATTGACAAAATAAAATTTAAATCACAGAAATCTGAAAAATTATAAACCATTGTAGATATTAAAGATATTTTTTTCTATATGAAATGTTATTTTTGTTTGGTTTTGAATTTTAAATTTAGCGTTGTCCAAAACGCTTTTTTTTGTAATTTTGATTTTTTTCTGATTTTAATAATACGATTTATTAAATTTTGTGTCAAGCATAAACAAATATTTATATCGTTAATTTAACATATAAAACATATAACACATATAAAACATATAAAACACATCATTATGACGTATTTAATTAAATGAATAAAATATGGATGATATATCACTCAATGTTTATCCGGTAATGGAAATATCGTTTATCATCGTTTGCAAGTAATTAAATTCAAATGTATTCAAACGTATAATTTTTCTTGATGAATTTATTCGATATATTTGTAACGAATTTTGAAAAAATAAAAAAAATATAACTTTAAGAATATTTTTCAGATTATATGAGCGAAAACGTGCAGAAAAAAAATAAAATTTAATTTAGAATGGAACATGCATAAATATTTAAATTTCATGTTATTTATTTTGTAAGTTCGAAGTTAGAGCTCGTAAACGGCATGTAATTTCTGACACATTTTGTATGATTTTTTTTATCATTAAAGTGACGATCGATGTTATTTAGTATAATAGATTATACTATGTGCTTTTCGTTTTGAAATATAGAATACTCAGAGTTTTACGAACGAAAAATAGAATACTTACCAGTAATACGTTGGCTTTTTGTTTTAGCGATTTCTTAAAGATTAGAACACAACATTGCATTCCCAAAAGGTTTTTTTTTAGCAAAGAATGTCACAATTTTCACTATTGATCGTTGTATCAAGACATTCTTTATCCTTAACAATAAATCAATTCATTTAGAATATGATATTTATTAGTATTGTTTTCCATATATTCTAATTTAGTAGTTTACTGTGCTGGACAAAACGACAGACTGAAGACAAAAGTATGACATTGGAGCTTATAAATATTGTGGATATCACCAAGGTGAGCGCTATCGTTTTTAAATCATTCTGTGAAGGTGGACTTATCACAGTAGTGATTAAAACCAAAAAATCTTTTTTTATAACATTACAGTAGTTTGGTATGTGCACGTATCTTATTGATCTAATAAGAATAATGTAAACCAAGGATCACAAGTACTCATAACTAGTTTCTATTTTCTATATTATCTATTTTTTTTTTATAAATGTTATTATCATTAATATACAAATAATTTTTGAACTTTTAATATTCTTGGCTATCAAAGATTTTAAGTTATTGAAATGGTTAACGTCAATTTAGATTCTAATACGGAAAAATTAATTGTATAAAGAAAGATTGCCTGTATTGAATATAGTATTTTTTCAAGTAATCCAAATCAATGTGAATCTTATAAGTTTGTTGTATTGTAATATATATTTATATTTATATTATTTTTATTATTTATATTTTTATTAATTATATTTTTATTATTTTTGTTTTTCATATCCATATGACATTTTTATTGACGAATAAATTCACTTTTATCGTTACTTTCAAAATCAAAGACTATACGTACCCAGATTCTAATTTACCTATCATTTGTTTCATTTGCTCTTTATCTATTTTATCAGAAAAAAAATAGTTAATATAAATTGTGTGTTTCGCAGGAACATCTGTTAATACGTAAACGATATCAAATAGAATACGTAATAAGTAAATTAACATTCATGAATATGTATAATTTATACCGACATAATGTATCGGTATTTTATTATTTAAGCAACGTTTTTTTATACAGTTCTGTTATTGAGTGTGTTATCGTAAAAAATTAGGATATAATTATATATTTGAAAAGAAATAGTTTATTGTATGAATTTTGTATAATATACATTCTACATGCATTTCTATAATTCTAAACATCTTTCTTTTCTTTCTACTTTTGTTTAGTATATAAACTAATGAAAATATTATCTAATGTATTTGTAAAGTAATAATATTTCATGCATTCAATTTTTTTTAGGATATAAACATCAAACATACTCCGATGTAGTTTTTTCAAATTAACCTCGTAATGTAATATTTACGTAATCCTACGTAATATTATTTATATTTATAATGAACCCAGATACCAGAAAGCAATTTGAATATTTTTAATTATCTCTATACAAGCGATACGTTTCTTTTTCAATATTGTAAGAACAGAAAGAGCTACCTATTAAAGAAGCATCGTGGTTTGTAAGAACTTAAAGTTTACTTTACGACTTCCAATTATTTTTTTTTTTTTTTATAGCTCATCCTTTTCGAGCCAATCCTCTTTTATCATATCTGCTCCTTTCTCGGCTATCATCAACGTTGGTGCGTTTGTATTTCCACTGGTAATTTGCGGCATTATGGAAGCATCGATAACTCTTAGTCTTTGAATGCCTTGTACTTTGAGACGATGATCGACGACTGCTGTAGGATCACCAGAATGGCCCATTTTAGCTGTTCCAACCGGATGGTAGAATGTTCCTGCTGTGTTACTTAAGTTACAATCCCAATATTCCGTGGAATCGGACTCAGTGTTACGACAATTCGGTATGTCGTAATGACGTAAAGTTATTCCATTGTTTTGGAAAGTCTTAGTTGCCACCAACGACTTAACAAAATCAAGAGACTTCAAAAGTATTTTTCTGTCAGATTTATCTGCAAAATAATTCGCGAAGATCTTAACTTGATCGGCAGGATCGGTGCTACGTAACTTAATTTCACCCCTGCTCTTTGGTCTCAGTAAAGACGGGCACATAAATATGATATCTGTCTCCATAACGACTTTTTTCATATTGTCGATTAGTTCGTCTGAAACGTCGAAGGCTTTTAAAAGGCTTTTGAGTTTATAGACATGCCATCTTGGTACGTGAGTAAAGAGAATCTCTATTTCGGGGTATTTCGATTGTGGGTCGGTTAAGTTAAGAAACCCAAGTAGATCAACGCCTCCGATTGTAGCCAATTCACCAGTTCCTTTCATCAGATAATCATAAGCAATGTCCATTATATGCGTCGGTGATGGTGGTCCTTTTGTTTGATTGATGTATGCCAATTGAATTCCTAACCATATTACGTGATCCTGAAGATTTTTTCCAACAGGTAAATCAGCCACTGGAGATATTCCTATTTCACGTAGATGATTCGCTGGTCCAATTCCAGAAAGCATTAAAATCTGAGGTGTTGTGATAGTGCCAGTGGATAAAATCACTTCTTTTGATGTCGTCACTTCGACTTCCTCGCCATTTTTCAAGGTCACCCTAACACCAGTTGCTCGATTATCATTCATGAGGATCTTATCTACCCTGGCAGATTTCATCACGTATAGATTCTTTCTATCCTTTATCGGTGAAAGAAATGCTTTGGCTGCATTTACTCGACGAGACATATTAACAGTTCCCAATGCTTTCCCGTATCCTATATAATGTTGCCCATCAAGCAATTCAAGAATAGGTACACCAAGTTCACGAGCAGCGTTTATGAAGATCTCTTGTATGTTTGTTTCGGAATAATTGAAACTTCTAATATCCAGAGGCCCATCTTTGGTGCAATATTTATCTCCCCACTTATCGACATACTCTGGAGAACAGTTGATTGTTTTCTTGAAATATGGTAACACGTTCTCGTAACTCCAACCTTCATTGCCAAGGCGTTCCCATTCGTCGTAATCTCGATCATTTCCATGGACGTGTAACATTGCATTTATCACAGAACTGCCGCCTAGGGCCTTTCCTTTACTCCATTTGCAATTTCTGTCTTTCATACCTTGACAAAATCCTTCCTGTGGTTCGATATCATAATTATAATCTTCTGCGGTTCCCAGAAGCATCAAAATCGATCCAGGAATGTTTGATAATACTGATGGATCTTCACCAGCTTCGATCAATAATACATCCCAATTGCTTATCTCTGTCAATCTGTTTGCCAAAACCGATCCAGCACTACCACCTCCTGCAATCACGAAATCAAATTCCTTTTTCGAATTTATAATTTCCTTCGTACGATCCTTCGGATATTCCTTATTAACGCTTAGAGAGCATTGTGCAACGAGCAACGTTTGTAACAGTTGCGTGAATAAAAAATTAGAAGATCCTTGTGCCGCAGATGCACAAGTTTCAGAAAGGCAAAATTCCATTTTTTTTTCTTTTTTTCCTTTCTTTTCTTTTTTTTTTTCTTTCTTTTTATCTAGATTTTCCGTCTGTTCCTTGATTCGGTCGGACGATCCTTCACCTAAAAAAATTCCGCAGAAAATATAAATTTTTTGCGGCAGTTTTTTTTTTACATTTTTATTATTTATTGTATTTATTTTTATCTTTTTTTTTCTTTTTTTTTCTTTTTCTTCCTTTTCTTTCTTTTTTAAAGAAAAGTAAAAATTCTAATAATTATGACACTCACTTGTCTTACGAACTTATCCTTCAATGTTGCTTCACTTTCTTTATTTATCCTTTGATGAAATCTATTTGACTAATTGTAAGAATAACAATCCAACTAGTGGCAATTAGAATAGATACAATTAAAATAATTACTCATGTTAATGCAAGTTCACGAAATAGATCATAAATCATTATTACTCACTGATAGTTCTGTAATAAGCAAACGCTAAAAGATGATTGATCATATTCAGATGCTGTATCATGAATAGATCTCGGTAATATCTCCTACTTTAATTTCTAGATCAATTTACAATTCTTGTTTCTTTTGATCACTTGATCTTCGCGATTCTTTATTCCCGCAATTTCTTTTCCATCGAGGCGTATCCTTTTACCTATCCAGTCATGTAACCTTTCCTATATCAGATTATGCATCATATCTTTAACAAACAATCTCAAATTACAATCACACATTATTCATTTTATACGATATTCAGTGATATCAATTTCGTTATATCGATCAAATACATACATACAGAGAGAGAAACAGAGACAGAAATACACACACACGCATATATATACATACATATATATATATATATATAATATTTTCTATATGTTCCAATATAATCGTGCTCGATTGTTAGCAATAATGTTTCTTCATTTTTAAATAATGCTCTTTTATTAGTTTAAACTTATCGATATTTTTTAAAGAAATAATTACGTAATAATATATGTATCTCTGATTACGTTATTTTTTTTTCCGCTTAGTATCGTACTTATTTAAATATTGTTTAGAATATATAAATATACAAAACTGACAAAGTGTATAATAAAACTCATAAAAGGAGGGAAAGAAGTAATCGTTTATTAAGAAATTTTGTGAAAAATCGTATGAATTAATTATTTGATTACCACGAATTGATAATCATATTGGATGCCTTTTCAGCTACCATCATTATAGCAGCAATTGGATTAGAATTGGGTAGATATGGAAATATGGAAGGATCGGCAACACGAATGTTTGGTACACCATGTACTCGTAATTGCGAATCGACGACGGCATCAGGATCAGTTGCTGGTCCCATTTTGCAGGTACCGGCTTGATGATTCTCCGGTCCAGTCTTAGCTCGTATATAACACTCCCAATATGCATCCGAGCCGAAGTGCAAACTTGAAAATAATATGATGTTATTGTCAGTATATTTATTTTAATAATTATACGAAGATGGAAAAAAAATGAATGAATAATAGACTTACTTTGTACAAAGTGGATGTTTCACTGTATCTAATTGAAGATCCCATTTCTTCATGGTCGGGGTGTCTATGAGCTGAAGTATTTTTTTTATACCTTCGATCAAAACTTTCATATCTTTTTCATTGGTGAAATAATTAGGATACATTAGAGGCAAATCTAAAGGATTGGCGCTACGCAGTTCTACTGTACCACGACTTTCAGGAATTACGACGGTCGGTCTAGCGACGATCTTTCTTCTATTGGGGCAAGGTTCTTTAACACCATCCGTGCATTCGTTTGGCATTCCTGTTTTCGGGCAGTACGAACTGAAGCCGTCGAAGAATACTTGCAAGTCAGGTAAACCAGGAATAGTGTAGTTACTTTCAAGAAAAGCAGTGACCTGAGTTAATCCAGTGCTAGCCAAATCACCGGTTCTAGTTTCAAGAAATTCGTTCACTGATTGCATGGTCATAGTTTCTACCGAAATATCTTTAATAGTCATTGGTACAGCAATGGACACGTGATTGATAAAATACTGTCCTACTGGTAAATCCTTATACGTTCTAATACCAAATTTATTTAATTCCTCTCTTGGCCCAATACCGGAATTTAGAAGTAAATGTGGCGATCCCATGGCACCAGCCGTCAAAATAACTTCCTTATTACACTTGATGACTTTCCTTTGCCCTTTTTTGTCGACCAGTTCAACACCGTATGCTTTCATATCGTAATCGTTAATTAAAACCCTCAATACTCGAGCATTAGTCAGAACTCGTAGATTATTTCTATTGTATACAGGTCTTAGATAGGCTTTAGGAGTTGATGCTCTTAATCCTTTCTCCACAGTCATTGGTGCTACCATGAAACCAGTTTGGGAAAACTCCTTTAAACCAGACGTTTTATAACCTAATTCGGACGCTGATTCTAAAAGTGAACTAACAAATGCTGGTCTATGAGAATAATGTTGAATTTTCACTGGGCCATTGGGTACAGTACGAGCGAATGAACTTAACATCGATGGATCAACCGGATCCTCTGCACGTTGGAAATAGTGTTCGATTTCATCATAGGACCATCCAATGTTACCCTCACGTGCCCATTTATTATAGATCTCTGGATGACCGCGATAATACATCATGCCGTGCATTGCGCCGGTACCTGAGATCATTTTTCCTCTAGGTACATTACACTTTCCACCAGTATCTGAAATTCCGAATAAAATTTCAATGAATTTTGTTCGATGTTGGACGAATGGAATAATAATGATAGATTATTTTACCTAAACAGGCTGTTGGATGTGGTCTCGTTGGTTCCGTTTTATATTTCCAATCTAGTGACGAAGAAATAGCGCTCGAAGCAAATCCTGGAATAGCTGTCATGGTTGGTTCTTCGGGACCAGCTTCAATCAATAAAACTCTATTCCAAGCATTGTCACTTAATCTTCTGGCAATAATAGGTCCGGCTACACCTGCACCAACGACAATGAAGTCGTACCTATGTAAACATACATATCATCATGAATGCCTTGCCAAAATGGTTTATTTTCGAGAATAGACTTGAGAACTCATTATTTAGGTCATTTATTTACCATTCGTTTGGTACATCGTCTCTACCCAATCGACGGCAAGGGTCAGAAATGTCGCATCTCGACATCATCAGATTCTGAACTAAATTTATGAAAGCGGATTGGCCTCCGCATAACGTGTCCATATATTTTGTATCTTCGAAACTGCAGCCGCAACATCCTGTTGTGTTTGATATAATGAAACTGTCATAATTTAAGCCCAATTGATTGAGCTGAAAGAAACGACACTGTATTAATTCTAATTGAATTTTTTTCGCAAAAGAAAAAAAAGAAAGATAAGAAAAAAAAACAGAGAAAAAAAAATAAAGAAAAAATAGACGTTATTATCAGCTAATCAGCAACGTATATAACATTTTAATATTTCACAGTTCATAACAAAATAATCACGTTAATACGAATTTCAAATTTCTAGTTGATTATTCTCTTTTTCCTCTTTTTTGTTTCTGCATATCGGTATTTTAATAATACCGTATCCTGTAAAATACATTCGTTATTTCATTCGGCACAATTTAAAAAAGATTTTAATATCACTGATAATCTTAAATTATATTTTAATTTTAAGCTTGTATCTTTTGATTTGATCGTCGAAATAACAATGTACTTTTTTATATGGCGCTTTCATCGATTAATATTTATACTTACCATCGGTGGATTAACTTGTTTAGCGAATGCATACTGCACCAAAAGCAAGATAAAATCGAGTAGGCGCATTTTTAAAATCCGTATCATCGTACGTCATCCAAGATCATCTGTAAATTATTATATTTATTTTTTATTAAACAGGTCTTCGTTTTTTTTTCTTTTTCTTTTCATTTTTGTTTTGTTTTGTTTTTTTTTGCTTTTTTTTTTGCTTTTTTTTTTCTTTTTTTCTTTTTTCTTTTTTTCTTTATCCGCTCACGTTTACCATACATTTATTTTGCACGATTAACCACGATAATCACATTTTTATCAAATATAGATCATTTAATTTTTCTCAAATACTCGCACGATTAATCGTTGAAATTAAATTAATGATCCATTACGTATGGTTTTATAAAACGTCATTAGATTCGAAGATAACGAACGATTAGATAAGTATATAATATTATGGGGATTTTCTTAATGATAACGACTTATGAATGTCAACGTATGTCATAGGAAAGATTTTTGATAACCATACATTTAATTAAACACAAACGTTCTTTCCACCACGGTACTTACGATCGCGACAGATTTTCCGTTTGGTTGCGCGCATACAATTTATCATTTCAAAGGATTCATAAATAAAAGTGAAAATGATGATCCATGCACTAGCAAGAAACCGTATGAACTGAAACAAGGAAAACAAAGAAAAAGAGAGAGAGAGAAAAAGAAAGAGAGAGAAAGAGAGAGAGAGTGAGAGAAAGAGAGAGAGAGAGAGAGAGAGAAAAAGAAAGATCGATACCATCGAGAACGTTCTAACACTCGTTATTGTAGCACCAAAGATAGAAAGTAAACGTTATTCTCATTCCTCTTACTTTCCTTTTATTTTTTACTTAATAGGCACTCTTTATTGCTTGCGATAGAAGAGGAAATTACGAGGCATCGATTATTTTCGATTTCCCTCGATCCTTTCCTTAAATACCGTTATAGATAATGTGTAGAGAGTTGGTAAATGTTAAATATGATATGTCGTTACATAAAGAATGGTAAATCTGTAACAGGGATCGGATAGATAGATATAGTGGTTCTGCAGAACGTCAATAGAACGACTAGGGTAGGGTGCAGTGGCCTCACGGCCACAGATATAAGAGAACCAAAACGATAGATGCCTTTCTATACAAATAAGCAGCATGCATGAGAAAGAAGGAAAGAGAGAGAGAGAGAGAGAGAGAGAGAGTGAGAGAGAGGGAGAGGAGAGAGAGAGCATACGTAATACATCGGAAGTCTTTCCGATAATGCTCGTCAAGAATCGTCTAATTAAATACAATCCAACTCGCAATATGTAATCTTCTCTTGGAGTTATACGAAATATAAGAAGAAAATCGTGACAGACATTTGAATGGATATATAAGTAACTCTTGACTAAAACGGAAGAGCCGAATCAACAGGATTTTAACACACGTTGACTATCGTAAGTCTAATCCGTTGTAACAGAATTTTCATTATTATAAACTTGTAATGATAAATTATTCATATTTTATAATCTTTAATATGACTATACTCTTATTAATAATGAGTATTCATATTTTTAGCGATGATAATCTACCTATCATAATACATTTGGTTGCCACTGACAAGATACATATTATACGATTAAAAATGATAAGTATTGGATTAAAATGCAGCAATAATAAAATAATGACGTATTGCAGAAACCACGACGGTCAGTACTACTTTCGTTTATATTATTGTAATATAATCGTTATCATAGAAATCTAGTTTTTTTTTTTTTAATATTACATTTTAAATTTAAATTAACTTTTAATTTAGAAATGATTCGTTAATTGATACACTAAAGAATAATTTTCATTATAAATATATAAGTATATATTTTCTTTATTCATAATTTTATTATTTAACCGAACGTGCCGTTAATAACGTTTATTAATTGTCGCACAGCTCGTTTTTTTTACTTCATACTATTATCTCATTATTTGAGTTATTGAAAATTATCTTTATGATTGTATTCGATTTATAAATAATTAATTTATAAATCCTGCAATGATGGCCATTAACGTGTCCTCCGTATTTGATCAACGTATTTATATCCACGACACAGACGTAAATTTTCCTAATCGCGTGATAACGATTGTACAGAATAATTGCGAATTTAGTTTGACTTGATGCGACACGACGATTAGATAAAGAAACAAATCACTTATCACGTTCTCCTTCGGACTATGAACTAATATCATATTTGATTTGATCAAGAAGTAACACAAAAAGACGTGAGCATTAAAATTGTATCGTTGGTGAAACTATTTTTTCTTTCTTTTCTTTTCTTTTCTTTTCTCTTTTTTTTATGTATCTCTTTTTTTTCATTTTTGAAATACCATAAGATCCCACGCAAGTTGGACTAGATAATCAGCGACATTTAGATTGAAATTCCGAATGGCGCGGGGGCGCGCGCGGGCGCACGAACGAAATCGAGTTCTGTACTGACTGCAACCTCCGATTGATCGTACTCTTACCATTGGTCCATTAAATACGTTTTACATAAGATAAATGTGTGTACGATCGATTCCCATTGCAACTGGCTATAACGAACACGGTGAACTCGAATGTATGTACGTTGGTGGTAAACGTTGTTGGACGAGTTTACTTCCGAGGACGAGAAAAGAAATTCGAGATTTTTATGAAAGCACGTGTCGTTCAAAATCAATTGGATTTCATTGTAGACGAATATTAATTATATTGATTAGTGATAAGTACAATAGAGAGAAAGAAAGAGAATGAGAGAAAGAAAGAGAATGAAAGAATGAGAGAGAGAGAGAGAGAGAGAGAGAGAGAAAGAGAGAGAGAGAAAGAAAGAAAGAGAGAGAGAGAGAGATCGTTACCTGATGAAATTCAGTGGAACGTAGCGCGGCTGATGGTGAAGTATCGACTCAAGCTTGCCGGCTCGCAAACATTTTGGAAGCATTTGGAGCGTCGACGAGAACAAAGAAGAAACTAAAGGGGGAACGAACGGTGACTCGAGTCGAAAGGCGCGCGGCTACGAGTCAATGGTGGCTCCTGGACGGTCAACAGGAAGGTTGCTAATCGACTCAACGACCAAAAATATCAAGTAGACGCGAACAGAGAAGGCAGACAGTAAGACTCGCGTCCGTTTCTCCTCGAAGAAGATCGTTTGGCAAGAGGCAAACGTTGTTAGCCGCATATCGGTTAACCCGTCAGCCAAACCAACCGACGAAGCTAGACGCACTAATTAAGAAGCCTCCTTCTTCTCTTCTTTCCACTCCTCTTACTCCTCTCTTTCGAGGGCCAAAGAAATCCCTCGTGTCTGACGGCGGTGAAACATCCGTGACGTGACGTCATCTTGCTTCCACTCTGCGTTCAGTCGAGTCTATTCGGTCCAAGCAGGATGCAACGTCGACGAAAGTCATTCCATCGACGAAGAAAGTTGAATAACAAAATTATATTGTATGTATATCCACACACAATATATACATCCCTTTGCATTGCAAGATGACGATTGACTTTTCTCTATAACTTTCGAATCATCTCTAATGTGATGTTTCATTTAGTTAATAAAACAAATAAGTATTTAAAAATTTCTTTTAAAGTATATGTTTATGTATGTGAAACTATAAATTGACCAAGAACAAACTAGGAAAATAATTATAGTGCAAAAGGATGTGTGTGTGTGTGTGTGTGTATTTCGTTTCGTTGTCCGTCTTTCTTCCTCGTCAAATGACTTTCGTTGATGTTGCATCCTTCATGAATCAAATGGACTTGTGTATACAGGGTGTCCATCCATAGACATCCGAGCAAATATCTCATAACTAGTTGGTTAAATTAAAAAAAATGATATTAAGAAAAATTTGCACGGCTCTGAGTCAGCTACAAAGTGCAAGTATTCTTTTTTTCTTTTTATTTGTGATTTTTTTCGAGTTATGAAGGTCAATGTTGATTTTTTTTTTTAAATCAATATCCATAATATCTCTTTTTCCTATTATTTGTATAGCGATGGTCATTGGTAATCAAAATCATATGTAATAAAAAATTGCTATTATACATTTTTTACGAGATAATCGATATCTTAAAGATTGATTAACATAATCATACTGTACTATAATTGATACTCCATACTATACAAATATATTATTTACAAATCAAATAGTCGTATATCTTTTATTAACAAGTTGAAAGTCAGTCAGAAGGTCAGAATCTATACGTTGTAATCGAATTCAAAATATTATATGGTCCGATGAATGTTTTCCAAATTGTCATGTGGAAAAGCAACTATGTATTTTAATATTTAAGATTTTGATTAACTCGTAAACGATGTGTAATAAAAATTTGTCACTTTCATATGATTTTAATTACAAATGATCACTACTATAGAAATATGCATAAAAAAATATTATAGGTATCCATGTAAAAAAAAAAAAAAAAGAAAAAAAAAATAAAGAAACACTGTTGATCTTCATAAATCGAAAAGAAATCGCTTTTTCAACAAACAAAATTTTGTTTACACAAATTTTCTTATGAATGATCCAGTTCACACTAATTTTTATTATTAAATTTTCTTATAACTTAAACTTGTCCGCAATATATTTGCTTGAACATTTATAAATGAACACCCTGTATATATATACACGTATGTGAACCGATTCTCCATGGGCAATAACAAGAAATAACGAACTATTATGATCATCCTGCCTAATGCGCGAACCTTTCAACAAATCGAGAAATCCTTTGAATTGCTCACCAACCCAAAAACTTCAGTAAACTTTTTCGAGTTCAAAGAAAGAAAATCAAAATAAAAGAAGACGAAAAGAAAAGAAAAAAAAACAGAAAGAGAAGACTTCTCTATCGATTATGCAAGCTAGTATTTCGCTATACGAGTTTATAATGATTCGCAACGCACAAATATGGTGAATCACTGTTTCTCTCTCTTTCTCTCTCTCTCTCTCTCTCTCTCTCTCTTCCTATGTTTTTTCTTTTCTTTTCTTTTCTTTTCTTTTTTTTTTTCTTTTCTTTTACTTTTCGCTTTACCTATCGTAAGATGTATGATTTCACTTGTATTCGAGGAAAATTAGGAGGTACGGCTCGTTGCGAGAATCAACCACCGATACGATCTGATTATTCTTATACGCTTAATTGTTACCACGGTTTCATAGGATTATGAGATCTTACCAGGTTCTTGAAGAGTTAGAATCCGGTTGATTCGAGTGCCAGCGAACGAATAGAGCTTCAAATGATTCTGTCTTTGAGTAATAAAGGAAGATGAAAGGTAATTATTATAATAGAAATCATGTGGCACACTTGAGTACACATAAGAAAAATATATTGACACAGCATGTGGGTAAATAAAAATTATCGAAATATAGAGGTATTCGATCAATTATTTTAATTCGCACATGTGCTCAATGCCAAAATAGCTTGATAATGTAACAAGATATATGTACGTATTTATTTAATTATTTCAAATAATTTTTCGGAAATATGATATTTATCCAATGTACATTGAATAATTTGTTGATTTTGCTTATCACGAATGACTTCGGTTATTCCAATACTCCTTAATCATATCGGCACCTTTTTCCGCGATCATTATTATGGGTGCGTTGGTATTTCCAGAGATTATATTCGGCATGATGGATCCGTCGATCACACGAAGACCTTGAATACCGTGTACCTTCAATCGAGAATCAACTACACCCATAGGATCGTTGGCAGGTGCCATCTTGCATGTACCAATTGGATGATAAATCGTCATTGTATAATGACGTGCGTGACATCGCCAATAATCATCTGATGAAAATTGAAATATTGAACAAGCTGGTATTCTATTTGGATTTGGCCGAGCATTAACATTTTGCATTATTTTCGTTTGACTTATTTTATGTGCAAACTTTGCGCCTTCTATCTGTGATAGAAAAAAATATTCCATGAAAGATTAGTATCTATGAAACGTATATTTAACAAAAGTCTCTTGAAAAAGTTTAACTGAGATCAATTGAAATATTAGTTTAGAAAGGATACGTTCGTTAGTATTTCATTATAATTTTTAAAGTTTTAAAAATAATTAATAACTTATGTTAAATTTATTATAAATTAACATTAAGAGGCAGAAAGTATGCATCTTTACCAAAATTTCAAGGTCGCGAAGATTGTTAAAGTAATTGGGTACAATGATAGGGTGATCTTTGGGATTTTTCGTTCTTAATTTGATATAACCTCTGCTACGAGGTCTCAAAAGAATTGGTATAATAGAGTAAGAATCCTGATAGTTGATATTTTTGAAAACTTTTGCATAAAAATCGTCCGTAAGACCAAATATTCTTTTACTAAATACTCCACCGTCTAAATTGATAGAAGCCGCCGCTATAAATAGCTGAATGTCTGGATAATCTGCGGAGACATTTGAATATCTGAAAATGAATGATATTTTTTATAAAAGTAATCCTGAGAAAAAGTGTTTTTAAAAAGATCGATCAATATCTATACTTACTTTGTATTAATAAAAGCCATTCCCTCACACTCTGGTGCCGTATATAAAGGACCACTTTTTTTCTTAGCAAATTGTTTTATCGATTTCAGGGAAAGAAGTTTTGGCAATACATAAGTGAACTCGTTGAAATTGTATTTTTCCGGTGGATCGACCAAATAAACTATACCTCCTATCGCAACGTGATCTTGAAGATTCGAACCAACGCCTGGCATGTCTTGGATCAATGGTATATCTAATTCCTTAAGATGATCCATTGGTCCAATTCCCGACAGCATTAGCAATTGCGGTGACTGTATAGTACCGGCAGCTAAAATAACTTCGAAATTCGCATGAACGGTGTATGTTTCTTCATTGTTCCGAAACATCACGCCATAAGCTCTCTTTGAATTTTCCTTTATCAGAATTTTTTCGACAATCGAATGCGTGCATATATGAAGATTTTTTCTTTTCGATGCCTTCCGAAGAAAAGCTTTAGAAGTACTGCAACGAAGACCGTCTCTGATCGTTGCATGAGAATACGTGAATCCAGTTTGATTCGATCCATTTATGTCACCTATTCTATAGCCTATCTCTTTTCCAGCCTTTAATAAATAATCCGTCACAGGAGTTTGAAATCTGAAATGTTCAATGGTCATTTCTCCGTTAGTCCCATGATAAGCGGGATCTAAACCTTCGATTTTGTTACTTTCCGATTTTTTAAAATATGGCAGTACACTCTCGTAATCCCAACCAGGATTACCTTGATCTCTCCAATTATCGTAATCCTTTTTGTTACCACGTACATAGAGCATAGCATTTATCACACTACTGCCGCCTAATACCTTTTAACATAAGAACATCTTTTGACAATTTGTTCGAATAAAATTCTATTCAAGATATTAATTTATAATATTTCACCTTTCCTCGTGGCCAATTACATTGCCTATTATTCATTCCCAGGCAATAATACGATGACGGTTCCGTCTTAAATTGCCAATCTATTGGACTAACTTGATAAGTCGGAAAAATAATAGGAATATCTGATAACATCGGTTCGATTCCACCAGCTTCCAATAAAAGCACCGTCCAATTTTCGTTTTCCGAAAGACGATTCGCAATAACTGATCCTGCTGAACCACCACCGATCACCACAAAGTCATAATTATCTAAAAGTTTTCTCGGTGACAATGTATTTATTCGATTATCATGATCAATGATATCCGGACGATATAACAACACAAAGATTTTTAATAAAATTAGAAAACTCTTTTCCAGCCTATAAAAAAGCGCGATTTGTAAAGGAGACAATTTTTTTACCGTAATCATTCTTAATGAATGAAAATTTTCTTTCTTTTAAAAATGAAATACCAACGATCGATGCTTTCTATTCGTGATACAAAGAAAGAATGTAGTTCTCGAGAGGCACTTGCCCACATAATGCACATAAATTGACCTCGATATTCTCTTTATTCGTCGTGTCAGCAATCTTACCGTTACAAATAAATTTAGTATCAATGCAAAATTTCGATAATTATACATTTAATATTATATATTTACTTCATATATTATTTTATGTCTTTACATATTTTTTACAATTATTCATTTTACTAAAATATGTCATACAATAACATATCTGAAGATAACGTTGATGTCTTTATGAAAAACGATAATATACATAAATTACAATTTATGTTACTATCAAATACATAGCCGTATATAAAGTTTATTGTACTTTGAAATGATGTCACAATCATTAGATATTCTGGACAATAAATAATAATTGACAAAACAATAAAAATATATTAAATTATTAACATAAAACATCACTTGTTTTTAATCTAAAATTGTTTAAAAAATGATGGTCGTGATATCACTTTTCGTAGAAAAGTTCTACTCCATCTTGATATTTTTTTTCCAAGTACGTGCTTTAGCCTCGATTCTTCTTCTTTAACCAGTACTGCTTAATCATGTCAGAACCCTTCTCGGCGATCATTATCACTGGAGCATTGGTATTACCGCTGACAATGTTGGGCATGATAGAAGCGTCGATAACACGAAGGCCACTTACTCCGTAAACTTGAAGCTTATGGTTGACCACTGCATCTGGATCCCAATACGGTCCCATTTTGCAAGTACCAACAGGATGATAAACCGTATGCGTATAATATCTAATCATACATTCCCAATGTTGATCAGTGTACTGTGGTATATCCTTGCAATTGGGAAATGGTTTCGAATAAAGTTCACTACCGAATCTTTCAAAAGCTCGAGTTTTGCTAAGTGCAATAGCGATCTTGATACCTTCAATAAGGGTCGCTATATCCTCGCGTTCTTTGAAATAGTTAGTATAAATCAAGGGATGATCGAACGGATTTTTGCTTTTTAATTTGATAATACCTCTGCTCTTAGGTCTCAAAAGCATGGGTAACACGCTCCAAACGTCCTTTTCGCTAATCGGACTAAAAACTGCATCATAAAAACTCTTCTTTACCCCATCGATCTTTCGTAATTGTCTACCGCCATCTGAATTTATCGAGCCTGATGCGAAATGTAGCTCGATATCTGGAAAATCTTCCGTGGCATTAGCGTACTTAGTATTAATAAAGGCTACTCCTTCAACACCACCTAAAACGGTCAAAGGACCATCACCT
Organism: Vespa mandarinia; assembly: GCF_050613455.1. Taxonomy (NCBI): domain Eukaryota; kingdom Metazoa; phylum Arthropoda; class Insecta; order Hymenoptera; family Vespidae; genus Vespa; species Vespa mandarinia. Next base: position 7,131,400 of record NC_140812.1, on the reverse strand, counting down.
AAAAGTGCGTATTGTATGACAGCTTGCACATTGTGAAGTCTCTTTTCGACCATAGAAATTTCACTGTTCACTCGAAAAGCGAGACCACCTAAACCAACGTGATCTTGTAGATTGTGACCTACCTTTAGGTCTTGTATTATCGGAATACCGTGTTTAAGTAAATCTTTTCTTGGTCCTAAACCTGACAACATCAGGAGCTGAGCAGAATTGATGGATCCACTGGACACGATCACTTCTTTTTTCGTATATATGCGAAAAACTTTCTTATCTCTGACAAATTCTACTCCGTATGTTTTCTTAGAATAGGGATCGACCAGTATTTTGGTCACGTGTGAGTTCAATGCAACGTGCAAGTTTTTACGAAGTCTTATAGGACGTAAGAAAGCCTTTGATGAGGAACATCGACTGCCACGTCTTATGGTACCCTGTGCGATCATGAAACCAGTCTGATATTCTCCATTTATGTCACGATTTTCGTAACCCATCTCTTGACCAGCTTGAATGAACGCTGCCGCCAATGGTGTATGCCATGGTGCTTCTTGAACCGTTAGATAACCACCCTTCGAATGATACGATGTACGTGTCAAGTATGGATTTTGATTATCTTCGGACTTCTTGAAATAATAAAGTACTTCTTTCGAATTCCAACCAGGATTACCCTGCTGCTCCCACAAGTCATAGTCCTTTTTATTTCCACGAAGATAAAGCATGTAGTTTAGAACGCTGCTACCACCGATCACTTTACCACGAGGCCAGTTGCAACGTTCATTTTCCATTGCTGAAACGATTGCAATACTTTCATTGGTATTCGATGTAGCAAGACTCGACAGATTTCTAACTCTTTCGAATGAAAACTTTCGATGCGGACTCTATACGATCACATTATGTTACATGTTAGTAAAAGAAAAAAAAAAGAAAAATTATCAAGATCCAGTTCAGTAATACTTACCCAAGCAATAAGTACTCTGAGGTTCTGTCTTATACTGCCAATCGAGTTGAGTTAGTTGAAGATAACCAGCAAGAAGAGGTACGTCCGATATATCTGTCTCCTGTCCTCCAGCTTCTAGGAGTAGCACGTTCCAGTTGTTGATTTCGCTTAAACGATTCGCTACAACGGCACCTGAAACGGATATACATAATAGAAAATTGTCGGTAATTTTCATCGTTCTAGATATCGTCGTTATTTCAGTCAACTATTTAATATAGTCTTATCAATATGTAATGTAAAAGGAAAAAAATAACTGTTACGTGTATTCTTTTAAAACATAAAATATTAATCATAATTCGACTTATCCGAATTTTTCTTCATAACGTATACGATTTCAATCTTTCTTAATAATATCATCGAAATATAGTGATTAACAATTATTACAATTTTTTAAAAATGAAAAGAGAAATTTTTCATACTCAGGTCAATTGTCATTGCAATATCACAAAATAATTTGATCTTAAAAGTAAAACGCAATCAATTTCATTCGATTGTAACGAATAGATGAGAAGTAAGAAGATCTCATAAATTTAATAATCATTTTAACGATAGATACCTGCCGATCCACCACCAATTATGATAAAATCGTAAGATCTTAATAATTCTTCAGAAGGAACATCAATAGGTGGTGCCTCGTTGTCTAAGACTTCATAATGGAAATAAAGTATTGCTGCAGTTAAAACTGAAAAAAACCACGATAGTCCAGTGCTTGTCGTAGAGAAGCCTCCAATCAATGCACTTTCTGTTCCCATTATGACTTATTTTATAGCTTCTGCAAAAGTAAAGTTGATTTTATTTAATAATTTACGAAATACTTTTCTTTTTCTTTTATCTTTTTTTATTTATTTATATCTTTTTTTTTATTTTTTTGTTTTTTATAAAAAAGATACAATGGAGCGTATAATTTACAATAAATCGAAAGCATTTCCAAGACTTTCTTAAGACACGTTGTTCCTGTAGAATCGATACCAATATACTGAGTATCATCGTATCATCGTTTAAAAATTCAATTGTCTCGAAAGACCATGAAGTATGTCGTTGTGAATAACAATGAAGCAGAAAACTTTCGACTGTTAAGTAATTCACTATCAATGTAAAGTTTCGACAATTTTCTGGACGTCACATAAATAAAACGTCGAGCAGAGTTCTTAATTCCTGTTATTTTTTACTCTCAGTATCGAAAGTCTATGGATTAAGGTCGTTAAAATTTGTGGAAATTCGAATTTAAAAAAAAAAAAAAAAAAAGAAAAAAAAAAGAAAAAAAAGGAAGAAGAGAAAAGGAAAAGAAAAAAAAAGAACCTGTTAGAGGATATTTCCATTTAGTTAGTTCATATAATTCCGATATATACCTTCGTCGCATAGGTTATTGTTCCATATTAGATCGAAATTCTTTGTTTTCCCTATATAGTATCACAATGTCTTTGAGAGGTTTCCCCGTTCGTTTTCTCGATCGTTTTCTAGGTTTCTGTGCCGCCACTTGTACGATTCTAATTCCAAGATCGTTTAAGCGTATTAATAATGGATATTATAGATTTTTTTTTGCGGAGAAACGAATCAACTGGTTACAAAAAAAAAAAGCGATTTTTTTAACTTCATAATGAAAAATTTCTTCACAATATCACGTATATAATCTTTTTCTTATGTTTCATTATACAATCATCACACACTTCACAGGCACGTACTTTTGAGAAATATTATTATTATATTGTTCTTAAGTTGTATTTCTGTGTGATTAAATAATTAACCATATTCACGTAAAATTTCGTAATAACTAATTTTTCCACGCGAGAATTCGTATTCTTTAGGTCGAAGTAAAGAACGAAAGGATATAGACCTTACGAAGAGAAGACAATCGAACGAACCCGAAGGGCAACCTCGTAAGAATGACCATGACCTTACTACGGACGCGACTATCAGCATGCTGGATCCATTGAGATTGTATTCTAGAGTTATACTATTACCTTCAAAGCGAACGGGTTTCGAAGCTACGTGCCTCTCGCATAACGGTCATCGACTTCCCTCTCTGCCTTTCTCTGTCACATTTTTCTTTTTTTTTTGCTCTCTCCATTTCTCCTCTCTCCTTTTCAAATTTTCTTTTTGAATTATTATCTTCTCATACTCAAAAATGATAAAAATATTGGATCTATCTTAGATCTAGATATAATTTTGAAAGCAATTGTTTAATATGCTCGTCATCGTCGTTCTTGTCATGTCATCATCATTATCGTCATTATTGTTATCTTAAGAATGTTTTCAAAAAAAAAAAAAAAAACAAAAGGAAAGAAAAACGCTATACGACGACGATAATGAGTCTATTAAGAAAACAATTACGTTCGTCAACTTGTTAGAGAAAAACTATTAACGGAAGTAAATTTCCTTCTTTTTTCTTTTTTTTTTTTCCTCTTTCTTTCTTTCTTTTTGGAACTTCGTTTTTCTTTTCTTCTCCTATTCTCTTATTTTACAACAATAATTATGATATTCAGTGAAAATATATTCTTATTACGATACTCGATTCAAAAGTGTTCAATCCATTTTAGTAAGAAGGATGAATGGTCGTGAAGAATGTTTTAAAAGTTTCGCTCGATCAAGTGCGTTACGTGAGATATCTCACGTAAACGAAGGACGATCGCGAGTTAATGTTCAGGGAATCGTGTTCTTGACGTCACGAGCCATTGGTCTCATCGTGAAGAACGGTGCGGCCTCTCTGACCTACTTTTAGTTGTGACAAGAGCAGGGAAGCGAGACGTGCTTTACAAGGCATAAGAGAATCAAGCTTCCTAGTTACAATGTTGTCTTATCGGCATTTATTATTATAAATAATAATAATAATTATAATAATAATAATAATAATAATAATAATAGTAATAATAATAATAATAGTAATAATAATAATAATAGTAATAGTAATAATAATAAATAATTTATCAATCAATAATTTACTCTCTAGTCCGACTTCTTATTTTCACTCAAAAAATAAAGTTATTTTTTTCTTTATACGCGAAGATATCTTTGATAAACGTGAAATAAAAGGATTAATTCATAAAATGAAATAAATCATAAATACAATTTATCTCCTGTTATTTAAAGTAAAAGATTAAATTTGAAATTAAAATATTTCTCATATTCTGATACCTGCAGGTTGGAAATAGATCACACATGTCGCCTCAAGGCCTACCCACGTATTAACAACTTTTATGATGGCTGATTAAATAGTTTGATCACTTAAAAGTGATGTATAGTTATATGTATAGTTATTGCTATACGATTTCAGTACGAAATTCAGTACGAAACGGATTTCATAGAGACCACATATGTTTTAAGTCTATGTTGTTTGATTTATATTCTAAAAAACTCGTTACCATTTACACTCGTTACTTTAATGAGAGTAGCAAGTAACAGTATTTTTAAAATCAAATCAAACAACATGCCGTTGGATATTGAAATATTCATTAGAGAGATTGAGAAACGAGCAATAATATATTAAAAAAATATTTTGATAAGAATTGAAAAAAAAAAAAAAGAAATTATGGGTAGAATTGTGTAAAAAATTTGTTGAAAATTTGAATAATCTAACTGATACAGATAAAAATGAAAAGAGTAAGTTTCTTATTATTTATCGATTAGGTTTAATTTCATTCAGCACATTATGTAAATAAGTACATTTTTTATATTTTACAAAAGTCTACGTTGACTCGTCCGTGCCTCGAGATTACATTAAATTTTAAACAATATTACATATTCTCATATTGCCGTGGAATGCATCTCAGTGATAAGATGAAATAATTAGGTAAATGTATTCTCTGACATCATCACACCGAATTTTGCCTCTTCTTCTAATAGGAACAATATTTTCCAAAGGATATTAATAGAAAGTATTTTCAAAACGAATTACTTCGTGTTTTCTAACATAATTATGAAGAATACAGCGCCTTTTTCCAATACTATCGCAAAATTCAATATTGATATCAGATGTTAATATTAAATATTCGCAAATTGTTAGCTAATAATCTATACTTAAAAATATTAATTTTTTTATAGTTATTAAAATTACTAAAAAAAACTAAAGTTTTTTTACTGATAAGTTTCTATTGGAATATTATAATATGTTTTAAGAAAACATATGCCTCGTCCTCTACAAATATCAATGGCATTGGCCATACGTTTATGTCATTACAATGTGAATTTTTTTTCACAGATAAGCAATTACAATATAAAAAATATAATGGAAAAATTTAAGGACATGCAATGAGAATATGACGAATAAAAAAGTGTGCCATCTGAAACAGGAAGGGGAAAAAGTGAGATAAATATTTATAATTCGATCAATCATTATTTTTGCTCTATTTATCAAGAGTAGAAACATATTCAGCAATTTTGAATCTACGATCAACAACAGAAATGGCGATGAAAATGTAATTGAAAAAACGGAGGATATAAATCATGTTTCCCCTGTTACCTCATTGTAATCTAATGCCAATGTAACTAAACGAAAGAAAATTTTTAAAAGCTCGTTTGAGGAATCGTTACTGCAAATACTAAGGGAGAAAAATGACGAGAAAAAGGAAATAGATAAAGACAAATATTTTCTTTTGTCATTTTTCTCGTCATTTAGAAAACTTAGAAATAGTAATTCATTGCTCACATAGAGATAATAAATATTATGAGGCGTATATGTTTACCAAGATATTACCGTACTCAAACTAATTCTAATGTAATGCCTTCTAATAGGAATATTTTTTGAATCCCTGTGTCATAATACTTTTTTTGTTTTAACATTAGGACAATGATATGCTGAAGATCCAAATTTAGTTTAATGATGATAAATAAGAAATATAGAGATCTTTTTTTCCGTTTCGACGCTTAATTAGTTAAATTATTATATGTATATTTTCAATAAATAAATGGTTAACTTCAAGACTAATATTATTATCTATCTCTTAAAGTTAAATTATAGACAATCTTTTCTTCGATGGGATAGCCGTAACATAGTATTTCTATAAGAAATTCTAAGTCCAATAAAAAACTTATCATAACTTTCATCACTCGTTCAAAAGTAATTAAAGAACTTCTCATGTACACTCACTTAAACTGTCGAACAGTTTATAAAATTTTGCCCATTAAAAAATTTACGGCTTAGTATTACGAATAAACCCAAAATAATCTTTTTCCTTTTTGTTTTCCAAAATGAAAATACAAAACACATTCGACTTCTATGAAATCCATTTCGTATTGGTACTGTATAGAGACTATTTAATCGTCCAATATGCGTCTACGACAAAAGAAAAGAGCAACGTTTAAATTATCAAAAAATATATAATCGTCTATAATGAATGTAATCAACACGCGACAAATCTAACGCCTCCATTCGAATGAAAAAAATTAAAAGAAGTTAGATAATTCTCAATTTGATAATATTCCATGACATTATTATCACGATAAAAATGTAAATTATATCGTTGCGATTTTTTTTTATTTCACAGGAGGATGCTGCGGATCAATGAAGAAGAAGACAATAGTCGGTGGTTATGTTTTCACTTGGTGGTTCGTCACAGATGTCCAACGATTGTCGCTCGAAGTAATGACGCTAAATCCAGTTTGCGAGAACGTCGAGACAGCCCAAGGAGTACCACTGACCGTCACCGGAGTAGCCCAGTGCAAGATCATGAAGGCCGACGAGCTTTTACATACTGCCAGCGAACAATTTCTCGGAAAGAGTGTCCACGAAATAAAATCAACTATATTGTCCACCCTCGAGGGTCATTTACGTGCAATTTTAGGTGATAATTAACTTCTAAGATCGGATTTATTGATATTTTTCATGGCTTTATCTCATGATGTTAGAAATAAAATCATTGCCACATATCGTGAAAATAGATCGTGTTTATCCACGACGAAACGAAAGAATAAGGATTGCGGAGTATTGCTTTTGAAGAATGCGCTATGACGTATTTTTGGGCTTTCATTTTGTTCATTTTTTTTCCCCTCTTTCTTTTTATTTTTCTTTCCTTTCTTCTTTTTCTTTTCCTTGATCCTTTTTTTTTCAATAAAAAAAAATTTTTATTTCCAGGCACGCTCTCGGTCGAGGAGGTTTACAAAGATCGCGATCAATTTGCTGCTCTCGTACGAGAAGTCGCAGCACCTGATGTCGGCCGTATGGGCATAGAGATCCTCTCGTTCACTATAAAGGACGTTTACGATGACGTTCAATATTTGGCGTCACTCGGAAAAGCTCAAACCGCAGCAGTTAAACGCGATGCCGATGTTGGTGTCGCTGAGGCCAATCGTGATGCTGGCATACGCGTATGTTTCTTTTATTTCTTTTGTTTTTATTTTTTATTTTAATTTAGAATGAAAGAGAGAGAGAGAGAGAGAGAGAGAGAGAGAGAGAGAGAGAGAGAGAGAGAGAGAGAGACAATATTCATCCAACTCCATCAATATTATTTATTCCTTTTAACACAACTCTTTTTATCAGAAGAAAAAGTTTTGCTTTTCAAAATATATGCTCGCTTCGATGCATCCATTATTCAACGAATTGGTAAATATGCTTAAGCAATAAAGATCGTAAAATTTACTTGTTCGCAGGAAGCCGAGTGCGAGAAAGCGGCAATGGACATTAAGTACAACACCGACACGAAGATCGAAGATAACGCGAGGCTCTTCCAATTGCAAAAGGCTAATTTCGATCAGGAGGTCAATACTGCTGTAAGTAAAACCATGCGTAATCACTTTTAAAACCTATTAATACGTACCTATAAATCACTTTTTCTTTCTTCCCTTTTTTTTTTTTTTTTTTTTTTTTTTCTTTTTTTTCTATTTATTTCTCTTTACTGTTTTACACTTCTGTAGAAAGCCGAAGCCCAGCTCGCTTACGAACTACAAGCCGCGAAAATAAGGCAACGGATACGGAATGAAGAGATACAGATAGAAATCGTCGAGAGGCGTAAACAAATCGAAGTAGAGGAACAGGAGGTACGTCGAAAGGAACACGAACTTCAAAGTACTGTGCGATTACCAGCCGAGGCAGAACATTATAAAATTGGAAAAGTGGCCGAAGGAAAAAGGTGAAACATACTTAACATTTTTTCTATTTTCTTTTATCTGAAAACAATTTAAAAGCGCAAAATTATCGTTTGCGTATATAATTTAGTGCATAAAAAAAATAAAATTCATATATGTACATGAAAAAGTTCAAATTATTCTTTGTAACATTTTAAGAATTCATAAAGGATTATATGTAATGATTATTATCGCAGCGGATTAAATCAAAAAAATTGAAAAAATATTATTTTATGATTTATTTTATATTACAATTATTTATATCTTGATAACGTAGAGTAACTTAAAATAAAAAAAAAAAAATAAAAAATATTAAAAATGTATCATTAATTAACTTTGCAAAATTGGTCATTGAAACAATTTTGATATTGAACTGAGTCACATACTTTTTAGTATACTTCTTTTATTTTTTTTTTTTTTTTTTTTTTTTTTTTTTTTTTTTTTTTTTTTTTTTTGTGGAAATATAACCACTATGCAATTATCCGTACTTACAAAAAAAAGAGGATATAATGGATATCGTTACCGTTAACAAACGTTATCGTACGTTTTGTCAATTTATCATCAATATTTTCATACTCTCAAAACATCACAGAAATAAAATACCTTTATTGAAGAAGAAGAAGAAAAAGAAAAAATATCCAATATTAATCTAACTTAATTTAACATGATTATAATTAGAAAATTAATAAATAAGTAACGTTGTTTATGATTGCCTTTTTTGAATAAAACTAAAATATTTTTCGCTGTAGATCATTTTCAAGATTATTGAATAATATTGAAAATAATCTAATTCATATGAAGTATATAAAAATAACACATGTTTTTACACTATACTCGTAAAGATTCATTATTACATACAAAATTTATCATAAAATTATAACATCAAAATACTGTGAAAAATATTTTCTTACATAATGAAAAAATATATTTTATTAGACACAAATTCAAAGTTTTATATTTTTATATAAAGTGAATGAAATTTATAAAATAACTTTCAATAAGAAAAATATATAACTTAGTCCACTTAATCATAATTACCTACTTATGTACATAAACATGTATATTCTAATATATCACGTATAATATATCTTTAAATGAACAGAACGCAAACAGTAAGCGCAGCTAAAGCCGAGGCCGAGAGGATTCGATTAATCGGAGAAGCCGAAGCTCAAGCTTTGGAAGCCGTTGGAATATCAGAAGCTGAACGTATGCGGATGAAGGCTGCAATTTACAAGAAATATGGCGAGGCGGCGATACTCAATATCGCTTTGAACGCCCTGCCGAAGGTAAAGAAACAAATCTTATATATGTACATCATATATGTACGTTAAAACTCGACTTCCGTTCTATAAACTTTTGTAGAAATTTTTGTCATTCTTTTCTTTATGTTTCTTTTTTATTTTTTTGTTTTTTCTTTCTTGTATATGTTACTTCAAAATTTCAATTCATGAATCGTTGAATATTTCTTGTAAAGTATTTCATACTGTCCGGCGATAATCTTTTGAAAAAGTTTTGCAAATTTTCAAAAATTTATTTCTCATTGACCGATTTTCGGAAGGTCGTATTAGATTTTGTCAAATGAAGTAATCCTACGTATAATTTACTTCAATACAATTACATGAATTTTTTCTAATTTTTTCTTTTTCCTATTTATAGATCGCTGCCGAAATTGCAGCACCATTAGCAAGAATAGAAGAAATAGTTCTGTTAAGTGGAAGTGATACGACGAGCAATGAAATCACACGTTTAGTGGGTCAGGTACCTCCAGCGGTTCAAGCATTGACAGGTGTTGATCTATCAAAGGTAAAAAATTCATTGTACATGTAAATTTAAGCTAACGTTTACATAATATTATCTATTCTCCTTATCATTTATTTATTTTCCTTTAGGTTTTAGGAAAAATACCAGGTGCAAAGTAAGACATCGCGCTTGAAAAAAGAACACAGCGACCAGGCGAATAATTCGCCAGAATTTCTTCATATTGGAACAAAATCTTTACTGCCAAAGACTTCTCTGCTAAACTCCATTATTTACCGACGGTATTTCACTTTTTCCTGTTTCCCGAATCACTCTACCTCACGTTCAAATGGAACGAAGTCGAATAGAGAAAAAGAGAGATAGAGATAGAGATAGAGATAGAGATAGAGAGAGAGAGAGAGAGAGAAAGAGAGGGAGGGAGAGAGGGAGGGAGAGAGAGAGAAAGAAAGAGAGAGAGGAAAGTACATTTCATTTTATGTTTTATAAAGATGCGTTGATTAAAAATCGATCGTATTATTAACAAACTATCTCTAATTTTTACGGACAGTGAACATGCAACGCACAGTTAATACTTCTGTTTTCTTTTTTTTCTCATTCTTCTTTTGTTATTGTTGTTGTTGTTTTTATTTCTTTTTTTTTTCTTTTTTTTTTTTTTTTTTTAATCTTTCTTCCGATCAAAAAGATACTATATTTCTCTTATTGTATAGAATTCGACTCACTCAATCGCACTCGCATATCTCGTGTTTCTTCCTTCCGCAAAGACAAAACTAATTGTTGTTTTTCTTTTCTTTGTTTATTTATTTTTTGTTTTTTTTTTTTTTTATTCCAACCCAGACGCGCACGTATATATTGTATGTAGCAATTTAGATAAGAAAACTTTTGAAAGGAGTAGATCGATCGAAATTTGTAAACGTTGTTAAATATAGACGATTCAACAGCGTGTAACACACGAGAAAACGTCCCGAAACGCGGCGAATACGAAAAATTTATTTTCATTCGCCCTTCGGACATTTAGTAATTATAAAATTAACTAGCCACTGATATTACGAAGTAGCGATCAAATGGTAACGCCATTAATAAGTTTACAAGTCTATTGTGATTGAAATTTTCGATCATTGTGTTCAACCTATGGTATATGAATAAAATTAAATCAAAGAAAAGAGAAAGGAAAAAGAGAAAGCGTAGAAACGTGTATGGGATAAGATTATGTCGGATACTTTTCTTAGGCATTTGTATATACTTATTTAAGCGATCATATGCATGTATGTACATGCGTACAAAGTGATCGATTTAAAGCAAAGATTTATCGTAAAATAAATATTTTGGAAACTTCGACGAACCAGAAAGAGGAACGTAATTAAGTAAGGAGGGAAAGAGGAAACAGAAAAAAAATAAAACGAAAGATAAATGGAGAGAAAGGAAGAAGTATATATATATATATAACTTTGATTTCTCAATGATTAGATTTCAATCGTCGAAGTGATTCCATTATCTCGTAATGTACATGACTTTAAATGAAACACTTTGTACGATAGTGTTAACCGAAGTCTCCGTTTACGAAATAAGAGATACTTTATTCTAATTCGTCGTATTAAAAAATCTACACTGCATGCTCTTGTACTACGTATCGGAACTAATACGGCTTTTCAAATGGGTAATAACATATTCCGAGCAGAACAGTGCCAATCTGTATATACCGATATGATCTTAATAGTGAGAAGGAAAATTAGAAAGGATAATGAGAGACACACTGATCGAAACTAGGATCTGATATTTTTCACATAGAGAGAATGGATCATTAAATCTTTCTCGAATACATCGTATGTATTCTATATGTACATACATCTTTGAAAGGGAAATTGGGAGTCATAAGATTGTCAGCCATGAATAAGTCTTCCCAAAAGTAAAAGAAAATGAAACAAAACAAAAATAGCGGATTTACGGCAGTACAAAAGAAAAAAAAGAACAAAAAGAAATAATAAAATAAAATAAAACCAAGGTGTCATTCTCAATGACACTGAAATTAATTAAGCGATAAAATCGTATATGCGACCAAATGAGACGAAAGGACGTAAATTCACTGAAAATAATCAAATTATACACTCCCTTCGAACATCGTATAGCCCGTATAAAAGAATGCGAAAAAAAAACGAAAAAAAAAACAAAAAAAAACAAAAAAAAGCAAAAAAAAGAAAATAAAACAAAAAGAAAAAAAATATTTTTTAGCGAACAATTAGCGTGATCGTTCCGATGCATAGTAAAATACGAGCCAAAAATTTGCTTAACACTATATATATATTAATATTATATATATATTAATATTATATATATATATGTATATATATAATATTATATATATACATATATTTATAATATGTATATATATAATATATTAATATTATATATATATGTATATATATAATATTAATATATATAATAATATATTAATATATAATATTAATATATATAATATATATAATATTATATATTATATATATATATATATATATATATATATATACATATACACATAAATATACATATATACATATACACTTAGTTGTAAAAATTCGAGTTGAGAATAATAAATTCTCGCACGTAAGACATACACACATATACATAGACACATACACACTCACGAGGTGTCTTTAAAAAGATAATTTTAAATAAAGGATTTAGATCAGATCTTTAAAAGTATTCGATTATATCATCGAATGTCCAAACGACGGTGAAAATTCGATCAATTCCGTCAAAGAAGATACTCAAGCTTGGATAGCTTAAAATAATTCGACGTTAGCTTATTCATGTTAAAAATAATGTCATCAAAGTTTCAATCATCACTTTCAAGATCGCTCTAACTAAGAATAAATGAACAAATTTTAAACAATCATTATTTTCGATTTAGACTTTCTTTTATTATTTTTCAAGTTGATCACATAACAGTATCCATATTGATATTTTACATTTCTTCGATTTATTTTTTTCTATCTTTTCATTATCTTTTTAGCCCTTTCGGTACAGCTAAATCATAAGCTTGTTCTTGTCGATAAACAATATTAAAATTATATGATGGCAAAATAAAAAATTCAAAAACAAATGAAACAAGTGATTATATGCGGTCGAAAAAAGTACTCGTGTATCTAAAATAACTAATATATTTTCAAATGAGAATATATTCTATCTAAATATATGAGCGCTATTTATTGAACGTATATATCAGCTTGTAATATATAAAGAGTTTAATATATATATATATATATATATATTAAATATATATATATATATATATATATATATATATATATATGCCCATAGTAACAAAAGGGTTAATCGATATAACGCTAATTTAAATGATAGAATCATTTTTGCTTCTCGATTGAGAAAGGTAATGCATTTGATTTAATTTTTGAAAATAACGATTGTACACAAAATGATATTTATATATTATATTATACATAATTAAACACGGACTCGTTCGAGCCTAGCTAAGCCAATAATTTACGTTTAACGCTATAAAATCTGTATTTCTAATGCAGTAATTTAGTAATTAGTTTTAAGATATTAATTTCGTCGTTTTATATCGATGTACTACTCTCGTTGTTAGTAAAACGGTCTTATTACTACTAATCCGTCTAATGAGATAATATATAATCATTATTATTATTATTATTATTATTATTATTATTATTATTATTATTATTATTATTATTATTATTATTATTATTATTATATTATTATTATTATTATTATTATTATTATTATTATTATTATTATTATTATTATTATTATTATTATGTTTTTTGTATCATTGTAACTAACAAAGAGAGCATTAGGAATTGCATGTATTTGATAAACAAACCATTCTTATTATACTCCAAATATAAATTCCAAATAAGATTATATATTTTACATTTAGTAGAAAAGATTATTTTAATATTAATATTATCATTATTATTATTATTATTATTATTATTATTATTATTATTATTATTATTATTATTATTATTATTATTATTATTATTATTATATTATTATTATTATTATTATTATTATTATTATTATTATTATTATTATTATTATTATTATTATTATTATTATTATTATTATTATTATACATTCCCCTTGGTTTATTTTCTTCTTGGCACTTTTATTCTTGGATAATGATAATGATGATGATGATGATGATGATGATGATGATAATGATGATAACAATGACGACGACGACAATGATAATGATTTAATGACACATAATAATTATAATTCTCTGTATAACACAAGGTACGACATATAGGATGACCGCGTGATTTATCATGTGACTTACTTTTTTTCTTTCTCCCCCGTAAGATCCATTATATAGGATCTTGCTATATATCGAAGAAGGAAACTCATATAATAAATAAAATATAGCGATATATCGTATCGCTAATTTATTATTTTTTACAATTACTTCTTTGGAATGACCAATCAAAAAAGGTAATAGCCAAAAACAATTGATATTATTTGAACGCACAACTTCTTTTCAAGTTCTTTGACTCAAATTCTATTTTCGTTTAAACGATTACGAAACAGATGTCATAATCTCATGCTCTATATATATATATATATATATATATATATATACTTATGCCGTCTTCGATATACATACATTCATACGTACATACGTAATGTACACATTAGATTTCGAAAGCTAGGGGATCTTCGTTACATCAGCGTATTTACATATTAATTCATGTTTTAAGATTCTTTTCGAAAATCTTCTTTATTTTTTAATACAAGTGGATTCGATGATCGTTGGTCTAAAAAAATGTTCTAAAATAGTAATCTTTTATATATTGTAACGATTATATTATGTCATACATGGTCTCACTTATAACATCCGAATTTTTAAATCTCAAACCTATGTAATGGTTGCCTTAAAATATTTTACATTTGATAAAATCTTTTTATAATACTTAGTAAATTTATCATATATTTATATATATATATATGACTTAATATATATGGCTTAATATATATATACATGTACAGATTAATTATAAATTAAGGACCAATTAAATATCTCATTTATTATAAGCAATAGAAAGTAAATTTATCAAAAAAAGTTTTAGAAATTCATGTGTCAAATATTTTAAGAGTACGAAATAGAATTTCCAATTAAATCAGAAGTTTTATAATTTTTACTTTTCTTATGAAACATCCTGTATTTTCCTAATTAATTAGATATTTTATTCGATTATCTTTTAAAAACTATTAAACAAGTAGAGGCATGAAGTTAATAATTAACGAGATATTAACATGCATAATTATATAATCAATGGTACATAATTTCATATGTAAGGAAACTTAAGAAGCTATGAAAAATATGAAAAATATACAAAACAACCTTATAATAAATATAATTACTATCTTATTAAGACTATTAATTCAAAAGAAAAAAAAAAGAAATAGTTTAAAAGTAATTTATAATAACGAATAAAATAATAGTTTACTTAATTCAATAAATGTTCAAAGTGTTCAACATTATCTTATATAAACAATTGTCAATATAATCATACATATACAAATATCATATAATCATATTCCTTTGTTCATACATTTTTTAATATTGCAGCTGTTATTTGATTAACGGCATTTATCATTTTTATTTGTAATTTTTTTTTAATTTCTAACTCTTGTTTGATATTCCTTTATCTTTTATAAATCCCTACATAAGAAAATCTAATGGTGTTAGATCAGGTGATCTAAATGATCTAATGATCTAATCTATCAAATTGTGACATATACGATCAATTTATTATGTGTAATGTTACTGTTTGTATCCACGTAACATATTTCAGACGTTAATATCTCGTTAATTATTAACTTCAAATCTATATTTATTTAATAATTTGTTAAAGATAATTAATTAAAATATCTAATTAATTAAAAGTATAGTATATTCCATAAGAAAACCTAAAATCCTCATTAGGTTTAAAGTTTAATCAAAAGTTGAGTGTTTTATTTCGTTTGCTTAAAATATTTAACATGTAAAATCGTGAAACTTTTTTTATTGCTTCTAACAAAGGAGATATTCAATTGACTCTTTATTCATAATCAATCAATATATGTAGATATATGTAATTTTAAAACGATGTTAGGAGAGAGAAAGAGGAAAAAACTATACAAAATTTTCATGCGTTGTATCGAAGGTCCTTAATCGCAAGATATATTGTAATTAAATTCCACCATTGTAATTAATTAGAATATGCACTTTGATGTACACATGTGTTGGAATTGTTCATTGTTGCATAAGCAAGCGCATACATCGATGTTTATGTCGTGTGCAAACAAATTAAGTCTCAAGCAAAGATCAATCTCTACATGAATGCTTATATTATTATTATTATTATTATTATTATTATTATTATTAATATTATTATTATGATTATTATTATTATTAACTATTATTACTGTCATCATCATTCTTATTCTTGTTATTATTATTATACTTCTTCTTCTACTTTTTGTTATTATTACTATTATTATTATTATTATTATTTGTATGATAATTATTAGATGCATCCAATCGTCGTATGAACGCACGCACGTTCACTTGCCATTTTTTCTTATATGAAAAAAGAAAAGGGAGAAAATCTAAAAAAGGAACCCAAAAAAAAAAAAAAAAGAAGAAAAAAAGAAAAAAAAAAAAGAATTCCAGTGTGAATCGTTTACAGAATTTTTCATAAGCAAAGCGCAAAAAAAGCGCGCAATTAATAATGATTAATTATCTGTGAATACGACCAAAAAAAAAAAAAAAAAAAAAAAAAAAAAAAAAAAAAAAATGAAAAATAAGAAAGAAAAAAAAGAAAAGAAAACAAGAAAGAGGGAGAAGCTTAGATGAGAGAAGAGGGGAGGATACTGAGATCTAGTTAGAAATTCAAAATTTACCAAAGTGTTTAGGATGAATTAAACTAGTCTTTTGTAAACTACAAACGCAAAATAATATATAATATATTAACATATATATTATATATACACATACATATATATATATATATATTTTCAGAATTATGTGCTAGAAATGTCTGAACGCGTAGATAGAAGACAATATAATAATTGTGTCACGTTCTACTCTAATTGAAAGTAATGAAATACGCAATGTGAATTAGCGCATATTTTTAATAAATGGATCGTAAAATAAGTAAGTCCATCGCGTATATGATATGCACACCTTTTAACGATGAAAGAAATTGATCGTAAAAAGAATTACTCCATTCTAAATTTATTCAATTCGATTGATATCCTTTCTTGATCTTTCTTTTATCTTTAAGACCATTCCGTTTTTGGGTACTGTGTTTATTGAAAGGTTTCATTAATGACGTATCAATGACGAATTCATTAACGAATCTATCGATAGACATATTCATATAATATAATATTTTATACAAATATTTTCAAAATAATTTGAGGTTATGTGAGAATCGATAAAAGGATATTTTCCTAATATATTTTTTATTTTATTGACGAATAAATATAACATTTCTTTGTATTCTAACAATTTACAGAATCATTAGCTATAAAGCAATCTATTGGTCGTGTGATAATTGAATATGCAGAATTTTTATATTAAATGAATTCTTGCAATCGTAATTTACTTATATATGAAATAAAATTATCTGGCATTAGTAACGCATACATTTACAAATTGATATCCCTTCGTGTTTTACTTTTTCCTTCTCTTTATTTAAAGCAATGACAGTAAATAAATAGCCGAGGAAACTTTTTACGATAGATGACAAAATTAAACTTAAAAACAATGTATCTTTCGGTACAATAGAACATACAATATGTCATTGGCTTTGACATCATCCTCCACGTAGCAATAGATAAAGAAAAAAAAAAAATCAGAGTGCTTGTAACTTGTACCAAATTACTTATTGTATTTGCATGAAATCAATCGTTTCATCGATTGATGCATGTATTTTCAAGTAAAATCGTTAACAATCACTCTTAACTATGTAACATTATTAAATCGCAAAACGATGAATATCCTTTTCAATCGATGAATATCTCTTTCAAAAGAGATCTTAAAACTAAAAATTGCAGATTGTATAATTTCTATAAACAAATGAATATTTTGCTTTGCCAGTAATAATATATAATAATTATCAGGGTCCAAACATTAATAATCATTCATTTTTGTTTTGTTTTTCAATAGTCTTACAAAAGTCGTTTTCTCTAAAAATTTTGTCGAGAAAATCTATCCACCCCTTAAACGGATATCAACGATTCTATTTTCCATTTTGTCACACATCTAATAGAAGAATTACGTTGTGAAATAATATTTTATTTATTAAATCATATTTTGTGATATATCGAGCTTATAAAACGAATATTATATACTTTTTCCTCGATTTTATTATAAAAACATTGATCTATCCACCGGACACGTAATGATAAGTGACCATACTACATTATCATTCAGAAAAAACATGGCTGTAACCGTTGTATGCAGGCTGAAAATGAGCATTTGCAAATTCGTATCACATAGGACACTAACTTCGATCACAAATATAGACATCTATGTTATTAATTACATACAACTTCTAAGTACGCATCCACATTGTGTTAAATATCATAAATATATGTTATGTGTGTATATATCTATATATATATATATACGCGCGCGCGTGTATGTGTATGTGTATATGTAGTGTGTAGTAATATGCAATGTTTAGTAACTGTACACTACACATTTGTGACTTATGTTTTTTAAATCTCAATTTAGTTTTATCTTACGTTTTATAAAAGTTTCACTAGCAATTATTCATGTGTTCTTTATGTCAAGTTAAAATTATAATTCCAAATACTGGCAAAGCAATTCCTGGTCTTTGTATTGCATAATAGATTATTTTATCATATATGTCTTTTGCTATCTACTATTCCCCAACGTTATTCTTCACGTAACTAAAGTGAATTTTATGTATCTATTAATGTTGTACGATAGTGACCATCTTTATTAACTATTCTATACCAATTGTTCTGTTGTTTTGTCATAATGAAATTGAATTGTACATAACATGCTTATTTAGTCAGTAATGCACAGTTAGGCACAACCCCATTGAGAAATATACATACTGCAAATTATTTAATATTCTTGATAATTCAGTGATATTTCTGATATAGAAGGATTTAAATGATCCGACATTAATCTAACAATCTATGTTGGAAACTAGTAGATTGTAACGTTTTGCATAATACTTCGTTCATATTGTCATAACTGTCTGTTCTCAAGCAAAAACATTAAATTCGATACTTTTCTTTAGAATGAAATCATAATTATCAAGGCTATAAAAGCGCATAATAAAATGCGTTATTAAGCTCTTTTTTGTGTAGTTTTCATGCTAAATAAGAAATTTGTTTAGTTTTATTATAATGTTCTACGTGGTTTTACTATTAATTCTATAAAGTGAAAACTTAATGGAGATAATCATACCGTTTTTTTGTGTAATTAATTTTCTATATCTCAATTATGATACAAATTTTATCACATATTTACTAGTACATACGATTAAATCAGTAATAGCGTATTTCTTACAAGCTGTGTTGGACTCACTTGTAAAAACTGCATGATCTGTACTCTTTCATCATACCTTTAAATATTCTTCATTATCATATCAAAGTATATGTTATAACTTTGCTATTGTTACATTATAGAAACTATAGTATATGTGTGCATCAGTTGTTAAGAAGTTTGCTTTAACTTATATTCAGAAAAATTTTAAGGGATGCATAAAATTTCTGCCGGATTATAACTTATAATTTATAACTATTAATTTTTTTCATTCAAAATTAGGAAACTTTGTAGACACGTGTTTAATATAATTTAAGCATGACCGAAGTTATTAATGCTCAAAGTTGATTTGTAGTACGGAAAATGATATTTTTTTTCTACATTATCAGGAAAACATCAAGATTTGATAATTAATCTCACATTTCATTAGAAGAATCACTATTGGAGGTACTTCCAGTTGACGATGAAGTGGAGGATGATCTGCTACTGTTTGATTCATTAGCAGCTCTGTAGAATGTGAATGATAAACATGCATCGTAAATAATAATTATACGATTAAATCGAGTACATCTAATTTTAAGTGAATTGTTACTATACCTA
The DNA here is from genome assembly GCF_050613455.1 of Vespa mandarinia. NCBI lineage: Eukaryota > Metazoa > Arthropoda > Insecta > Hymenoptera > Vespidae > Vespa > Vespa mandarinia. The sequence continues at coordinate 7,111,445 of NC_140812.1, read as the reverse complement.
AAGAGAGCAGCTAAACTTGGTCTAACAGTATCTTGATTTGCTTCTGCAGTACTCTGATCGCCTAAACTTTTTCTGCAAATTGGGCATGTTCCATGCTACAAAAGAAAAAAAGTGATATACATCAAATAATATGTAAAAAAAAAAAAAAAAAAAAAAAAAAAAAAAAAAAAAAAAAAAAATTTTAAATCAATTTTATTAGATACTTACAAGTTCAAGCCAAGGTACAATACAAGGTGTATGATAAAAATGTTGACACGGTAATTGTCTCACAGGTTCAGCTAATTTGAAGTCTTCCCAACAAACAGAGCATTGTAATTTGCTATCTGTACATAAAAATGCATTGCAGTAAAGTTAAAAGAGATTTAATATAAATTACATTTTGCAATAAAATATCACTTACCAACTTGACTTTGCGTCACTGTTGTCTTAGGTATTGCATCAATTTGTTTTTGTGGTAATGGTGGTGGTCCAGTTCCATCCATTTGATTCAATAACTGTGTGACAATAGCATCCAATCCATCCCGACCCCAAACATAATCTCCAGGGTTTCCCAAGAACAGTCTAATATTGAATCTATATTATTCGATTTTATTTTAGTAATACTAATATAAAATAAAAAGACAATAGCTTACGTTTTGAGCGATTGACATTATGATTGAAATAATCTGGAATTTTACAAATATTAAGGCAAAATTAAAATCTAACTTGTGATCTTATGAGGACAAGCACACAAATGATATCACAAATATCTTCAAAAATTTTAATTAGTACTTGTTTTATGAAAATACTCAAACACCTGTATTAAATTAATAATAATAATGATGACGATGATAAATTTTTAAATAATCAATTATCATCACTATTTATAATTTATATATGATACCTTACAGTGCTTAATGTTCTCAATATTTTGATTTTCAATATGACTAACTGAAATTATAAGACCACAATTTTGACAATATATAGAAATAGATGTTAAAATAATTCTTTACTAAATTGACATATTCATATAATTATATTATATCTCAGACAATATACAATAAACAAAACTAATGGTAAATAAATACTACTAGAATATTTTATGACATTTTAAAGGAAGCGAGCATAGGAAATGGAATGTCTATTAAAGAATTGAGCAAATTGACATGCAAAAATGTTACAATGTAAATAGTGGGGCATCATGTATTAAATAAAAAAATGAATAATGTTTTGACCTTTGATGATAAGCAACTATAATATTAAAAATGTATTTGGTAGTACTACATACACAGGTGGTTGTCCATCTTGTGTAACTGGATGGCCTAGACCAGCTCCTGATAGGTTAAGTATGAAGTCTTGAATAAAATTTTCAATAGGTATTGCTTCTTGTCTTCCACGACTGCTGGCACAAATATATACGTTAAATGATTAAATATTGCATAATATTAAATACTCAAAAAAGAAATTTTATATTGAAATTGAATATATCAATATACACAAAATAGCATTGTAAAACTTAATGCAATATAAAGCATAGAAAGTATAAACTTTTTGGAAAATAATTAAGCTGTCTATTTTTTTTTTCTACTTTTCTTTTTACATTTCTATTTTCAATAAATATATATATTATGCATTTTTAAGTTGTTTGGCTCATTTGTGTATGTTTTGAATACAGCATAGCTTAGCATGGAAAGATCCCACGAAATTTGGTACAATACAACACAGCATGGCACCCACATACACATATACATACCATTATAAAAGTATTAATCATTGATGATTCTGGCATTTCTATCAGTTTCTTTTTCAAATATTTTTAAATTCCAGCATAAAAATGTGAAATTATTGTAGCTATACCAAATAAACCAAACATACAATTAGTGTACTAGTAATGACAAGATATAAAGTTGTCTCAAGCATGCTTCAACCTACTAACTAAAGGAATGTATTATTTTTATTTATATAATGAAAATAGTTGTGAGATACAAGCAACGTATATTTAGAAGTACTTTCTAAAAGCAGTTCTTAATTTTTTTGATGCAGTTATGAGTTAAAAAATAAACAATGAATGTACAATAAAACAGCTGGCGATAGGTGAGTGCATAAGGTTGTATGATTAATCATAAATAATTAAAATAAAAATAAATAATTAAACCTAATTAGTTTATATTTATATTGTAATATTCTTTGATAGTAATTTGAAATTTACTCAATTATTTGTTTGATCAATTAAATGAAACATTTGAAAACGCAATAGTTTTTTTAATAAGCTGATTAATCTATTGCCAGATTAATCATACAGGCCTCGTAGGGTCATCATGTCAGTAAATGGAATACCGATGGCGCAGAAGCCCAGTGCGGGAAGGAAGTGCAGTGTACCTGCCGGAGCGACGAGTATCTGGTGTATTGCGTGACCAGCTAACTCGTCTTCTGCCTTCTAACGTATTGCTTCTGTTACCTGCACGTGGTTGCATATTGAGGGTAGGAGATTCCAATATCATTTCTACAAAATCACGATCAGTAGGGTAGCGCTGTAATAATTAAGAAAGGGAATTACATAGTACCGTACATAATTTAAAAAAATTTTTTTTATAATACCCTGTTTTATTTATTATTCTTTCAATGGTTATTTTATTTTATTTTATTTTTTTTTTTTATTTCACTACAATCTTCAAAATAATTTAAACAAGGAACTAAGTCATACGACTCACATTATAGCCTGGAATATCAATAATATCAATATCGCTTAGATCTTCGCCACTTATATCCATCCCAGAACCATTGTCGTTGGTTCCAACCTCCAATTCTTCTATAAATCCACATGAACATCTTGGACAAGTGTAGTCCTATCCAATATTTGAGAGAAAAATTCAAGTTAACAAAACTTGCAGATTATAATTCCAAACAATGCAATCGATTAAAGCTATAGCATATATTGTAAAATCTGAGAATTACATCTAAAAACAAATTATCAATTGTATAAGTATCAAAAACAAAATTGTCTTTGTACTTTAAATAGTTAGTTTGTTATATACAAAGCTTATATAGATGTTTATTTTCCATGAACATAGTTATATACATGTATAATTATTTTCAATGACAAGAAAGAAAGAAAGAGTCTAGATTATAAATACTGATATATGTAGTATTGAACTGATATTGTATGTAGTTTAAAAAGAACTATTCTTATCTATAGTTCATTGATAAAGTTAAAAGTAAACGCACATTATATTTTAAAACTTTATTTATATTTTTTATATTATTTATATTTTTTATATTAATAATAAAAAGACAGTCATTTATCTATATACTTATTTCCATTCATTTTTTCATATCATTTAGTATCTAGGACAAGGAAGGACAACCAAAATAAAATATTAAAACTGTCATTTATTACAACGAAAATATTGTCAGTTTGTGATATTAAAATTATACGTAATATAGAAAATGAGTATATTATTATAGTAAGTATGGACGCACGGACTGATCCGAAAATTTACATAAACGTTTTACGCTGCATGATAATAGGGACCATTAGCGTCGAAAAAAGTATATAACGACCCATAGATTTTTGCGTTTTAATCTGATGTTATACCTGCGTGTTAATAACGTGACTAAACGTACATGTATTTATCTTTGAAGAAGGAAAAGATTTTATTTTTGTGCCAAAGGAAGGCTCTTGAAGATTGTTAATGTATGAGCATCGAAGGAGATGGCATTGTTTCCGATAGAGAGGTCAGGGGATAGGAATTTCACACATGGTTATACTGACAACTTGCAGATTGATGTTGTACTTTCGCTGGCCGTATTTTAAATGCGCATACGAATTACAACGACTACAAGCAACATTAGAGCATACTTACGGGTTGCAAACACTCAATTTCATCGATGCATTTATGGCAATAAAAACGGGACACCGGAGTCCCGTCCACAACGGCTTCAGCCATGTTTTACGTGTCCTTCTCTCTCTTCTTCCCTACTTCCTAAAGTGCGTAGTCTGACTCATATAGCAGAAGTAGATGGCATAAACTACACGTAACTTCGAGATACTACGTTCCTTCGCCGAGGATGGCTGGCGCGTGTGCAGTAGTCGTATGTATTATTATTAGATGGCGTCATTTCGTCTCGATATATTATGCAATAATATATCTTTAAAGATATTTACTCCACGAAAATTGAAAGGTCGTGTTTTGTAATCGATAGGCTAACGTTAGACTTACCCATTATCGTCGTCGTCGTCGTCGTTATACGATTACGACGACATCATTTTTCATTGTTCTTTTACAAGTTCGTCCTTATCAATTGAAGATAATCGTTTCTGACTAAAGATGTACCTATACCGATTGCAACGACTTTAATCGAATACGTTAGCATATCAAATTCTTCTTCTCTAAGGATTATTTCTATTGGTCGATTTAAAATGTAATATTGGTGAAAAGAATCCAATCCAATCAGAACTTGTATAGCTGAATTAATACTGGTTGTCGTTTGTTTTACCTTCTCCTATTTTACAAAGGAACGTCATTGCCGAACGATATTCTTTTTTCTTTTTAATTTTTCTTCTTCTTTTTTCACGTAGATAGATGTTATATACGTGAAAAAATTCTTCATTATATTTTCTTTATAATTAATTGTGATTATAACAATGACGAAAATATCAATAAAGTTTTCTATAATCTCTGTTTGTTGAGAATTCAACAATCTCATTGTAGTACGATCAGTGACGTACTAACGGTTGGTAACGTTATCACGATCATATGATTTTAATAATTTTGTCCTATATCTTATGTTTTTATTTTTTTATTATTTTTTTTTTCTTTCTATTTTATTTACCCACATTCTCCTAATGAATATTTATTGTGAAATAAAATAATTCCTTTTGCCTTATTCCGATATCTTTTGTTTTTAGATTCTTTCTTTTTTTTGTTTTCTTAAGAACGAAACAAAATACAAAGGAGAAACGAATCGTCAAGATATTCCAATAAAGTAATATAGATGGCTCTTGCGTAGGGATTTTGTTTTATCTGTTTTACCTGCACAATTATATTCTACAAATTAAATAAAAATTTAAGATTACAAAGGAAAGCTTATCTATTATTATGACAAGATTTTATAATGAATATTTGTTAACATTTATTACGATTGAAAGTAAAATATAAATAAATATTAAACCGATAAAAGTAATTATAAATAATTATAAATAAATGTTAGATAGAATTCCGTTTGAAAATACATTATACAGTTATCTCTTTGTGATAAAATCGTGGATTTGTTGATAAGTATATATCTCTCATATTTTATTTATAATATTTTACCGTCGTTTATATTATTAGAAATATTTTCTTTAAATTAGAAATGAATCTAATTTTCATAATTCATTGAAAAATTTTAGTATATATTAATACAAAGATATTATCAAATAACATAATATTTCTAGTTTCACCTTGCATTAAGATTTGTTCTGTTGTTACAAGTGACAATGTAAATATTGTATTATTTAGAGATCAACGAGCGGTTTTGTATCATGTTTCAGTGATAAAAATTGAAAGAAAAAGATAGCAAACAAAAATAAACATGTACGTATATCTAAACAATATCGAAACGCAGCCATTACAGAGAAACATACGATTTTTGCAAAAATGAATTTAGAAAATGTTATATAATAAATGCACATAATAACATTATCAGCGCATTAAAAAATATGAACATATACAAATACATATGTTTTTCTAAGAGTATACATTAATTAATTAAAGAACATAAATTATGTCGGTATTTATTTAGTCTTATAAAACTTAATTTTATTTCATTTAATTTTATTTTTTACATTAGAAATATAACGATATTAATAAAATAATATAACGAGCAAAATATTTTATTTATTTTTACAATCAATAATATTAAAAATTTATTTTGCGTGTAAATTTTTCGAAAATGTAATTTTTCAAAAAACAACTATTATTTTTATCCAATCTACGTGAAATTTGTTATAAATTGAGTGATTTGTTATAATTGAAGTTTTGATAAAAAAATGTGTAAGGAAACATATTCATAATGATATCAATACAAACAAATTTATTTTTTCTTTTGGCCCTACGACAAAAAAAAATTGAAAAACGCTACTCTGCATTATAATTGTTGTCGTTTGATAAACAGCAACTTCAAGAATAAAATGTTATCTGTTTGAGCGAACTTCATATTACGGTTTTTGGATCTCAAAGATATGGAAAGTATAAAAAAAAAAAGAGACATGGTAAGACGCTTACTTTATCGATATATTTTTAAACGGACATCTACGTATGTTCTTGGAATAGTCGTAACAAGTATTTTCTTTGAACGAACCTACGATTATCTCTGCGAATCCATTTTTGAGTGGATAAATGATGGAGTAAGTGATATAGATTATATATAATTTTTTTTTTTTTTTTTTTTTGTCGAAGGACATCAATGATGTATTATCAATAATATGTATTAAAAAAGCATTTATAGTGATTAAATAATATATATTGAGGATAGATTTTATAATTATGTTTTTCAATAATTCAATAATATTTCTTTAAATAAATAAAATAACTAACTCTAATTATAAATTCTGGAGTTATAAATAGTTAATGTCCAAATAGTTTTTTTTTTTAGTCACTGTACGCAAAGAATCAAATAATGAGGGGGAATAAATTTTTTCAGAGATTATGGATGCACATAAAACATCAATATGAAAATCCTTCGTTGGTTGAAAATGTGGAAAATAAAAAATTGTCACCTGGTTTGCAGGACGATTTAAAAAAAGAAGTTTCCGTCGAAAAAAAGATCGACTGAGTTTAATAAGCAATTTCTGTGCTGTTTTTTTTTTCAATATAAGTACTTCGTTTAGTAATATTTAGTAGTATAAGTACTTCCGCAATATAAGTATTTTCGTATAGGAATTTTCTATTTACATAAAAAAAGCAAATTCATTTGATTTTGAATAGTGAGTTATAATTGTAATCATAAATAGAATAATAATCGATTGTCTTTGTTTTAATTTTAAATAATTACAGTTAAAATATTATTAAAATATGGTGCTAAGAGAGATATGCTAGATTTGTAGAATATTATTATTTATATAATACATTTGTTTTTACAAATATATCAGAATTGCTTCTTATTGCTTTTATTATATCACATATAAATAAATCATTGTAAATGTTTACTTATTTTAGATACTAATTTAGAGCAAAGTTAATAAAAAAAATGTGCCAATGTGTTTAAGTAAATTTAATATCGTATTATTTCATGAGATCTACACAGTGAAGATTGATTAAAGGGGGAAGAAAAATTTCTTTACGCATAGAAATATATACAATATTATCGTTATATTACTAAGAAAACATTAAAATCCGGTTAAAATGTAGTACGGATAGAAATAAGTAAATAGTAGTAGCAAAAGAGTGATGGTTTCTTAGCAATATTTTAATTAAAATATATCTTAATACTTTTTTTTTTTTTCTTTTTTTATAGAGAATGTCAAGCGTCAAGGACCAATAAAATCGAACATATACAAACAATTTAAAAAGACATAGTTAACTTTCATATATTTTTACATTTCTCCTCGAGAAAATTATTATTGCCATATTATGAGCCTTTGCGTACCGTAAAAGTTTTTCCATATCTCTAAGAAACACAGAGATAATAAAAGCGATAAAAGTTATTGTCCCACTCTGTATTATTGCACTATCTAACTTTTGATTCACTGTCAGACGTTAAAATTGTGTCAATCAAGAAGGAGGAAATTGAATTTTATGCAAAGTTTAAAGTTTTTAGAGTCATCTAAGATTATATATATTAGTTATTCAACAAAATTATATAGGTATACAAAATTGTATAGGTAATTATATAGGTATAATATATCTAAGGAATACATAAGTAAATAAATTGAATTAATAATATGGATAATTATTAAACTTAAATATTTATAAGAGGACCTTGGTAACCATATTGTTAGTGAACGTATTTTGGAATTATTTAATATTTCTCATAAGTAAATACAATGACATCACAGATATGTTCATACATTAATTCGAATTAAATAATTTTTTTGTATAATGAATGATGAATTCTAGAATTTTTGATAGGTACGAAAAAATTTAATTTGCTATATGAAGCATGTTCAAAACTTAACATCAAAATGTTCTAAGTATGGTGGAAAAAGTGATCTTATAATGTGTATTCAAGCTTTTTTTTAATTTTCGAATAGTATTGTCGGAATGAAAAGTAGCATTTTTTCAAAACCTATGCATTTAATGTTCCAGGATACGAATATCATGAAAAAGCAAACAGTACGTGTCTCATATTCTATTTTAATTTATCTAACGATATTCGCAATAGGATCGTTGGAGATAAGTTATGCCAACCGATTAGTTTCGGATAGCAATGAAATATATAAGAGAGACTTAAGACAGAAGAAAGAATTATCATTGCATATAAATACGACGGAGGATTCAGATATGGAGGAGTATATCTTGGAAATAGATTGCGAGAGATTCAATGTATCGTTCAATTTTTCAAGTACAATTATAAAAGTATTAGGAAAAGACTTCCTTAATACTCCGTTCATAACATGTTTGAACTTTGATGGAAATCGAATAGAATCGGTTGAATCTGGTGCTTTTGATAATCTACCATCTCTAGAATATTTAAATATGGGAAGAAACTACATTTCCTCTTTATTTTCCTTTAACGGTCATGATAATATAAAAGTGTTGGTACTGGCAGGTCAATCGATATCTTATTATGATATAAACTTGGAAATTATGGGAGAATATCCCGAACTTCGTTATTTAGATTTAAGTAGTAATAAAATATCATCGATCAGATGGCCCGTAAGTCATCAGAACTCGTATAATCAGTTTAATCGAAAATCAGCATTTCCTAAATTAAAGCATTTAGATTTATCTAATAATAATCTTTATCAATTTTACAATTACTATGATAATTCTATACTATTCAACCAAAACATAACGCATCTCAATCTGAGTAATAATTATTTGACAAACGTCGATCTACGTTATTTTTCGAATTTAATTGAATTAAGATTAGATAATAATAACATAGAAGGTATCAATAAATATTGTTATAATATATATGTATGTATAGGTGAAATGCCAAGATTGAAATATTTTTCTATATCCAATAACAAAATAAACAGTTTAGATCAGTTTATTTTTAAGAATACACCTGAATTAGTTACTTTGAATCTTTCGAATAACCAATTAGCACATATTTTACCAAAAGTCTTCTATGGCTTAGATTTATTAGAAAACCTATATTTAGATCATAACGAATTATCTTCAATTAATAGTTTAAGTCGTTTGTCAAACTTATCCGTTTTATATGTCTCTCATAATAATATCCGGGAAATAGGCTCTGAAGATATAAGCAACGCACGGATTTTAAAAAAATTGTATTTAGATCATAATAAAATTGAAAATATTCATAAAAATACATTTTCTGAATTGGAATCATTAGAGGAACTATATTTAGAAAGTAATAATTTAGCTAAATTACCGGTCGGATGGGCTAATAATTTAAGAAATCTACGTTATCTCAATTTGTCGAATAACAAATTTATATTATTGGAATCTTTATCGCTAATCGAATCTCTGCCAGTAATAAGGATAGACTTAATGAACAATAACTTCATTCATATGAAACCTGAAAAATTGCGAAATTTACCTGAAAATGCGACCATATATTTGATTTCACTGTCGGAAGACGATGAATTATCTAAAGAGGATTTATAAATAACTAAAATATAAAATAGTTTATATTTCTTCGAGTTCATGTATTTATATATATATGTTTATGTTTTTTGGGTATAAGATATAATTTGATAAATATAATAAAAATAATTATAGTCTTATTGTATTATGACATGAGATAAATAAAACAACAATACGTTCATACGAATTAGCTTTTGAATTAATTTACAAGAACTCTTGAATGTTACTACATTTTTTCATTGTATTAAAATATTATTTCGTATTGATACAAAAGGAGCAATATAACTGATTAGAAATTGCTTTTTATTCACAGATTGTATTCATAATGTGGCAATCAAGTACGTTTATTACCCATATGGCTATTATTAGCATGGGTTTCATTCACGGTGTATTTGCTACGACGATATCAATTTATTCGAAGAACTTCGAAGAAGATCTTAGTCTTCACTTCGAAGAACCTATGGACAAGTGCGATAATTCGGATTATGAAATCGTAAAACTTGTTAAAATGGGAATAAACGTTTTGAGGGAAAACTTCATCGAAAGCGCGAACGTGCGATCTATCAATCTCGAAGACAACTCTATCATTGATATCTCTCCGGATGCTTTCAAAGCTATTCCAAATTTGATCTGTCTCAATCTTGGACAGAACGCTGCAAAGAATATATTCAACAAATTTTTAAATTATTTTAACCACACTTCATTAGTGAAACTAAACTTACATCGAGCTTTTTCAAAAACAGTTGCGTATGATTATGAAAATCTACGTTCATATCCTGACACTGCAATACCGTTAAAAAGTTTCCTACCTCATGTCACGCATTTGGATATTAGCGGAAATAATTTAGAATATTTACCTCAGTATTTTAAATCTTCATTTCCCAGTTTAACGCATCTTTACTTGTCGGGTAATAGATTGACAAATTTGGACAATATTCCTCCGTCAACACAAGTTATATATCTTGAAAGAAATTATTATAATATTAAACCGTTGTATTTTCCAAAAAATATTTCTGCTTTATTTCTTAATGATAATACTATAACAAGTTATATTAGAGACTTTGATAACCTTAATGTATTGTCTATTCGTAATTGCAAGAGCTATTATTCAGGGACTTGCGGAGTTGAAAAATGTAAAAATCTTGTTGATTTGGATATGTCATCAAACAAAATTAAATACATTTATAAAGATGACTTTGAAACATTGAAATCTTTGCAACGTCTTTCTTTAGATCATAATACTCTTTCAATCTTATCTTTTTTAACCCATTTGTCTTCTCTCACAGATCTGTCCATAGCATATAATAATCTAACCAATATCACGTCGGATAACATCGCGCGTCTTGGACGTTTGAAAATACTAAATTTGCGTGGAAATCGTATTTCGATAATTTCGGAAAATGCTTTCTTGAATTTGAATATGTTAAAAAAACTTGATCTTGCGGAAAATAAACTAACTACTCTTCCTGCTACATGGATGAATACTTTGACAAAACTGCGCTATCTTAATTTACAATCGAATTTCTTTACTAGCATCGAAAACATGTCGATATATAGTTATTCAAATTTAAATCACTTATTTGTGCGCAACAACAGTTTTATACAGATAAAAATGAAGAGTTTAGAGAGATTACCTTCATCTGTTGTCATTCATGTAACATAGATTTATAATTTTACGTATATAACATAAATGGTTTTTAGTATTTTTAAAATTATTAATTATTATGAATAGCATAATATATATTTTTGTCATCATTTATAATATAGTATGTTTAATGAAATATTATCAATTGCGAACAATTTGTATTGTGTTCGTTAATCTTATTTTTATCAATTTAATTATTAATTCGATCGATTAATTAACTTTATTTTTAATAATATCAGGAATAAAGTAAAATAGATGTGATTGTTTTATTCGTAGATCTGAAAACCTATATAAATTATCAACGAACACTGATTATAATGACAACATTACGTGGAGTCGATGAGAGTTCACTTATTGAAATCGCAAAATGAGAATGTTATAGAGATACAAATATTCAATTTCATCATTTATTTGCACGAGATTGTAGTGATGTATTGAAACAGAAAAATAAAGACAAAAATATTAATATCAGTGTTTTAATAAGAAAGAATCGAAAATATTGGAAATATGTTTGACATAAAAATATAGTTATTTTAAATATTCCTTGATGATTCTACAATGAGAATTCTACCCTAAGATAGTGAACAATCAATTCGAATTCGTAATTGTATGAAATATTCATTAAATAATAGTTAGTTATGATGTTAAAATAAATACAATTATAAATTATCCATTTGAAGAGAATGTTTTTTTTTTTTTTTTTTTTTACTTACTTTTACTAATTCATTTCTCAGGACGATTAACGTCGCTGACGGAAATAAGAATTAATTATTAAATAATTTATATTCGTCTTTCTTATCGCGGCCGTACGAGCACTGTCCCTATCAATCCTGTTCAGCAGACAATGCAAAATAAGTCTTAAACGAATATTAAATATTCTATTTTTCTAATACGATGGTTTATCCTATTCTTCTAATACGAACAAAGGGAGTCGCCATTCTTATTCCTTAAACATTAACGGCAATCTGATTATCTGTCATCTTTCAATATCTCTTGAATTCTTCCTTTTTGTTAATGTTAAAATGACAACGATTATTAAAATTTATCACAATTGAAGTTTCCCACTGAAATGAGTTTGTTTTAACGTTGTATAATCATCTCTATAACGTTTAATTATAAATCTATTTTCTTAAAACAATTATATAGACTTGATCATTAGAAATTATTATTATTTAATTATTAATATTGACAAAGTACACTGCAGTTCTATCGATAACGACATCAACTATAAAATTCCTTTCTAATGATACGTAAAATTGGAATTAATTTATTTCAACGTTGGATTAATTTGTATGTGACATTTTCTGCAGATTGAACATTCGAAAGACTGTGCTGCTTAGTAGGCAACTCCTTATGATGGTCTCTTTTAAATGATGAATACTATTTTTAATAATAGCATATCTAACACAAAACACAAGAGCACAAGATTGATTATTTTCCGGATAGACGTATCCGGAATTGTATATTTCATATATGTATGAATACTCTCTATACACACATTTGATCATTATCTAGTACTAATATGAACTTACAGCTTTTAAAATTTTTTAAATTCGTCGAGCTAAAATAACACACAGTTCTGAATACGTCAGTTTTATACAAATATTTTCTCTTTCTGTATAGATAAGTTTGTTTCTTTTCAATAACATAGAACAAGACTTGATAGAGACAAGGATAGTTTCATAACCTTTGATATAGAAATAAACATTAGTGTGTATGCTTTCAGGAAATTCTCCAAAACAAGTGTAAGATTAAGAACAGCCGAGCGTTCGAATACATTGAAGGAAAGAGATATTAATTTTTATTACAGCATTTTGGTGAATTCTACGAAAGAATTGATTAATTTTGTTTTAGTTACGTATTTTATTACATAACATTTTTAGTCTAATTTTATAACGATTAATTTATTGAAAGTTCATTATTACATAGAATGGTATAAGAATTTGTATTCTTTTTAGGTTATTTGTCATGGAGTTTTCTGTTGCCGTTATTGATTTATTTTAGAAAATTTTATTAGATTTTTATTATAAATTGAATCTTCGTATACAGTTATTTCCAAGTGACGAGATCTGGACAATTGATATTAGTTGAGTTTGCATCTTAAGATACTAAGGAAATACTATTGAGCATATGGCTGTATATTTTGGTACATTTAAAAAATAACGAATTCAATTAATTATTTAAGTTTTTATAATTTTTTAAATTCAATTTATAAGATATTCATTTTGATTAATACTTTTGTATAATATTTTTACATGTATTACCTTCAGAAATGATTTATATAAAATGTTTTATATTTTCTTGTTCTCTAATTTGTAATATGTTTCAGCTGTTCTGTTCTTATAAGTTATTAGAGACTATATTAATGGATTTTTTTCATGATACTATAGAATATATAGGTATAGAATGGAAGAATCAACAAATCATTTAGATAAGTAAGCTTTTTTTAAACGTTTCCTTAACAATTTTAACAATTATTTATTATAACAATGAAAGTAATAATGTTTTTTTTTTTATTAGATTTAAATCATCGTTACAATTGTTGCATAGATATCATATGTAGTTTGTTCCTTATATTAATAATACCCACAGACACACAAATAGATGTGTACTTTACATTATACAATGTATCTTTTCTCAGACTAATGTATGACGTTCTGTGAATTAGAAAATTTATTCTTTTGAATATCTTCTATTGAATTAAAATGATACTTTGAAGGATTATACTAAACTTAAAGAGTTTAAAAAATAAAAGAATATTAAGGAGCATTGACAAGTATATAAAAAATTATGAATTAAGTTAAAATAGAATAATATTTTAAGATAAGTTTATTCGTTTAATTTAATTGATATTATAAATATTATAATTTTGATGTTACTATTCCTTGTCTAGTTTCAATTTAATACTATATCTATTTTGACTTATTGCTATTAATCTGCTTTTGTAAATATATCCCCATCACGATTATATCTATTTTGAAACAATAGATATAATGGGATTTTAGTTAGTTTTCTTCATTTATCTTAATATACTTACAAAATTCTAATTACTTAATGTAATTACAAATTTTACAATTACATCTTTTAAACATTTTCTGTTTTATTTTTATTATTAATGTATGTACAGAAGATATATTGTACATATTTACAAATTGAGATCAAATGATTTGAATAAATCGATTTTTAAAATAATATATAAATTGCAGAAACAAACGCTACTGCTTATTTTAATCATTTTTATAGATTTTCAGTCGTTAATGATAATTTACATGTAGAAAGGATAAGCGATTAATTTTTTGGATTTGAATTTTAAATATAATTTAAATTGTAAAATGAATAAGTTCATTGATTACATTTGTATACATTGATCCAATAAAGAAAGAAAATGATGAATCGTACAGCTACAAAATCCATGATACTTCATTTACAATTTTATAGTATATTCAATCAGACCATCTTTTTCAAAAGATATAAGCAAAACAGTCACGAGCTAAACCTATGAAAGAAACACGAGACTTCAACTATTAATTTGGCGAAAAATATTCAATTATTGTATGTGGGATAATATTTCTATAGTTTATTCTTAGGATTTCTTTGACTTCTTGTACGAAAAATAATAAGGGTCTCTGAATTTTGTCAGTACGCTCCTGATCTGATCACGTGTATTAGGAATGATTCATAAAAAAGGAATGAATCACGTCGTGTTCTATCTCGAACTCAGATATTAACATCCTTTCAAAACTGAAAGGTCTACCGACAGAAGAAGTTGAATTTTTCGTAAAATTTAAATTCTTCCAAAGTCATTTAAATCACTTGTGCGATCTGTTCATCAGAATTATATAGGTAAATATATCTAAGGAATACATAAGTAAATAAATTGAATTAATAATATGGATAATTATTAAACTTAAATATTTATAAGAGGACCTTGGTAACCATATTGTTAGTGAACGTATTTTGGAATTATTTAATATTTCTCATAAGTAAATACAATGACATCACAGATATGTTCATACATTAATTCGAATTAAATAATTTTTTTGTATAATGAATGATGAATTCTAGAATTTTTGATAGGTACGAAAAAATTTAATTTGCTATATGAAGCATGTTCAAAACTTAACATCAAAATGTTCTAAGTATGGTGGAAAAAGTGATCTTATAATGTGTATTCAAGCTTTTTTTTAATTTTCGAATAGTATTGTCGGAATGAAAAGTAGCATTTTTTCAAAACCTATGCATTTAATGTTCCAGGATACGAATATCATGAAAAAGCAAACAGTACGTGTCTCATATTCTATTTTAATTTATCTAACGATATTCGCAATAGGATCGTTGGAGATAAGTTATGCCAACCGATTAGTTTCGGATAGCAATGAAATATATAAGAGAGACTTAAGACAGAAGAAAGAATTATCATTGCATATAAATACGACGGAGGATTCAGATATGGAGGAGTATATCTTGGAAATAGATTGCGAGAGATTCAATGTATCGTTCAATTTTTCAAGTACAATTATAAAAGTATTAGGAAAAGACTTCCTTAATACTCCGTTCATAACATGTTTGAACTTTGATGGAAATCGAATAGAATCGGTTGAATCTGGTGCTTTTGATAATCTACCATCTCTAGAATATTTAAATATGGGAAGAAACTACATTTCCTCTTTATTTTCCTTTAACGGTCATGATAATATAAAAGTGTTGGTACTGGCAGGTCAATCGATATCTTATTATGATATAAACTTGGAAATTATGGGAGAATATCCCGAACTTCGTTATTTAGATTTAAGTAGTAATAAAATATCATCGATCAGATGGCCCGTAAGTCATCAGAACTCGTATAATCAGTTTAATCGAAAATCAGCATTTCCTAAATTAAAGCATTTAGATTTATCTAATAATAATCTTTATCAATTTTACAATTACTATGATAATTCTATACTATTCAACCAAAACATAACGCATCTCAATCTGAGTAATAATTATTTGACAAACGTCGATCTACGTTATTTTACGAATTTAATTGAATTAAGATTAGATAATAATAACATAGAAGGTATCAATAAATATTGTTATAATATATATGTATGTATAGGTGAAATGCCAAGATTGAAATATTTTTCTATATCCAATAACAAAATAGACAGTTTAGATCAGTTTATTTTTAAGAATACACCTGAATTAGTTACTTTGAATCTTTCGAATAACCAATTAGCACATATTTTACCAGAAGTCTTCTATGGCTTAGATTTATTAGAAAACCTATATTTAGATCATAACGAATTATCTTCAATTAATAGTTCAAGTCGTTTGTCAAACTTATCCGTTTTATATGTCTCTCATAATAATATCCGGGAAATAGGCTCTGAAGATATAAGCAACGCTCGGATTTTAAAAAAATTGTATTTAGATCATAATAAAATTGAAAATATTCATAAAAATACATTTTCTGAATTGGAATCATTAGAGGAACTATATTTAGAAAGTAATAATTTAGCTAAATTACCGGTCGGATGGGCTAATAATTTAAGAAATCTACGTTATCTCAATTTGTCGAATAACAAATTTATATTATTGGAATCTTTATCGCTAATCGAATCTCTGCCAGTAATAAGGATAGACTTAATGAACAATAACTTCATTCATATGAAACCTGAAAAATTGCGAAATTTACCTGAAAATGCGACCATATATTTGATTTCACTGTCGGAAGACAATGAATTATCTAAAGAGGATTTATAAATAACTAAAATATAAAATAGTTTATATTTCTTCGAGTTCATGTATTTATATATATATGTTTATGTCTTTTGGGTATAAGATATAATTTGATAAATATAATAAAAATAATTATAGTCTTATTGTATTACGACATGAGATAAATAAAACAACAATACGTTCATACGAATTAGCTTTTGAATTAATTTACAAGAACTCTTGAATGTTACTACATTTTTTCATTGTATTAAAATATTATTTCGTATTGATACAAAAGGAGCAATATAACTGATTAGAAATTGCTTTTTATTCACAGATTGTATTCATAATGTGGCAATCAAGTACGTTTATTACCCATATGGCTATTATTAGCATGGGTTTCATTCACGGTGTATTTGCTACGACGATATCAATTTATTCGAAGAACTTCGAAGAAGATCTTAGTCTTCACTTCGAAGAACCTATGGACAAGTGCGATAATTCGGATTATGAAATCGTAAAACTTGTTAAAATGGGAATAAACGTTTTAAGGGAAAACTTCATCGAAAGCGCGAACGTGCGATCTATCAATCTCGAAGACAACTCTATCATTGATATCTCTCCGGATGCTTTCAAAGCTATTCCAAATTTGATCTGTCTCAATCTTGGACAGAACGCTGCAAAGAATATATTCAACAAATTTTTAAATTATTTTAACCACACTTCATTAGTGAAACTAAACTTACATCGAGCTTTTTCAAAAACAGTTGCGTACGATTATGAAAATCTACGTTCATATCCTGACACTGCAATACCGTTAAAAAGTTTCCTACCTCATGTCACGCATTTGGATATTAGCGGAAATAATTTAGAATATTTACCTCAGTATTTTAAATCTTCATTTCCCAGTTTAACGCATCTTTACTTGTCGGGTAATAGATTGACATATTTGGACAATATTCCTCCGTCAACACAAGTTATATATCTTGAAAGAAATGATTATAATATTAAACCGTTGTATTTTCCAAAAAATATTTCTGCTTTATTTCTTAATGATAATACTATAACAAGTTATATTAGAGACTTTGATAACCTTAATGTATTGTCTATTCGTAATTGCAAGAGCTATTATTCAGGGACTTGCGGAGTTGAAAATTGTAAAAATCTTGTTGATTTGGATATGTCATCAAACAAAATTAAATACATTTATAAAGATGACTTTGAAACATTGAAATCTTTGCAACGTCTTTCTTTAGATCATAATACTCTTTCAATCTTATCTTTTTTAAACCATTTGTCTTCTCTCACAGATCTGTCCATAGCATATAATAATCTAACCAATATCACGTCGGATAACATCGCGCGTCTTGGACGTTTGAAAACACTAAATTTGCGTGGAAATCGTATTTCGATAATTTCGGAAAATGCTTTCTTGAATTTGAATATGTTAAAAAAACTTGATCTTGCGGAAAATAAACTAACTACTCTTCCTGCTACATGGATGAATACTTTGACAAAACTGCGCTATCTTAATTTACAATCGAATTTCTTTACTAGCATCGAAAACATGTCGATATATAGTTATTCAAATTTAAATCACTTATTTGTGCGCAACAACAGTTTTATACAGATAAAAATGAAGAGTTTAGAGAGATTACCTTCATCTGTTGTCATTCATGTAACATAGATTTATAATTTTACGTATATAACATAAATGGTTTTTAGTATTTTTAAAATTATTAATTATTATGAATAGCATAATATATATTTTTGTCATCATTTATAATATAGTATGTTTAATGAAATATTATCAATTGCGAACAATTTGTATTGTGTTCGTTAATCTTATTTTTATCAATTTAATTATTAATTCGATCGATTAATTAACTTTATTTTTAATAATATCAGGAATAAAGTAAAATAGATGTGATTGTTTTATTCGTAGATCTGAAAACCTATATAAATTATCAACGAACACTGATTATAATGACAACATTACGTGGAGTCGATGAGAGTTCACTTATTGAAATCGCAAAATGAGAATGTTATAGAGATACAAATATTCAATTTCATCATTTATTTGCACGAGATTGTAGTGATGTATTGAAACAGAAAAATAAAGACAAAAATATTAATATCAGTGTTTTAATAAGAAAGAATCGAAAATATTGGAAATATGTTTGACATAAAAATATAGTTATTTTAAATATTCCTTGATGATTCTACAATGAGAATTCTACCCTAAGATAGTGAACAATCAATTCGAATTCGTAATTGTATGAAATATTCATTAAATAATAGTTAGTTATGATGTTAAAATAAATACAATTATAAATTATCCATTTGAAGAGAATGTTTTTTTTTTTTTTTTTTTTTACTTACTTTTACTAATTCATTTCTCAGGACGATTAACGTCGCTGACGGAAATAAGAATTAATTATTAAATAATTTATATTCGTCTTTCTTATCGCGGCCGTACGAGCACTGTCCCTATCAATCCTGTTCAGCAGACAATGCAAAATAAGTCTTAAACGAATATTAAATATTCTATTTTTCTAATACGATGGTTTATCCTATTCTTCTAATACGAACAAAGGGAGTCGCCATTCTTATTCCTTAAACATTAACGGCAATCTGATTATCTGTCATCTTTCAATATCTCTTGAATTCTTCCTTTTTGTTAATGTTAAAATGACAACGATTATTAAAATTTATCACAATTGAAGTTTCCCACTGAAATGAGTTTGTTTTAACGTTGTATAATCATCTCTATAACGTTTAATTATAAATCTATTTTCTTAAAACAATTATATAGACTTGATCATTAGAAATTATTATTATTTAATTATTAATATTGACAAAGTACACTGCAGTTCTATCGATAACGACATCAACTATAAAATTCCTTTCTAATGATACGTAAAATTGGAATTAATTTATTTCAACGTTGGATTAATTTGTATGTGACATTTTCTGCAGATTGAACATTCGAAAGACTGTGCTGCTTAGTAGGCAACTCCTTATGATGGTCTCTTTTAAATGATGAATACTATTTTTAATAATAGCATATCTAACACAAAACACAAGAGCACAAGATTGATTATTTTCCGGATAGACGTATCCGGAATTGTATATTTCATATATGTATGAATACTCTCTATACACACATTTGATCATTATCTAGTACTAATATGAACTTACAGCTTTTAAAATTATTAAAATTCGTCGAGCTAAAATAACACACAGTTCTGAATACGTCAGTTTTATACATATATTTTCTCTTTCTGTATAGATAAGTTTGTTTCTTTTCAATAACATAGAACAAGACTTGATAGAGACAAGGATAGTTTCATAACCTTTGATATAGAAATAAACATTAGTGTGTATGCTTTCAGGAAATTCTCCAAAACAAGTGTAAGATTAAGAACAGCCGAGCGTTCGAATACATTGAAGGAAAGAGATATTAATTTTTATTACAGCATTTTGGTGAATTCTACGAAAAAATTGATTAATTTTGTTTTAGTTACGTATTTTATTACATAACATTTTTAGTCTAATTTTATAACGATTAATTTATTGAAAGTTCATTATTACATAGAATGGTATAAGAATTTGTATTCTTTTTAGGTTATTTGTCATGGAGTTTTCTGTTGCCGTTATTGATTTATTTTAGAAAATTTTATTAGATTTTTATTATAAATTGAATCTTCGTATACAGTTATTTCCAAGTGACGAGATCTGGACAATTGATATTAGTTGAGTTTGCATCTTAAGATACTAAGGAAATACTATTGAGCATATGGCTGTATATTTTGGTACATTTAAAAAATAACGAATTCAATTAATTATTTAAGTTTTTATAATTTTTTAAATTCAATTTATAAGATATTCATTTTGATTAATACTTTTGTATAATATTTTTACATGTATTACCTTCAGAAATGATTTATATAAAATGTTTTATATTTTCTTGTTCTCTAATTTGTAATATGTTTCAGCTGTTCTGTTCTTATAAGTTATTAGAGACTATATTAATGGATTTTTTTCATGATACTATAGAATATATAGGTATAGAATGGAAGAATCAACAAATCATTTAGATAAGTAAGCTTTTTTTTAAACGTTTCCTTAACAATTTTAACAATTATTTATTATAACAATGAAAGTAATAATGTTTTTTTTTTTTTTAGATTTAAATCATCGTTACAATTGTTGCATAGATATCATATGTAGTTTGTTCCTTATATTAATAATACCCACAGACACACAAATAGATGTGTACTTTACATTATACAATGTATCTTTTCTCAGACTAATGTATGACGTTCTGTGAATTAGAAAATTTATTCTTTTGAATATCTTCTATTGAATTAAAATGATACTTTGAAGGATTATACTAAACTTAAAGAGTTTAAAAAATAAAAGAATATTAAGGAGCATTGACAAGTATATAAAAAATTATGAATTAAGTTAAAATAGAATAATATTTTAAGATAAGTTTATTCGTTTAATTTAATTGATATTATAAATATTATAATTTTGATGTTACTATTCCTTGTCTAGTTTCAATTTAATACTATATCTATTTTGACTTATTGCTATTAATCTGCTTTTGTAAATATATCCCCATCACGATTATATCTATTTTGAAACAATAGATATAATGGGATTTTAGTTAGTTTTCTTCATTTATCTTAATATACTTACAAAATTCTAATTACTTAATGTAATTACAAATTTTACAATTACATCTTTTAAACATTTTCTGTTTTATTTTTATTATTAATGTATGTACAGAAGATATATTGTACATATTTACAAATTGAGATCAAATGATTTGAATAAATCGATTTTTAAAATAATATATAAATTGCAGAAACAAACGCTACTGCTTATTTTAATCATTTTTATAGATTTTCAGTCGTTAATGATAATTTACATGTAGAAAGGATAAGCGATTAATTTTTTGGATTTGAATTTTAAATATAATTTAAATTGTAAAATGAATAAGTTCATTGATTACATTTGTATACATTGATCCAATAAAGAAAGAAAATGATGAATCGTACAGCTACAAAATCCATGATACTTCATTTACAATTTTATAGTATATTCAATCAGACCATCTTTTTCAAAAGATATAAGCAAAACAGTCACGAGCTAAACCTATGAAAGAAACACGAGACTTCAACTATTAATTTGGCGAAAAATATTCAATTATTGTATGTGGGATAATATTTCTATAGTTTATTCTTAGGATTTCTTTGACTTCTTGTACGAAAAATAATAAGGGTCTCTGAATTTTGTCAGTACGCTCCTGATCTGATCACGTGTATTAGGAATGATTCATAAAAAAGGAATGAATCACGTCGTGTTCTATCTCGAACTCAGATATTAACATCCTTTCAAAACTGAAAGGTCTACCGACAGAAGAAGTTGAATTTTTCGTAAAATTTAAATTCTTCCAAAGTCATTTAAATCACTTGTGCGATCTGTTCATCAGAATTATATAGGTAAATATATCTAAGGAATACATAAGTAAATAAATTGAATTAATAATATGGATAATTATTAAACTTAAATATTTATAAGAGGACCTTGGTAACCATATTGTTAGTGAACGTATTTTGGAATTATTTAATATTTCTCATAAGTAAATACAATGACATCACAGATATGTTCATACATTAATTCGAATTAAATAATTTTTTTGTATAATGAATGATGAATTCTAGAATTTTTGATAGGTACGAAAAAATTTAATTTGCTATATGAAGCATGTTCAAAACTTAACATCAAAATGTTCTAAGTATGGTGGAAAAAGTGATCTTATAATGTGTATTCAAGCTTTTTTTAATTTTCGAATAGTATTGTCGGAATGAAAAGTAGCATTTTTTCAAAACCTATGCATTTAATGTTCCAGGATACGAATATCATGAAAAAGCAAACAGTACGTGTCTCATATTCTATTTTAATTTATCTAACGATATTCGCAATAGGATCGTTGGAGATAAGTTATGCCAACCGATTAGTTTCGGATAGCAATGAAATATATAAGAGAGACTTAAGACAGAAGAAAGAATTATCATTGCATATAAATACGACGGAGGATTCAGATATGGAGGAGTATATCTTGGAAATAGATTGCGAGAGATTCAATGTATCGTTCAATTTTTCAAGTACAATTATAAAAGTATTAGGAAAAGACTTCCTTAATACTCCGTTCATAACATGTTTGAACTTTGATGGAAATCGAATAGAATCGGTTGAATCTGGTGCTTTTGATAATCTACCATCTCTAGAATATTTAAATATGGGAAGAAACTACATTTCCTCTTTATTTTCCTTTAACGGTCATGATAATATAAAAGTGTTGGTACTGGCAGGTCAATCGATATCTTATTATGATATAAACTTGGAAATTATGGGAGAATATCCCGAACTTCGTTATTTAGATTTAAGTAGTAATAAAATATCATCGATCAGATGGCCCGTAAGTCATCAGAACTCGTATAATCAGTTTAATCGAAAATCAGCATTTCCTAAATTAAAGCATTTAGATTTATCTAATAATAATCTTTATCAATTTTACAATTACTATGATAATTCTATACTATTCAACCAAAACATAACGCATCTCAATCTGAGTAATAATTATTTGACAAACGTCGATCTACGTTATTTTACGAATTTAATTGAATTAAGATTAGATAATAATAACATAGAAGGTATCAATAAATATTGTTATAATATATATGTATGTATAGGTGAAATGCCAAGATTGAAATATTTTTCTATATCCAATAACAAAATAGACAGTTTAGATCAGTTTATTTTTAAGAATACACCTGAATTAGTTACTTTGAATCTTTCGAATAACCAATTAGCACATATTTTACCAGAAGTCTTCTATGGCTTAGATTTATTAGAAAACCTATATTTAGATCATAACGAATTATCTTCAATTAATAGTTCAAGTCGTTTGTCAAACTTATCCGTTTTATATGTCTCTCATAATAATATCCGGGAAATAGGCTCTGAAGATATAAGCAACGCTCGGATTTTAAAAAAATTGTATTTAGATCATAATAAAATTGAAAATATTCATAAAAATACATTTTCTGAATTGGAATCATTAGAGGAACTATATTTAGAAAGTAATAATTTAGCTAAATTACCGGTCGGATGGGCTAATAATTTAAGAAATCTACGTTATCTCAATTTGTCGAATAACAAATTTATATTATTGGAATCTTTATCGCTAATCGAATCTCTGCCAGTAATAAGGATAGACTTAATGAACAATAACTTCATTCATATGAAACCTGAAAAATTGCGAAATTTACCTGAAAATGCGACCATATATTTGATTTCACTGTCGGAAGACGATGAATTATCTAAAGAGGATTTATAAATAACTAAAATATAAAATAGTTTATATTTCTTCGAGTTCATGTATTTATATATATATGTTTATGTCTTTTGGGTATAAGATATAATTTGATAAATATAATAAAAATAATTATAGTCTTATTGTATTATGACATGAGATAAATAAAACAACAATACGTTCATACGAATTAGCTTTTGAATTAATTTACAAGAACTCTTGAATGTTACTACATTTTTTCATTGTATTAAAATATTATTTCGTATTGATACAAAAGGAGCAATATAACTGATTAGAAATTGCTTTTTATTCACAGATTGTATTCATAATGTGGCAATCATGTACGTTTATTATTTATATGGTTGTTATTATGAGAATCATTCACGGTGTTTTCGCTATAACGATGTCATTTTGTCCGGAGAAATTCGAAGACGATCTTAGTTTGAATTTTGAAGAAACTATGGACAGGTGTGACAATCCAGAACATGGCATCGTGAAGCTTAATAACATTGATCTGAAAGTATGAAACCGTAATTTTATTGAAAGCTTTAACGTTCAATCCATTAATCTGGAAAACAACTCTATCATTGATATCTCTGCGTATGCTTTCGAAGGTATTCCAAATTTGATCTGTCTCAATCTTGGACAGAACGCTGCAAAGAGTATATTCAACAAATTTTTAAATTATTTTAACCACACTTCATTAGTGAAACTAAACTTACATCGAGCTTTTTCAAAAACAGTTGCGTACGATTATGAAAATCTACGTTCATATCCTGACACTGCAATACCGTTAAAAAGTTTCCTACCTCACGTCACGCATTTGGATATTAGCGGAAATAATTTAGAATATTTACCTCAGTATTTTAAATCTTCATTTCCCAGTTTAACGCATCTTTACTTGTCGGGTAATAGATTGACAAATTTGGACAATATTCCTCCGTCAACACAAGTTATATATCTTGAAAGAAATCAATATAATATTAAACCGTCGTATTTACCAAAAAATATTTCTGCTTTATTTCTTAATGAGAATACTATAACAAGTTATATTAGAAACTTTGATAACCTTAATGTATTGTCTATTCGCAATTGCAGGAGCTATTATTCAGGGACTTGCGGAGTTGAAAATTGTAAAAATCTTGTTGATTTGGATATGTCATCAAACAAAATTAAATCTATTCATGTAGCGTACTTTAAAACATTGAAATCTTTGCAACGTCTTTCTTTAGATCATAATACTCTTTCATCCTTATCTTTTTTGACCCATTTGTCTTCTCTCAAAAATTTATCTATAGCATATAATAATTTGACCAATATTACGTCGGATTGTTTCGCAAATCTTCAACATTTGAATACACTAAATTTGCGTGGAAATTGTATTTCGATAATTTCGGATAATGCTTTCTTTGGTTTGAAAATGTTAGAAAAACTTGATCTTGCGGAAAATAATCTCACTATACTTCCTCCTTGGTGGTTGATTAACTTGTGTAGACTACGTTATCTTAATCTAAAATCGAATCCGTTTAGGAGCTTCGATAGTATGTTTATATATGATTTACCTAACCTGAATAAGTTAATTTTTGGGAATATTAGTTTTAAACAAATCGAAATAGCGAATTTCGAAAAATTATCAACTGTTATTGTTTATATGTCATGGATGAATAATTCATGTGTAATGTTTATATTGTAATTTTAAAAATGTTTTAGCATAAATGCGACTTACTATCGTACAAATTATATTTTATTAAAAATTGAATTTATGTTTTTGTTAACATTTATAATATTGTGTGCTCAATAAAATATTATAAACAGCCAATAATTTATTATTGCGTTATTTTTGTAATTATATTGTTATTAATTTCGTTATTGATTCGATAGAAATAATATCGATTGTTTAATTTGTTTAATCATTAATTTTACTTGTAGGAAGATTATAGAAAATGTGGAATAGACTCTGATATTGTATATTACATGTATACATAGAAAGTATGGAAAATTATATTTTATTCGCTGGTAACTATTCTACATTACTGGTAAGTATTCTACATTATTTGCTGAAGGTAAACGTTACGAATTATTCGCATAGAGTAACATATGTCTCATGCTCAACGTTTTATCATTCTATCGGTAATATCTAGATGAAGTAAATACTTTTTAAAATTTTCATTACTAATAGATCAATCGACTGTCGGTAAGTTGTACATTTACTTGAAAAATCATTCGATTTAATTAATTTAATTTAATTAATCCTATCTCAATAATATCAGTCTTTTGGAATATTGCATTTGTCGTTATTTAACAAAAATTCATATACCGTTTCAGACTTTTTTTTAAATTCAGCATAGACCATTAAAAGTAAGATGTAATAAATAAGAGATATAGTCAACGTAGATACGGATGCGCGTCGAATATAGACATTTATAATGATACGATTCTATTTTCCTTTTTTTCTCGTTTTCCCGTCTGATGCGACCTAAATTTTGGAGGCTTTGAAAATCGTCGTTAGAGCGAAAAATCTTCGCATGGTGTCAACCGTGCTTGTTGACACGGTCGAGATGTAATTACGTGGTAAATGAAAATGCAGATATTTGACTAGGCGGATAGTATGAATTTTGTTTTTTGTGTGAGTATAGATAAAAAGAGATAGAAATAGAGAGAACAAGACAAAGGCACAGCAATTTCGTAACTTTTCTCGAAAGTGTTAATTTGCAATACTATGTGTAACATGTTCGTTAAACAACGTTGTTGAAATTGTAAAAGTTATCGATGGTGCTGTGGGTTGAGAAAAATGGGTTGCAAACGGTGCTTGGTATTAAGGTTGATTAAAGATTGATATTAAAGTTGATTTTGTGTTTATCGAAGACAATACGTGGTTTTGATAATTACACATATATACATACATATATATATGTATTTATATATATTCCATTTTTTCAAGGAAAATGAAGCTTTTTCAAAAATTCAACGAAGTTAAAGTGGTTTAAATTTTTAAATTGAAACATTGTTCATTGAAATCAGTCAAGAATTGCCTTGGATTCTTTGTTTTCGTAAACCATTATAAAATTGTATAATCAATGGCGGTGAACGTCATTTGTAAAACAATAATTGTATCGAAATATCGAGGATAATTTGAAAATTAGTTGGAATAAAAAAAATGTAATTATTTGTACGTAACATATAGAAGCATTTATTAAAGATATTTAAAAGAGAAATAAAATTGGAACTGAATTGCTTTTTATATGTTTTATATATTTGAACATATGCATATTTAAATATATTGTTTATATTAGATGTTTACACATATTTTAGGTAAATTTTGTTATGATAAACTAATAAATAAGATTTAAAAAAATAAGTGTGATTTATTCAGCAAATTTATGTGCATGGTAATAAGAATACGTTACATATGATCCTTTGCTGACATATACATAATAAAGCTTGATAAGATATTGAAGAAAGATTCCTTTATACGTCAAAATATATATAGTCACTTTAGCGTTCTATGTCGGTTTCAAACGTTGATATTCGTGTCAAGTTGAAAGATCTATCGACAGAAGAAGTTGAATTTTACCTAACATTTAAAGTCATTCAACATCATCAAAATCATTTGTGCAATTTGTTTATCAGAATTATATAGGTAAATATATCTAAGAAATTTATAATTAAAAAAATTTAATTGATAATGTGGATAATTATAAAAATATATTAATTGTTCGAAGATCATACTAATCGTAACATCATTGAACTTGTCTTACAATTATTTAATATTTCCAGTAGATAAGGACGTACCTATAAAAGTCACAGAAATATGCATATACTATGTCAAATTAAATTACCTTTTTTTTATATCTAATAAATAACTTTTCATATATAATAAATAAATATTTTTATATATAATAACTTTTATATATAATAATTAAAATTTGTAATAGGCACGAAGAAATTAATGTACTACATTAAGCGTGCTTAAAGCTTTGCAAATTAATTTTTTATGATATAAAAGTGAAAAAATCGAATATTTTTAGAAGATACGATTATACTCATTTATCAAGTCAGGTTTATTTTCTGTGTATCTTGTAACTAGAATTTGTTCAATTTTAAAGCGATATATATTTAACCGAAGATTTTTAAAATTGCGATAAAATGAATTTTACGATAAAAGGCGATATATATAATAGCGATTTTATAAAATTTTAAATAAGCGTAACTTAAACGAGCGTTATATTAATACGAGTGGTGAATGTATATAAGAGAATCAGATTTGCAAAATGTGAATGAATATACATTTTTTAAAAGTTTTATGTATAAAAGAATCTATTTTGTTTAATTCTTCATATAAATGAAATGACAAGGTTGAAATGTTTTAAGATATTCAATAAGAGAATAAACAGCCTAAGTTAGTATATATTTATGAATATTTCTGAATTAATTACTTTTGATCTTTTGAATAACCGATTAGAAGATATCTTATCAGAAGATATCTATGCAGCTCATAACAAGATCCGAAAAATAGGCTCAATTCATAAATTTCCAATGTAATTCCTTTAACATTAAAGGAATTTATCCAATAACAAATTTATATTTTTTCAATCTTTGTCGTTAAGTAAATTTCTATCGATAATAGAAAAACATTTAATATACAATCACTTAATTCATACGATAGCTGAAATATTGAGAAATTTATCGATAAATACAATCATATAGTTGATCCTTCGATCACAGAACAGTGAATTATTGAAAAGCAATTTATAGATTACTAATATATGAATTAATTTATATTTCTCCGAGTTTATTTGATTATGTCTTTACGTCTCTTGAGTTAAATTGATTTATGAAATGAGATAAATAAGAAAACAAATTACCGTTCATACGAATTATCTTTTCAATTGATTTCTAATAACACTTGAACGTTATTACATATTTTCCTTGTATTTAATTCCGATTCGACAAAAATGCAGCAATGTGACTGATTAGAAATTGCTATTTATTCACAGATTATATTCATAATGTGGCAATCAAGTATGTTTATTATCCATGTGGCTATTATTAGCATGGGGTTCATTCACGGTGTATTTGCTACGACGATATCGTTTTGCCCAGAAAAATTCGAAGAAGATCTCAGCCTCCACTTTGAAGAACCGATGGATAAGTGCGATAATTCAAAATATGACATCGTAAAATTAAATAACATTGAGTTGAAAATATTGAACAAAAACTTTATTGAAAGCGTTATCGTGCAATCTATTAATCTTGAGAATAATGCTATCATTGATATTCATCCGGATGCTTTCAAAGGTGTTCCAAATTTGCACTGTCTCAATATGCAACAGAATTATCGATTGAATATATTGGACAACTTCCTAAAATATTTTAAACACTCTTCGTTAACAAAATTAAATTTAGCTAAAACAATGTCAAAAAGCTATTCATTCAATCAGTATTCAACAATTTCACCCGATAAAATTACAGAAATATCACCTGAAAATGCCCTTCCTCATGTTACGCATTTGGATATTAGCGGAAATAATATAGAATTTTTACCTGCGTATCTTACATCTTCATTTCCTCGTTTGACGCATCTCTACTTATCCAATAATAAGCTGACCTCCGATTACGTTTATCATATACCTGCGACGACGCAATATTTGTATTTGGAAGGAAACACAGTCTCTATTAATTTGCTAAAACTTCCAAAAAATATTTCTGGCCTATTTTTAAGTGAGAATCAATTAGAACTGCATGACCAATCTTCAGCATATCCTAATTATGATTATGATTATTCAATGCGTTTAAGCTCCTTAAGCGTGCAACCTTCCTATTATGACAGTAATGACGATATAAAAAAGGATATGGAACTTTTATCAAATCTTGTAATATTGTCAGTTCGTAAATGCAAAAATATTAATTTATTAATTTTGAATCTTGACAAATGTAAAAATCTTGTTGATCTGGATATGTCATCAAACAATATTAAATCTATTCATGAAGCGTACTTTAAAACGTTGAAATCTTTACAACGTTTTTCTTTAGATCATAATACTCTTTCATCCTTATCTTTTTTGATCCATTTGTCTTCTCTCAAAAGTTTATCTATAGCATATAATAATTTAACCAATATCACGTCGGATTATTTCGTAAATCTTCGAAATTTGAAAACACTAAATTTGCGTGGAAATCGTATTTCGATAATTTCGAAAAATGCTTTCTTGAGTTTGAATATGTTAGAAAAACTTGATCTTGCGGAAAATAATCTCACTATACTTCCATCTCTATGGTTAAATAACTCGACAGTATTGCGCTATCTTAATCTAAAATCGAATCTGTTTACTAATCTCGATAGCATGTATGGTTTTTCTAATCTTAATCATTTACTTTTGGGAGACAATTGTATTAAACAAATCGAAATGGCGAACTTGAAGGAGTTTCCATCAACTATTGTTATTTATATGTCATCGATAAATGATTCTTGTTTAAAATGTAAAACGTAATTTACTTGTTTACGTGTATAGCGTAAATTAAATACGAATTAATATCTTCAATATAATTAACTATTAGAAATCGCTTAATGTAACATTTATCGTTAACATTTATATTATTGTGTACTCAATAAAATATTATAAATAGAGAATAATTTAGTATCCCATTATTTTCGTAATTATATTGTTATTAATTTCGTTATTGATTCGATCGTTCGATAGAAAAAATATCGATTGTTAGATTTGTTTAATCATTAATTTTACTTGTAGGAAGATTATAGAAAATGTGGAATAGACTCTGATATTGTATATTACATGTATACATAGAAAGCATGGAAAATTATATTTTATTCGCCGGTAACTACAGTATTCTACATTACCTGCTGAAGGTAAACGTTACGAATTATTCGCATAGAGTAACATATGTCTCATGCTCAATGTTTTATCATTCTATCGGTAATATCTAGATAAAGTAAATACTTTTTAAAATTTTCATTACTAATAGATCAGTCGACTGTCGGTAAGTTGTACATTTACTTGATAAATCATTCGATTTAATTAATTTAATTTAATTAATCCTATCACAATAATATCAGTCTTTTGGAATATTGCATTTGTCGTTATTTAACAAAAATTCATATACCGTTTCAAACTTTTTTTTAAATTCAGCATAGACCATTAAAAGTAAGATGTAATAAATAAGAGATATAGTCAACGTAGATACGGATGCGCGTCGAATATAGACATTTATAATGATACGATTCTATTTTCCTTTTTTCTCGTTTTCCCGTCTGATGCGACCTAAATTTTGGAGGCTTTGAAAATCGTCGTTAGAGCGAAAAATCTTCGCATGGTGTCAACCGTGCTTGTTGACACGGTTGAGATGTAATTACGTGGTAAATGAAAATGCAGATATTTGACTAGGCGGACAATATGAATTTTATTTTGTGTGCGTAGGGTGAATTACATTCTACACGCACGCGTATGCGTATATAAATAGAAAAAAATAGATAGATAGATAGATAAAGATAGATAGATAGATAGATAGATAGATAGATAGAAAGATAGAGAGAAAGGGAGAGAGAAAGAGAGAGAGAAAAGAAAAAAGATAAAGGCACAACATTTTCGAAACTTTTCCCGAAAGCGTTAGTTTGTAATACTATGTGTAGTGCGTTTGTTAAATAACGTTGGTGGGGTTGTAGGTTACCAGTGGAGCGGTGGGTTAAAAGAAAGGGGTTGTGAACGGTGCTTGGTATTAAGGATGAAGGGAGATTATAGTACGTAAAAACATTTGTTTGCGCTCATCGTTTATTGTCTCGTTCGTTTCTTTTTATGTATAGTGTAATCATACTTCTCTCGTGTTTGCTTTCGTGTCCTTGTGCCTCATTTGATGGAACGGTACTATTACGTCGAAAAATAAACATTATTTTCATTTACGTTTGTCAAAGACATTACGTAGTTTTATTCTTATTTAACGGAGAATCAACAATGCCATGGATTTTACGAAATCATTCGCATTATTTGTAATCAACGTTATTTTTAACTCTATCTTTCATCTCTCTCTTTCTCTCTTTCTCTCTGTCTCTCTGTTATTCTATTATATATCTATTATATAATGATTTATATGCCATAATATTATTTTCATTTGTAGATTTTTTAATTAGTTGGTTATATGTCGTATCATTATTTATTTTTGAAAATAGTTACATATTAGTAATCTATAGAATCATTGATATGTTGTTTCTATTTTCTTTTCTTTCTTTTCATTCATTTCTCTTTCTCTCTCTCTCTCTCTCTCTCTCTCTCTCTCTCTCTCTCTCCT
Organism: Vespa mandarinia; assembly: GCF_050613455.1. Taxonomy (NCBI): domain Eukaryota; kingdom Metazoa; phylum Arthropoda; class Insecta; order Hymenoptera; family Vespidae; genus Vespa; species Vespa mandarinia. The sequence continues at coordinate 7,078,672 of NC_140812.1, read as the reverse complement.
CTTCTTTTTTTTCTTTCTCTCTTATTTTTTTTTCCTTAGTATTTCCTGAAGATATTTTGCCTCTTTCGTGTAACGAAAGACGAGTACGAGACGAACTTGGAATACTAAATTATGGTTTTATTCTTCTCGCATATGTATCTTCTTATCGTCAGCATTCATATTGTAGCATCTGTGTACTTTCTTCGATATTCTAATATATTGTATAAAGTATAACATCTAAGAAAGCCTTGAAAGCTATCATAGAAACTAAAAGAAGAAAAACAAATACAACTTTCCATTTATTTAAAAATACTTATTGTTGATAGAATGTATAAATTTATTTGGGATAAAATTTCCCTAGTGATAGTTTTCGGAACATTAAGTATGGTATTCAGTCTTTGCTTATTCTCCCTCTTTTTCTCTCTCTCTCTCTCTCTCTTTCTCTCTCTCTCTCTCTCTCTCTCTCTTTCTCTCTCTCTCTCTCTCTCTTTCTCTCTCTCTCTCTCTCTCTCTCTTACTTTCTTATCTGTTGATGTCCTTATAATCAGTAATGCCATTTGGAAATTGATATTTTTATACACTGTCTCTTACAAGTTTATCATTGTATTGTTTTTAAATATAATGTAATTATTTCGCCTTGTTAACAATTTTGAAATAATGATTTTTCAATTATCTCTATTGGTAGAATATAGTGATTACATTATATTTCGTTGATAATCCAGATTAGGAAATAACATATATCATTAGAAGAAAATTTCAATTTTCAAGTTCCTGTATATATGTAACTTTTTTTGATTCGCTTATAGAAACGTATTGTATACCAAAAGTAACTCAAAAAATTCTTTTATCGATATTTAACATTGTTGATATCGTTAATTTTCAATGAAGTATCGAGAGTTGCATGCATTTAAGATGCAATGGGTTAGTACGCTGTAGTGACATAAAATCCAATAATATTATATAATAGATCGACATATAGCTAAATAGATTTTATTATATATCGAGAAAATCAGATGTTTTATCGGATATTTTAATCGGTAAAGGAGAGAAGCGAAAATAGGAAGTAGTAGACGAAGAAGTAAAAAAGAAAATAAAGATCATCACGATGGGCCGATTTGAGTGACAGATTTGTTCATTATCTTGACGCGTTTGCGTTGTGTTAACGTGTGCGTCTGTGTTACGTTTTCAAAGACAGGTGCAAACGTGGCAAACAGTTCCGGCATTTTATACGGTCCCTTCCGGTATGCCGGCTTGAAAAGCGACAGAAAATTGCATACCTCGTTTCACGATGGTGGACAGACACGGCGAACTATTCGCAGTGGTATAGCAGAGCTATTCTCTCTCCAACCCCTTCAGTCCCTTCGTCCCACTCTCACAATCCATCCTCCACCCTCTAACCACCCCCTAACGGTTGCCCGGAGTTACGTTTCATTCATCATTCTAGGGCAGCGCACAGTTTGCGGATTCTGCATTCGTTTCCGGTCCCACCCAGTGGCACTTCATTCTTACGGGTTTGTGCTAGATACTGAAAGAGAAAGAAAGAAAGAGAGAGAGAGAAAGAGAGAAAAAGAGAGAGAGAGACAGAGAGAGAGAGAGAGAGAGCGAGAACGAGGAGGGGAGAGGGCAATTCAACTCAGATAGTAGGACATAGCATTAGAAACGTACATTCATGTTCTCTCACCTTTTACCTCTTCGAATTCTTCTGTCTTCTCACTTTTCCCATTCTCTTCATCCTTCATTATTCAACTTTGTCAAGTAGATCATCGGACACGATTATTTCGAGTTAGTTAATTAATAATACTATATACTTATTTATATATTTATGTACATATGTATGTATATGTATTACATTGAACGTTATAATATATGTTTATCATATACTTTGTAATTACTTCGTAATTTGTTAGATTATATAATATATTTATGATATTTAGCATATACATAAGATAATTTATCTCTATGACTAATTGGTTGAAACAAGAGTCTCATGTTTTCTTTTTAATTTAATGCATCGTATTTTTTCTTATCGAAGCTATGAGTTACAATTGATTTTACTCGATCACGTCGGTAGAACGTTTAACAGGTTGCTAAAATGAAATCGTTAATTCTCAGAAACGCTTCGTCGTTTTACGAGCAACCATTTCTCAGTAGCGATACTATTTCGAAGCAATCATTCGTTACGGATTATGCGTCATCGTTAGACAGGCGAGATTATGTATAAAAGATGTTGAATAAATTGCGCAATAAAGAAGGAAAAGAACGTGAAAGTGTAAAACGTGTAAAAATATTGTAAGAAAAGGAACGTTAAGAATTATTGGCGAGGCTTGGTCCTGTTATTTTTCAACGTTGACGAATTGCCCAAAGTATTGGATTACATTGTCGGCCATCTCTCTCTTTTTTCTCTACTTTTAACACCAACATAAGGAGAGCCCTGTGCGCGAGTGAATCAGTTGAACGCAAACTGCTTTTCTACGGAATTTAAAGGTATTTCTGGTCGTTGTCTCGGGGGAAAATTAAATGTCGATTGGAAATTCGTCGGTGTGCATCGACGATCGAGCGATCGAGAGACGGAGATAGAGAGAGAGAGACGAAGAGACAGAGAAAGAGAGAGAGAGAGAGAGAGAGAGAGAGAGAGAGAGAGAGAGAGAAGGATAGGTGATTGAATGGCTCGGCTTGTTCTCGTTCACCATCTTGAATTACAGGTGTCTGGAAGCGGCAGGTCCATTCTATCATTGCGATGAAGTACTCCACCGGTGTGGGACTCTTCTCTTGTCCCCTTCTCGATTCAACCCCCATCACCACAACTACTACCTAAACTACTCCCTTCTCTTTTTCTCTCTCTCTCTCTCTCTCTCTCTCTCTCTCTCTCTCTTTCTCTTTCTCTCTCGAATTCAACTTATCGTCGTGCACTTAATTAATCACACGGTATCACCGAGTCCTGTGCAAAATCCTGTCGCGGTTTCCGCCCTTTTTATACTCGCCATAGGACACCAGGAATGAGATCGCATGCGACACCAGTGTTAAATTCCCACGTGAACCCGCTCGAAGTGTATTTACGTTATACCACCCTCTAGTGTTACACACTTTTTTCCTTTCCTTTCCTCACCGATCGCAATAAATTATTTCTATCGTAGCCTCTGTCTAATGTCTCGTAGCAGCCTGTGCGTGTCTCCTGCCTTGTACTCTTTTTCTTTATTTTCTTTCTTTTTTTTTTCGCTTACCTTTCCTTTTTTTTCTTTTTTTTTTCTTTTTTTATCTTTCTTCCCTCTCCCCTCCCCATCCCCGTCCCTTATCGTTCCTCGATACAACGACCGAGGATTTTTTTACCTCCTTTCGTCCTTCTAACTCGTGCATTTTTTTTTTTTTCTTCAAAAGAGGTAAAGAATAAACTTCGAGAGTTCCTTTGAGTTACGAGGAGAACATTATAATATCTCTTTTCCGAGTGATTAACAATCGAATAAAATAGAACGCATTAATGATAGGTGCATGGTGTTACGAAGGTTTATGTTATTTCACGTATATTTTCTCAATCGCGTGTCAATCAATCTTTGGAAATTCAATGTATGCTCGTACACGTGTACTTAAATACATACCTATATATATATATATACATATATATATATATATATATATATATATATGCACATATATACATACGTATATAGATATAGAATAACGTGACATTTATTTATTTTTAAGTTTGCGACGAACGATACGTTTGAACGAAATTGTGAAATTTATATATAAATAATTCAGATGATAGTTCAGCTAATAGAGAGAAAGTTTAGTAACATTTAGTAATATATCACTATGTAATATATCATAGGGTCAAGAAACAAAGGTAAATTCCATTCGTTTGACATTAAGTTTGATGTCACGTTTGATCTATACGTTTTACAAATTCTACATCTTTATCTGTCATTCCATTAATATTTAATGTCGAAAAAAAAAATGGAACGGAAGTGCGTAGTGACGAGTTCTTGCAAGAGATTATCTTAAACTCGACCTGTCTAATTTCGGAATTTAAGGGAGGAATCCCCTCGCCACTCTCTCCCCACCCTGCTAGTGTATATTAATATTCCATGGTTATTCATATGTAGTCATGTACATACGTACATATGTATATATGTATATATATATATGTGTGTGTTTGTGTGTGTATGTATATGTATGTATGTATGTATAAGAGCTCGATCGCGATTTTGACCTGTTTTTAGCTCTCTACGCGTCGTACCTTATGGTTATTCAGTAGACGAGCCGGTCGTTACTTTAGTATATGGGATCACGATCCGCCGAGAGTGCTCGCATGATATCTACGAGTACATATGTAATACATACATATGTTAGTATATCTGTATAATATTTGATACTTTTACTTTATTTTTTTATTTTGACTACGAGAAACGCGCTCGATTTACCTTTCAATTGGTATTTCATTCTCTCTCTCTCTCTCTCTTTCTCTCTCTCTCTCTCTCGCTCTCTCTCGCTCTCTCTCTCTTTCTCTTTATCTCTTTTTCTTTTAATATTTGACTGTTGTAGAAAATTATTTTCTAAATAGTAAAATTTCTAGATGAAATTGGTGAAATTGTTTCGATTAAATGTCTATTTGTAAAATTATCGGCCAATTAAATTCTTCTTATTTTATACCGCGTCGTTATTTTGGAATAGAATAAACACGCAATCAAGTGAACAAACAATGAGTAAATATATATATATATATATATATATATATATATATACATATTATAATTGCTCGAATATAATTCTGTTCCATTTTGTTAATGATTCATTTAATAGAATTCCCAATTAATTGAATAATCGAATATTTTTCGTTATTTTGATTAAAGAAATAAATATAAAAATGAAAATATAAAAGAAGACAGATCTTATTATTACAAATTTTTAAATAATCCACGATGTTCGTTTATTATTTTGCGAAGAGAAAAACATTTGATCTTTATTTTGTTTTGTTCGTTTTAAACGAAAAGTTTCGGATTTCGTTTTAATTATGCCAACTTCAATTGAAAAGAGAAAGGAAGGAAATTGAAAAAATACATATATTGGTTTTCGAATAGGTATGATTTTCTTTTTCCTTTTCCTTTCTTTTTTTCTTTTTTTCTTTTCTTTTTTTTTTTTTTTATTTGCAGTAAACAAAAATTATTGGAGTTTTTTTTTCGGATGTACCATCGACGAGACTGACTCTTAACGAAAATAAAAGTTATTTTACTATCACCTTTTATATCCCCATTGTATACGTATATATATATATATATATATATATATATATATATATATATATACAATGTATATACGTATTAATCTATATGTGTATGAGCACACGCGCATGTGTATGTATTTATGTATGTGGTGTGTCGCACATTAGTGTAGAATATCAGTGCGTCAAGCTGCAGGAAGTCGCTGTTACTAGATTTAACACTACCAAATTGCATCCGGTGTCCGGATACAAATATCTCTTTTCTGCATATAAATACTACACTTGAGGATCAACGACGTTTTGCCGTGCACGTGGCACAACAAAAATTCTTCCTCCTCCTTAATCTTCATTCATCTTTTCTCCTTTTGCATTTTCAAAGAGGTAGAAGCGTTTCGAAACGAGATAACAAATATAGAAGGTGTGATGCCGAGAGTGAAGGGTCGTTAACTTTTCAACAATTTTCCATGGCTTCCATTAGATATTTCAATTTTCATTTTTGGTATTACACGAAACTTGATATTTTCTTTTTAAATGTTTCTTTTCTCCTCTGTTTTTTTCCTTTCTCTATTTTTTTTCTCCCTTTTCATTTTCCTTTCTTTTTTTCCCTCGGTTTTCTTTTTGTTTTTTTTTTTTTTCGTTTTTTTTTTTTTCACTCGTGCTCGTTAAACCTTTACGACACCTGCGTATTATGCATTATAATAACACTTGGATGTAATGCACTCGTATATCTATACTTTTTTTCATTCATATTTTATATTTTCGCTACAAAATTAATAGTTACTTTCTATCCACGGGTTAATGTTTACTAAGTATAAGTTATGGTATAATATAGTGTAGATAATAGTTAGTTATACTGGCATAATATATTATATAGTTTTTCTAGTATATATTAGATATAAGGTGTAGTATAAATATATTATTCTAAATTATACTGTTATGTATTAACATTTTTTTTCTTCTTTTCTTTTCTTCTTCTTT
>NC_140812.1:7010000-7067500 GCF_050613455.1 Vespa mandarinia | reverse complement strand
CGACCGGTGTGGCGAAGACACGCGAAAAGATTGAACGTGGTTGATGTCGGACCATAGGTTGGACCAATGGGAGAAGAGTTACCGTATTCCATGCTCGAAGCGATAGTACTACTAGCCATTGCTTAATGTCCCTCGTCCGATGGGAATCGTTATTTTCTACTTACCAGTGCATTCCACGTAGCAAGTATTAAGTACCGCTTTGACACCGACGAAATCTATCACAATGACCACTGACGCGTTCCAACGTAGAATTCTTTCTACGTAACGCGCAGATCGTATAAGCATATATTGTTTCTCTTTCCTTCCTCATTTCCTTCCTCATCTTCTTTTCTTTCGTTTCTTTTTTTTGTCTTTCTCTTTTTTTTTCCCTCTCCCCCCCATCTTTTACGCTTCTCCGACTAGCAATCGGTCATTTATTATATATATATATATATATATATATATATATATATATATATATATATATATTCAAATAAAATACATTTCTATTTTAATATAATTAATTGTTGTACTCATTCGACACGATACGTGTACTCGTTAGAAGATATTCTATTAATAATCCTTTCCTTTTTTTCTTTTTTTTTTTTTTTTTTTTTTTTTTTTTTTTTTTTTTTTTTTTATTCAGCGATCGGAGATATCCAGCAAACAAACGTCACAAACGCGAGGCATTCGATCGGTCAAACACATCCGATGGAAGCCGAATGATTTTACGTACAAGTGGTGCTTTCAACTTCCGGAAGGTTGCGGTACGCGAGGCTCGATAGCGAACTCGCCGATGTTGCAGTTGACTTCAGCGAGCTCTGTTTGTCGAGAACAAACTGCCATGAGTCCGCGCGATGACCAATCAAGCTAAACTTTTTAATTACGATCGTCCTTGTTTCGTGCACCAACATGGAGACGGATCAACCTCGATGCATACAGACCGTTTTATCCTCTCGATCTCTACTCGTTTAATCCAACGTATGTATATACATGGAACCGTGTGTATCCTGCCTGTTCTGGTCATGAAAATTAAAAAGTTGTAACTTGCACATTATTTTGATGTAAGTGAGATAAAAAAGGAAGGAAGTTTATGGACTACCGTTCACGCGCTCTATTTTTAAGGTTTTTTTTTTTATCTTTATCGTTAAATGGTAAAGGTAATAGGTTGTAGAGTATATATATATATATACATACATATATTATAATTAAAAAAAGTTCAGTTTGAATATTGTCACGTAGATAATGTTTTATTAAATTTTTGATTATTTTCGACGATACAAAAGAACGTTTCAGTGCAAAGTAACATAATTCTAAGATAGATAGATACATAGATAGAGAGAGAGAGAGAGAGAGAGAGAGAGAGAGAGAGAGAAAATTATATGGAAATGTTTTATGTGTGAAATATATCTTTTTCAAATAAAACCAAATTTTATTCTATAAATATATTTTACGATCAAAGTGAAATCTTCGAAAGTTTCCCTTTCGAAGCAAGTAAATTTATATCGAACGATTGTGATTCTGCGCAACATGAAAGATAATAAAAATATCCAAATTTTTATATTACAATTAAAAGGGATATCCTGTATATCCTAAACAAAAAAAAAAAAAACAAAAAAAAAGAAAAAAGACAAAAAAAAAGCAAAACAAAAAAGAAAAAGAAAAAAAAGTATCCGAATTCAACTTTGAATTATAGTTATTAAAGTTATTATTAAAAGCCGATCATGTCGTCATGAAATCATAAAAATATTCAACAAATCATAAATAACTATAATGGCTCTGTCATTCCTTCCCTCTTCGATTTGCAAGGATGACGCGTTTAGTGGTCGCAGGAGCGGAGTGGCGATCGAGATGTGGTCGAAAAAGAGGAGATAAGTAGTAAACAGCAGTTTTGGTCGGACAGGAATAGCGCGACGGCGCGACGCTTCGGCGCAACTGGACGAATGAGTGTGAGAGGGAGGCAAAATGAGAGTGAGAGAGAGAGGGAGAGAGGGAGAGAGAGAGAGAAAGAATAAAAGAGAAAGAGAGAGAGAGAGAGAGAGAAAGTGGATGCATATGTGTTTGTGCGAGTAAGCAAAAGATAGAATGAGTGCATATATGTGTGCTTGGCGAGTAAGAGAGAAAGAGAAAGAAAGAGAGAGAAAGAGAGAGAGAGAGTGAGTGAGTAGAGTGGAAGAGAGATGAGAGTAGGGCGGCGGGTTGAATCGAGGTTGCTATCGGGCAGCACAGTGAGTCGCGCGATCCGTTCATTCGGGCTCGCACGGCTCGCATCGTCGCAGCTCGGGTACGTGCTGCTGCTGCTGCTAGTACTACTGCTGTTGCTGTTGTTGCTGACGTTGCCGAAACTGTCGCTGCCACTGGCGCCGTTACTACTCTTCCTCAAAGAGCTTCTTTACCGAAGCACTACATCTCATTCTGCTCTGTCTTATTGCCTTTTTCTTTTACTTTTTTTTTTGTTTTTTTTTGTTTCTTTGTTTTTGTTTTTTTTATCTTTACCTCACTCCTTTTTCTTATGTTTTTATTTTCATTTCTCTTTCCCTATTGCGCGTTATTCAGGAAATGAGATTTCTCAATATGACGATCAGAAGGCTGCCGTTCAAAATACTTTTCTTCACGCATGGACGAGTGTTCTTCATTTAGAAAAGTGAACGGACAGTACTTGAAAAGTACGATTAAAACATTCGTTCGAACCCGTATCGTTCTTGATAGTTCTTTCGAATAATGTGGTGTTCATGTTTAACACCTGGACGAGCAGTTTGAATGATCGAAAAGTGTATAAAAACATTTGGAAACTTCATCGATAATATTGAAAGTCGATTAGTTGGTGTTTGTTCGATGTGATACGATATATATATATATATATATATATATATATTGATATATATATAATTCATGTTGATATACGCAAGGACGAGTGTTCTTCAAATTCCAAAGTGATTTTAATAATTCAAATTAACAAATTATCTGCTTGGTTTTTCTCTTTGTTTCTTTCTTCTTCTTCTTCTTCTTCTTCATCTTCATTTTCATCTTTTTTTTTTTTCTAATATGAATCATCGAGTGCGGTACACTTTTGGATAAACTCGAAGAGGTCTGTTTAGTTTGTTTTCCCGCTCAGAGACGGGAGACGTGCATCGAAGAGGTTAACGAAGAAACGACAGCCAGCGATACACTTTGTGCGGTGTGTGAGTGTGCGTATTTGTATCTGTATGTGTGTGTGTGCGCGCGCGCGCTGCTATCTGGTCCTATCTTTGCTCACAGTGTCTTATTAGTGCACTTCCTTCCCACTTTCTCTCTCTCTTTCTCTGTTTCTGTTTCTGTTCTGTCTCCCCCCCCTCTCTCTCTCTCTCTCTCTCTCTCTCTCTCTCTCTCTCTCTCTCCCTTTTTGTTGCTCTCTCTTTCAACGGTATCATTCGGATTTTCAGTGATGTAGCTGTGTTATTCGTCGGGTGTTTGCAACTTCTCAAATTTCATGAAGTACGAGTTCGCGATATGAATTATTTTTGAACATTTTTCCCTATTAATAAATTTTCATTCGATTAACGTGTTTATTTCCGGTCAAAGCTTTTAATGAAGATTAAATTTTTTAATTGGAGGATGGACGTAGAAATGATCGGCGCACGTTGGTTCTCGTTGTTGATAATAACGTTGATTATTCATTGATAATGTTGTACGATAACGTTTGAAATTCGCGAGATGATTCGCGGTTTCGTTATTATCCCAAATATAGAAAATTCAACGACGAGCTATTGGGATATTTATGTTAACGTTGTTTGCATTCCTATCGGTGTACCGTGTCCTCCGTGTGTGTGTGCGGTGTGATCGGTGTGACGGGGCACGTGGCCAGTATGACTCTCAAAGGTCACATTATCGTTAGCGATATTTAGACCGTTGGATCTAATGGGCCGACGTTTAACAGGCTATAGCCAGTTAACGTGCGTCCATTTAATAAACACACTCAGTTCGTATGCGTCTGTTCCACAACACGGTATCGGGTTACTACGGTGTTCATCCCTTTCAACCTCGTCGTTGCGAAGTTCGTCGTTGATCATTCCCGCATACGGTACCACCATCCATTCGTTGCTCATTCGTTTCTGTCTCCATCGGTCTTCCGTGGAAGTGCCGTGAAATACGAAGAAGCATGAACTCGAGCAGAATGTTCACTTCTCTGGGGCCAACTAATTCGCATCCCGCCATTGATGATTACAGCGAGTTAGTGGATTTAAGAGGTCGACTGTGCGACGGATATTTTGGATTAAAATTAAAAGGATTTCTCACGGAGACAGTGTATGTATGTGCAGTGCCAGATGTTAGTTAAGTGATATTTGTGCCGAGAGATAGAGAGAAATAAACACACACACACACACACATACACATACATATATATTATATATATATATATATATATATATACACTCAATACACATAGAACAACGTGTATACAGTATCAGTGTGTCGAGGACAGTCGGATCTTCCTCGTAATTTCCGTGTCCCTGGTCAGCCCTAATCTGGTTTCGGCGTTATTTGCTAAAGGGGGAATGAAGGACAATACGTAGGGACTGGCCCTTCTCGTTTTGGAGATGTGCCGCTATCTACTGCACACCACCCTCGCCCTCCTCCTCGTACTCTTGGCGATTCATACGATCACCGTTGTACGAGCTGGCGAACAAGGTAACTATTATTGACGTGACTGATGCGAACGAGAATAAGACCGATGTCTTCCTTTCCTCTTTCTTCTTATTCACCGTCATTTTTTGATCTCTTATATACCCATTTTCCTTCTCTTTATCGCTGTATCATTTGATGTCCCCTTAAGATAGCTATTCTTGATCTCTTCTGGCTTTCTCTGACTATCCCAAGAGATTCCTATCCTATATTCTTTTTAAAATATGACATTTCGCTTCCATATAAATTCGCTTTACTTATTCGACGGATTTTCTCATCACGTGTCTTTAGTAAAGAAAGTGCACTCTTTCATACGCGTATATATATCGTAAGTACATACATATATGTATATACATACATTAGCTATGATTCACCTAACGAATCCTCGTTAGTTCGGACTCTTGGAACACGTGAGTTCACGTGAGTTAACACGGGTAGAAGAACCAGTACCGGTTTCTTTTTCGCCAATTCTCATGCATTAGCCTTTACCGTTCTTTCCGTCCAAGCTTTTACGAGTTTTCGTGAAAGCTAGCAGAGTTTTCTGAAAGCCTTGATTCTTCTTTCAAGCCACGTATTTTCATTTTTAGTTAGGATCACCTCCTCATCGTTCGACGTTCAACTACATAGTGAAACGTTTCGATATTGATCGGACAATATAGGAAATGTTCGATATTGGATTTCATTATGAAATAACATCAAGGCATTTTATCGACAGATAAATATCTAAGGAATTCATTTTTTTCATGTTGCTCTTCTATTTACTGTATCATAATTTTTATATTCATTGCCAACTAGGGATAACCGGAATATCTAATGATTCTGTCCTTTGTAATGAAGCAGCTGATTTGTTTTATTTATTAATCGATCCTGAGTGTATGAAAGAGAGACAGAGAGAGAGAGAGAGAGAGAGAGAGAGAGAGCTGATAATAAAGTACATTACATTGATGTATTTGTAAGTGTTGATTAAGTACAAATTTTTTATATCTAATACAAATGCTTTATATCATAGGGTGAAATAAAAACGGCGAAGAATCGCATATTTGAAAGAATAGATAAATAAAACTTACATTTCTATGGTATTTTCATTATACGGCTTTTATGGTTTTTCGTTTAAAAAAGAGATAATGCGCATTTACTTATCCTTTTTATCATTCGAAAGAAGAACAAGATGAAGCTTATAAAGCGTACATTCATTTGATATTGGAAAGTAAGATGAAAGTGGGATAAATCGTGCTTTAAGAAAAAAGAGAGAGAGAGAAAGAGGAAAAAAGAGAGAGAGATAATAGAATAGAATTTTGTTTATATATATATATATATATATATATATATATATATATATATATATATACACTAAAAAATTCTTCTTTATCGTAAATTATGTAAAAAAGAAAGCGAAACATAATTTGCGAGAAGAAAACATAAAAAATAATTCTCGCATAAGAAAACGAAACAGAGCGTAAAACGATAAGAAAAGAAAAAGAGAAAAAAGAAACGAACTTTAAAATTCTCTATAGCTTTTTTTTTTTTTTCTTTTTTTTTTTTTTACCAAGAAAGAATTAACGAAGGCCCATCTCCTGAAGTCGCTGAATTGAAGTAAAGTTTTGAGAAATTTATGAACTATATTGTATTTTACGATCGAACATTTTTTTCTTTTTTTTTTTTTTTTTTTTTTTTTTACATATATTTTGCCTCTTTATACTCTCTATAACGGATATACAATATGATTTTTTAATTAATACGATGAGATGAATCTAAAGCTGGAAGAAAGTTTAATAAATTTTCCCACGATATACTCCTTTCGTTCTGAAGAAGAATATCTAGTCAAATATTTTCTGTATTCCCTTTTGTAATTTATATATGATAACACGCTATAAGTTCAATATTCGTTTACATATTTGAAGAGATAATCGAAATTTATGCATATATTTGTGGTTTAGATCAGAGACTTGCAAACTTTCTTACAGACGAGAAATAATCATTTTTTAAAATCTTCTTAGTCCAAAGAACAAAGAGGAATTATTTGTTAATGTTCAATATATTTTGATAAAATCGTCGCTTTTTATTAAATATTTTCATATTTATTTGTTTGGTGGTTGATGTTTCCGTGTTGTCACCAACAAATATCAAAGCTTATTGCCCGTTTTTATTTGAATTGGTAAAGATCAAAGAAAAATATTTCTAGCGAATATTGTATAAATATAATTTTGAAATTGAAACAAAACAAAAATGTTACTCGTTGTTCATATTGCTAATACGTACGGAGAAAATGCTTTTTGTAAGTTGTTGAAAATTTTTTTACAATATGTAAAGCAACAAGAGTTGGACAAGAAGTACTTTGTTGTTGCATCATTGTGAAGGTAGAGGACAATGTTTCATTAGAAATATGCTTTCAATAAAATTCTATCCTATTCGATTGTATTGATTCGAGTATATTTATTTCTCAAATGTTATCAGATGTTTTCATTCAAAGGAACGATACATTTTTCATATCCATTATATGAAAAGTAAATATAATAACGATAGTAAACAATTGTTGAGAATATTGATATAGTAAGAATGAAAATTGTTTGACAAATAAAAGGAAACAAAAGAAAATGTAGTGATATGAGACAATTGATTCTAGAAATTAACTTTGCATATTATCTGATTTAGATTATGTGCAAAGTTTTTCTTTGTTCAATATATACATATATATATATATATATATATATATATATATATATATACATACGATTTGTCAAATAACTATCCTTCTTTGTGCTATGGCAGGAGAAAGAACTAAATCTGATTAATGGCGATGTCCCCTTCAAAGTACTCCCCTTGGGAAGTTACAACCTTCTTCCAGCGATCCTCCCACTTTTGGAAACAATCCTTATATTCAGATTTCAGAATAGCTAACAGACGCTTCATCGCGTTTTTTTTTATCCCCTCGAAATCATCGAATCTTCTTCCCTTAAGACGATTTTTCAATTTAGGGAAGAGCAAGAAATCGTAGGGAATCAGATTAGGAATGTATGGGAGATGACAAAGCTGAACAATGCGTGTTTCAAAAGAAATTGCTGGATAAATTGCGATGAATAAACAAGTGTGTCGTTAAGACGAAACACTAAATCACGCTACTTTTCCACAAATTTGATTTATTTCCTTCTCATTGTCAAAATTTGTATGTAATATTTCTTATTTATCAGTCTTTTATTATTAATTGAGTTTTATCGATTAAAATACGAATTCATTTTACATTTTCAAAAATTTTAGCAGATTACAGATTTTCCCGAAAGTGGGTCGCTTTAAACTGATGTACGATCATTTTTAAATCCTAAACCACTCTTTAATTTGTATATCACTTATGGATTTATTCGCCATATATTTTACGAATCATGTGGATGAGTTTTGAACACGAATGGCCCAAAATTTTGTGGTAAAATTTAATGCCTAGTTTTTATTCGATGCGTTCGGTTAGCGTGAAATGTAACGGGCATGGAAATTCAACGTTTACGTCAAAAGCGTAACATCGTCAACTGAAGACACAAAGGACCATACTATCTGGGCAAGGCACTCATAAAAGTTCCCGTTTTAATAATGAATATCTATTTTTAACAATAGCACACATAAATACAAAGTTAGAGCAGAAGGTCGTATATTTATCTGATAGACCACGTGTATACATGTATATATATATATATTTCTTTTTTATTTTTCATGAGTACATTTAGATTTATCTCGAATTCAATGTTCTTCTGGTCAATTTTTATTATCTTAACCATCGTCGTCATTTCTGTATTACGTAAGAGACAATAGAATCCTTTGTTCTTGATCCTCCCAATAGAGCAACGCTTCTACCTCCTTCTCCATCGTCAACATTGTCGTTTGCCTTCCTTTGAACATCTCGCAGCGGTAAAGTTTGAACGAGATGTTAACTTTATCAGAGGTATTCCAAGTTGAGAACACGAAACTATGCTCCCATGAGAGAGAGAGAGAGAGAGAGAGAGAGAGAGAACGCAGTGAATTTTTGTTTTCTTCACTGTCAAGCATATTTAATTTCCATTATACTTTTTTCTTCCTATCTATGATTTTCAAAAATTCTCCTTTGAATAATTTCAGATATCTTATGTAGTAAACGCCTCACATAGAATGTAGAAAAAATAAATACGGGACAGACTCTATTTAAGATTTTTTATTCTATTTATCAAGTAGATACGTAGCCTCAAGGAAAATTCTGATAGATATCTTATATTCGTAATAGCATAAAAGTCAGTTATTTCATTTAAAAAGGCTTGGGAACCTATTAAATTTTAGAAGAAGTTTTCTGTGAGAATAATAGAAATTAAAGTAATTGGGTTCTGCCGTTTTATTGTCAGAAATTACAGGCTAAACTTTCTTAAATGCTTTAAACGTTAATCGTTCTCGTAGCGACTAGTAATTTCAAATGTAATAATTCGGAGGAACGCTGTTGATGTTGCAAATGTCATGAAATTGGAAGGTTAAATTTCTCGTATCTTTTTATAATAATATTATTATCATAATATGAAGATGAAGTAAAAGAGAAAAGGAAAAAGAGAAAAAGAAAGGAAAAAAGGAGGAGGAAGAAGAAAATTCCTTGGTTAAAGTGAAATTTAAAACAAAGGAATAAGGGAAAATAAAAAAAAAAAAAAGAAAAGAACAAAAAAACAAAAAGAAGAAAAAAGAAAACGTTGTCGATGAGGGATCGAAAGCGATCGTTGTCTCGTTTCAACGTGGAAAAGTAGGTTCTCATGACGTTGCTATCTTCCTTCGTGGCTTGTAATTGTACACAATCACGCGGAGAGCATCGCAACGTCAGATACGGGCGTGCCCGTATTACCTTATATCTTATGAGATTCAACGTTGATTACCTCGACTATGGCCTCGTACAAAATCCGAACTGTATACCGTTTCCAGTAATCTTCTACGATCTTGAGAGCCCACTCCATGGTGCCCGCTTTATATCCGACGTGTTTTCGTGCATAGAGAACCTTTACTGACTTATCGCCTTTTTAACATGGATCTTTTCCCTCGATGATTTTCGAAAAGGATTTATGTTTAGTACGGGCGCATGGTAAAAATTTCTGATTTTATTTTCGATCGAATTAAAGGGTCAGAAAGGTGGACGACTAGGGCGGGATTTGATGCGTAACGAGGAAAAAACAAATGATCCTCTTTCGAAAAATTTGTTCCAACATCCACGTAGGAATAATTTTCAATTGATTCCATTAATTTTTCGTCAGAGCTCCTCTTTTGTTTTTTCTCTTTTTTTTTTGCAAATGTTTTTTTTTTTTTTTTTTTGCAAAGAAGTTCTTACGAGTTTATTATTAAAAAGAAATAAATGAAATGATGCGCTTTAACATTTTGCTAAAGACATAAACTAGAACGTTAGTTAGTAATTGTAATGTACGTATTCATTTGATTAAGTTTCAAGAACATCTTGCAAGAACGGTATACTCACTGTGGCAGCTGTCCAGGCCAATTGTATTAAACTGAACGTAACAATGACGACGTTTTGGTCACTACTTACTTACTTCTCTGGTTAGACCAGTTAATTCTATTAAACAATTTCAAAGAGAGATAAATACCCAATGGAATATTTATATATCATAAATATTTCATACGTTTGATTGGTCGAAATATTTGATAATGAGACACGTAATTATGTGTCGAATTGATCCGTTATATTTCTAAAAAATTCAAAACAAAGTTATGCATATTATATACGTTCTCTTAATTAAATTGTAACATTGGAAAAAGAATCGTGTACTGTTTGGTGCCAAATGAAAAGGCATCGTACATTTTTCATTTTATTCGAGCACTCCGTCGGTCGGTGTCGGCCTTGGCGACAGCCTGCAGTATCACTAACGTTGAAAAGAATGAATTGCAATAAGCTTTGTTGTCTCTCGGATCCTTTCCCCTTAATCTCATTTCTCCGTTTTTCTTTCCCCTCAACTCATCTCGCAATCCTCTCCCTCACTTTTTCTTCTATTTTCTATTTTCTTTTTTCTTTTTGTTCTTCCTTTTTTTTCTTTTTTTATTTCACCTCACATCTCAGGTCTCCTTTGATAAGAGATACATTCGATCATAATCGTTGATAATTAATCACATCCGTATCTCATTATTCATCTTTCATTTCGTATGTTTTTCGATCTAAATAAGTTTTGCGATTACCTAAAAAAAAAAAAAAAAAAAAAAAAAAGAAGGAAATTGAAAATTAATAATACAACGTAAACAATAATACAACGAACTATTCCACGTATATTTTTTTAACCTAATTTCTTTCGTTCTTTCCCTATTCATTTGTATTTTTTTTTATTCGTTCTTGAACGATAGAAATTACAGTAAATCAAGAACTTTACGCAAAGAAGGAAAAAAGGGAGAGGAAAAAAAAAAGAAAAAAAAAAGAAAGAACGATTTTTCCTTTAAATCCGTAATGTATTTATTATTAATTTGACAAAAGAATTGTCTTGCTGCAAACATATGTCGAGGAAATTCGAATATTAAATAGGAACAAAGGAAAATCAAGAAATAAATTAATAAATAAAAAAGAATTAGAAAAAGCAATATATATATATATATAAACAACGTAAGAAGAAAGTGACACTTCAAGCAGTCGTGCCTAAAAGGGAATTTAATTACAGGCGAACCACTCGGGCAGGGAGTTTTTTTTTTCAAGTGTGTTAGCTTTTGCCCATTAAAATACGCGATAACGTGGTGGGACGGAGGTTAAAAACAAAGCAAGAAAAAGAAAAACACAGTAGCAGCAAAAGCAACATGCAATAGTAGGTAAAACGAACGTACCAAACGTTATTAATATTCGCGTTGTACCATCGTCGTCACGTTTTCCACAATTCCAATGTTTTTCTTTTACGTGAGCGTCGACCGTTAAGATTTCATCGGAAATCGCAAAGTCATTATGCGTGAATCGTTTTTTAATCTTTTTTCCGACATCTTTCTTCTTCTCTCGTATTTCTTTATAAGAAAAGGTAACAAAAAAATAGAACTATAAGAACGAAATATTCGCGTCTTTTTTTTTTCTCTATTGATTTTTTGCTTTTTTATATTTATCATAACAATGCATGTGTATATATATATATATATATATATATATATATATATATATATATGCACATGTACAAATGTATAAATACGTATATGTGAACATAATTGAGATAAAAAGAATGATAAGAAAAATGAATTATTATTGTCTAATAATATTCGAATTTCTAATCGAGTAGCAATCAATGCCGATGTCTTTGAGATAATCATGGGAGCATCAAACAATTACGCACCTGCGCTAGTTTCGTGCTGAGGACAGCATTTCTAAGCTTAATGCTTGACAACGTTACGATAATTGACATTATTGTTTAGAACTAAATTAACAAACGATCTATGAACAATGGATCTTTATTGATTATACGATTCGATAAGGTTTGATATGCTATCAAAGAAATTAAATACTAGATAGTTTATATACCGAATACATGTTACATTAACAAGATTTAAAATAGATTTTCCATATTTGTTCATTAAACGTTAATAATTGTTCTCGTTAACTTTATGTGTTTTTCGTATAAATTACATTGGAATTGGTTTTGTCAAAGATAATTTCATCTAAATTAATGATACGAAAATACAGAATTGTATTCTCTCTCTCTTTCTCTCTCTCTTTCTCTCTCTCTCTCTCTTTCTCTCTGTCTCTCTCTCTTTATCTTTTAATTAAATTTTCATTTCGGATGAAATTTCAAACGTATGATTTTTGAAATATGTATTTCAGTTGTAACAGTTAAAACTTTCTGTTTTGACCTGTCACCAGCAGAATTCTTTATCTCGGTTTTTCTAAAAGCGAATATTAATATCGATCAATGATTAACAAAAGGAAAATAAAAATAAGAGAACTTTTAAAAAATCTCTATGTTCTCATTGGAAAATATTCTGCTTAATTATGTTCGTCAAATATCAATGAAAATAAAAAAAAGCAATAAAATTAATGATGTATGACTACGTAAGATCCATTTGGCCTTTGGTATTGTAAACAAAATCGTTCGATACGAACGAGGGTTAGTCAAAGTTTGTAAATTTTCATCGTTTCGTTCTTTTGATCAGCGAGCCAATTATTTTCCTTTCCAGTTCACCCTTACACTCATCTAACACTGGTATTACGCAATCCTTCTTTCCGCACCCCTTCTACGACTTAATTATTCATCGTGCTAACTCTTGTTTCATGAACATACCTAAGTACATATATATATATATATATATATATATATATATACATATATACATATATGTATATACCAATATATATACCAATCAGTGGAAGAAGTTCGAAGCTCTTTCTTATCGATATATATATATATATATAAATATGTATATATATATATATATTTATATATATATATATATATAAATATGTATATATATATATATATTTATATATATATATATATATATAAATATGTATATATATATATATATAGAGAGAGAGAGAGAGAGAGAGAGAAAGAGAAAAAGAGAGGGAAATAGCGTTGTTGAAATTTCGATTTAACTTTGAAACTTTATAATTTTATAATCAAGCGACGTTGCGAAAGAGGTATTATTATATATACATATATGTATCGATAGGTTCGTATTATATCATCTTGTTCGAGAAGGTTGAAATCTTAAATTAGAAAGTTCACGTAACATTGAAAATTTCTAATATACCTAAGTGCTCGAGCACTTGCTTGTTGCGGATAATAATAGATCATTACCCGAGGCATGCATAGATGGAATAGGTATATCGAAAATTCAATGCTTTAACCCTTACGTATATATATACGTGACATGGAATGGCTCACGGGGGTCTCTCTAATCTTGGATCAGTCAGGATCACATTGATAGATCTTCTATATTAGATCGATATTGCCGGGTATAGATATAATGATCGTCGTATAACTTTCGAAAAGAACTTTCCGAGTTCGAACGATGAATATTCATTCCTCGTGTTCCATTTTATAAGTGTGTCATCATCGTTGTCATCATCGTGTTCATTCGTTCCCCTTTTCCGCACAAATAGTTCGGTCGGTAGAATAATGAAAAATTTAATCTTTGATTAAAATTACATAGAGCTTATTACGCGTAACGAAGTTGGAAGTACGCGAAGTGGTTATCAAGCATGCACGGAGGAAGAGAATTTTAAACTCGGAAAATTGTTTTTACGTGCAAATTTGCTGAAAAAGAAAGAAAGAAAAAAAAAAAAGAAACTGAGAAAAAGAAAAACAGAAAACTCTATGAAAGGGTTAAGTCAATGTTCAGTTTTGTTCGTTCTCTGGGTAACTGTGTGTAACTTATAAATCAGAACTATGAAAACACTTTTGAGCAAATGCGCGTTCTGCATTTTTTAACTCTGTGTATAAGATTTTTACAGGACAGTCGTAGATACGAACCATGAGATTCGATCGGTACGTCGATTTATGGGCCATTTGTGTACGTCGTTCGTCATCGAGAATCAACGTTTATCAGTCCTGCCGATATCTCGACTTTTATCTTTACTTTTGAGCGGAAAAATGTCGGCTTTGTGCGACAGAGTGTGAGAAAAAGAGTGAGAGAGAAAGAGAAAAAGAGAGAGTGAATGAGAGAGAGAGAGAGAGAGAGTGAAAGAGAAATAGAGATAGAGAGAGTAAATGATATATATACATATATATACATATATATATATATATATATATATATACATATATATATATATATACATATATATATATATATATATATATATATACAGAGAGAGAGAGAGAGAGAGAGGAAGGAGTGGTTTGATGGTGGATGAAAAGTATGCCATCTCACTTGCCTATCGATAATTTTTTCCGACAGCATCTATCGAATATCCGTTACCAATTTATTTTGCGATTTCAATTATGAAATATCGAGTGAACCATTGGATTGCTTTTCTTTAAAGCCGTTTCATTCGTTCGATAAAGTTTAATAAAAAATAAAAAGTCAAACAAAAAAAAAAAAAAAGAAAAAAGAAAAAAAAGAAAAACAAAGAAAAACATAAACAAAAAGGGAAACCAAGAAAATAAGAGAAAAGGAAATGTTTTGACGAATGTTTAATGATAAGGGTTAGAAAAATAAGAAAGAAAAAGGAGCAAGATGGGGAAGGAGGAAAGTGGGAAGAAGATACAAAAAAAGAAAAAAAAAATATAAGAAAAGAAAAGAAAAGAAAAGAAATGAAAAGAAACACACGAAGTAAGGATTAGAAAACGCGGAAAATCCAAAAGCCACGGCGAACGCGTTTATTTAAAATGGAATGCGTGCTATTTTATAGAACAGCGAGTTAAATAGAGGAAAATAAGCCACAATTGGAAGATTTTTATTTTTTCTCTTTCTTCATTCCGTATTCACTTCGGGAAGTTTCTTTCATCTTTCAAAATTCCCTTTAGCCACGAAGACGCGAACTTTCCTAGAGTAAAAACTGAATCGAGTGGGGTCGCCTATTTCGTGAATGCATTTTCCATCATTTCGTGGCGTTATCGGATTTCGCGGGATACGCTCTTTCGCACGTAAGCTTTTATCCACGAACGTTGCGTAAATTTTTCGGTCGCGAGATGAATATAAATCTTTCCCATTTGATGTCGCGTGTCTTTGGGACACACTCTCTCTCTCTCTCTCTCTCTCTCTCTCTTTGTCTCTCTTTCTCTGTCTATCTCTTTCCTTTCATCAGGCGAATAATTTCGTTTTATCCTTTCTTCTTTAAAAGAGAAAGAGAATTCGAAGATGAGATGGGATATATTAATATATCATGATAAATTTTTAAAACCAAGGGATATTTCTTCTTTCTCTTTCTTTTCCTTTTTCTTTCATTTTGTATTACAAATTATTTTCGTCAATCTAAAATTTTTCGTCAATCATTTTACGTATTTATTATTTGATTGAATAGAATATAATAATCTTTTAAATATTTATAAGTAGTTGTTGGAAACGAAATTGATTGAATTAATAATCTTCGAAACTAGAATACATGCATTTGATGTATACATATTTATATATATATATATATATACACACATATCTATATAAGTACTATGTATCATAGTCAATGATTTTGAAGTGAGAGACCTTCGCACTTTCAACTTTGTTAATAGTTTTTCACTGTAATACCACCGGCTTATCGGTTATCAGAGCTTGTCGTTAAATGGACTTTCATCGACCTTCTCTCTATCTTTATCTCTCTCTCTCTCTCTCTCTCTCTCTCTCTCCCTCTCCCTCTCTTCTCCTCTCGAGAATAACGTAGCGTAAATCGTCCTGTCTTTCGAAAGATATAAATCCTATTTATCTCAGCCAGCATTTAAGGCTTACCTTTAGAGAAAAGCTCTCTTACTTTCTCTCTCTCTCTCTCTCTCTCTCTCTCTCTCTTTTACTCTCCTTTCTCTTTTTAGATTTTGTAGCATTCTAGAACTGAATCCTGAAAGCTATTGTGACTCAATGTTTCCAACGGCTTTGTAACAACCCCTGACGTATTTCTCACGCACGTTTCGTTTCTCTTGTTACACACTGAGAGTCCAGAAAATAATGGCAACAACAATAGCAACAACAAGGAACACCAGATTATCTCAGTGTGTTTTCTTACGTGTCGGTCACGTTCTTAGTTTATAGACCAGCTTCACTCTCAAACACGTCCCATTCTCTTCAACAGACTTATCAGAAGTTGTAAAGCTTAGTTTAGCAAGGACTCAGTGAGGACTGCTATTCCAGGCCCGTTAGTTCTCTAGACTTTTATCGACTTGCTCGAATGACCGTTGTCCACTTAAATCAAAAGCTCTTATCGTGTCTCGCGCTGTTTATTTCCTCGCAATTTTTATTTCTCCCGTTCTTTTTGAACCGACGCTTATATCCCTTTGGGATCGTAAATATCCCGGGATCTCTTGCCCGACATTATACTTCTCTTAGGCTAAATATATCTTGAAAAATAATGTTATAACGCTTTCTCCGTTAATTACAAATTATTTTCAAATAATGCATCCGTGCATTTATTATTCATGATATTTCTCTATATTACACTTTTTCTTTCGATCTTAAATCAATTTGTCGATGCAATATTTTACAATGTTTTTCTTTTCCTTCTTGTTTTTTATTATTATTATTATTATTATTTTTTTTTTTATTTAAAGAAGATAACGCACGTTTGTCAGTAATTACAGAAATTGACGTTGTAAAAAAAAAATCTAGAAGAATTTTTATTATTTATTTCTTGTCTAAGTAGTACTGCAACAATTAATATCATTGAACAATGAGAAATGTATGTATGTATGACTTAAGGCCATTTTAATGATCATCATCCTTATAAATTTTATTATATGTTTGAAATATTTGAAATAAGACATTTCGACATTGTTGTAGATGATCGTAAAAATATTTTTTCTTTTTTTTTTTTTTTAAATTGTCTGCAAAATAACACGAACATATCATGGATTTTAGTAACGATTTTACGGATTAATTTGTAATCCTATTGGTGTCAAACGTTAAGTTTGATCTATATCGTATGAATCAAGCGTCACGAATGATGATTTTCTCTAGAAATTAATTTCCCTGAAAGTAAGGATTAGAGGCGGCGTATGACTGGTATTTCCTAGAACCAAGCTTGCACGTTTATTTCAGTTAACAAGCTTCTGTTTCCGTCGTTACTCACTATCGTTTCGTGATGTTCATTGAATTTGACGACCAATACTGTACGTTACGAAGTATTATATTCACCGAAGTATAACATTCACTTATCGTAATCTTGTTAAGTTGCTATTAAAATTAATAAAATCTCGTTAGCTTTAACATTCTGCTCTTCTTTATTAAAGGAACTTTCATGATTTCTCTCATTCTCTCTTTCTTTCTTTTTTCTCCCTTTTTGTAGTTCATAGAGCTTAAAGTACCCAGATAAAAAATTACCGGTGTAAGAAGATATCTGTTGGAATAATGTATGTATATGCCGTAAGATAGAATTAAGTCCATGTAAAGAGATTATGAAAGCATGAATTATATATTGTAAAAGGACAATTCGCTCTTTAAAGGTACATACCTTCTCTTCTTTTTATCAACTTTTTTTCTCTTGAAAAAAGAAAAAAAGAAGGAAAGAAAAGAAAAGAAAAAAAAAAAGAACATTCATCGTTCCGTTTCATCGTATATTTCTATATATCTATCTATCAATGATGAATCATCGAAGAGGATTCGTTATAATAATTTTTTCAACTGACGTCCATCTTTTTCATCTCCGCGACTATGCACGTTTAATGTAACATAACTTCCGATTTAGAACGGGCATAATTCCGCGGATTTATGAGGCGCGATATGAGGTTCCTCCTGTAATTTCTCCGAGTGAGATATACTCACGTACATATTCACGCTGCATGTGTCATGTGTAGATAAGTATATACATACATACGTACGCTCGCGCGCTTTTACATGTGTGTTTTTAACGAGATAGAAGAGTGTATAATTTTCGTGAGTTTCATTATTTTACATAACCAATCGCAATCCTTCTAGTGTAAAGCGAGTACGAGGATCACATTAATCCGTGCTCGTTGAATTCCAATTAGAATATATCGCTTTTTTCATTTCTTTTTTGCGGACTAACAGATGTTAGTATATGTGTGTATACGCGTCTGCGCGCACGTACGTGCTTGTATGCATTTTGATAACCTCGTATTTGTTGGTGAATATATTGTATATCAAAATCAAAGAATTATTTACGACTTTGAGAGACGTAACTGCGAGAGATGCATACATTGATACATATATGCATATATATGTATTCATATACGCTCACGCACACACGCACACACACACACACACATATATATATGTATATATATATATTATATGTACCTATATATGCGTACATATGTTCGTTAAATCCGTTTCATGCTCGGTCGAATATTTCGAATTTAAAGCGACGATATCTTGAATAGCTGTGCGAATATCGCTATCTCGTTCGGTCAGATACTACGAAGTACGCGCCTATGGATGCTCGCTTAAGTGGAAAATGGTAATAGGACGGTAAAAGAGTGCGGTTCGGGGCGTTGCTGCGTTTTAAACTCGATGAGTCGCGGTTATTTTGCATTGTAGATTCCAATTGTCCAACGGCGACCACCGGGAAACGGAAAATCTCCCGCGGTAAGGGAGGAACGATTTTTCTTTTTTCTCTCTCTCTATCTCTCTCTCTCTCTGTCTCTCTCTCTCTCTCTCTCTCTTTTTCTCTTCCTTTTTCTTTTTTTCTTTTTTTTTTTTTTATTTTGCCTTTCCTTTCTTTTATCCCGGTATCGTTCTGTTCGCTACCTGGAAACTTCATTCCGAACGCGTCCGAACTCGGAAAATTAAATTAGTTGAGATTCGACGGTTTCGTTTACGTTTGGTTATTCATAGCTCGAACAACGAAGGATCATCTGTCTCTTTCGAAATCGTTTACTTTTTCATGATCAGTCAAATAATTTATAGCAGCTACGAGTAATGAGGTATCATTTGGTTTAATTTCTTCTTTTTTTTTTTTCTTTTTCTTTTTCTTTTTCTTTTTCTTTTTCTTTGTCTTTTCTAATAACTCGAAAAAATGGACCATCGTCGGCGTTTTTTTCTTTCTTTCCTGTCTTTTTCTTTTTTTTCGGTATCAATTTTTTCTTCTTTTTTTTTTTTTTGCAAAAGCAGTTCAGTTATTCATCGACAAATTACCAGTCCATCCTTGATCCAGAAATATCCTCTTCCTATGACAGGAAGTACGAGTTAGTCGATTCCCCTTGGGAATAGCCGGGAGCTGTTTTCGAGATTTCGAAAACGCTTGGAGAATATCGGTCCAAAATCGAACACATTCGCGAGACTTCCGTTAGCAAGATCTTAAATCGAAATCCCCGAATGGATTCGTTCGGATAGAGGTAGAAAGGTGAATAAGTACTTACGATAAACAAGGTTTATTTCGAAAGTGAGTAACATTCGTTTAACCATTAACCCTCGAATGACTCGTGAATAAAGTCGTAGATTTTAAAGTCATTTAAAGTCGTAGATTTCGTTTCCATAGGGAACGAAGACCATATCATATAGAAATTAAGTTCAAGCGAAACTTGAAGCTAGTTATTACCATCTGGGAGCCATTATTATGATGCTCATCGTTGATTATCTATGAACATTTAGGATATATGTATGAAATATCTCGTGAATCAAATTTTATCCCTTTTTATTTCTATTATCTATTAAATTTTCTAACTGACTATGGAAGAACGAATGTTTTTAATAGCTCGCATAGGCTGAACAAGCTCAATTCCATTACGTTACGCTCGTAATTATAATCATAAATATGAACCGGCTTGGCTGCAACGTATACGGGAAAAGGAAAAAAAAAAAGATAGAAAAAAAAATTTCCAAAAAGGGAAAGATGGAAGAGGAAGGAGGAGAAAAAGAGAGAGAGAGAGAGAGAGGGAGAGAGAGGGTGGAGAAAAAAGATTAAAAAATAAAAAATGAATAAATAAAAAAGATCGAAAAAAGATGAAAAAGAAAAAGAAGGGGGAAAAAAGAAGAAGATAAAGAAAGAAAAACCGTTCAAAGAGTAGGGTAGGGCAAAAAGCGATAACGACATGCAGGAAAAGCAAGCAAGCAGCTTTCGGCCGATTAAAGGAGAGGTCGCACGTGCGAATAAACACGAGCTCTTGCATAATGCTTGCACCGGTGCTCTCGTGTTTAGCATAGCATGACTTTCATCATAAACTAACATAAGCTCACTTGTCACAAGCTGTTTTCGCCGAGTAGTACCGTCGACAAGATGCAATAAGTTGGATCGAGCGGGTTACATAGGAGAATCTAGCGTCTCGGTGATCAAACGGTAAAGCGGATTCGGGCAACCTTAATCTGACGAACAAACGCCTTGGATGAATGCCGAAAGCGAGAATATCTCCTGGGATTAAAATCTTTTGAATATTTTTTAAATCTTTCGAATCTATTCAATAAGACCAGAACAAAGCGAAAATTCGATAGCAATCAAAGTTTGCAGATTCGACGATCGGTTCTTACGATATGAACAGAATTTATTACTTCTTATCTTTCATTCGTACATTTATTTAATTTCATGACATCTTTTTTTTTTTTATTTATTTATTTATATATTTTTTTTTGTTTTATTTCTTTTTCATCGAAATGCTAATCAAAATATATAAATACGTATAATATACGTCGTATCATTTTTGTATTGGTTAAGTAATTCGAAAGGTCTGTCCAATAGGGATTTTCTTATTAAAATCTTTTATTTGATCTCTAAGGTAAGTTATATAGTTCTTTTTCTTTCTTTCTTTTTTTCTTTCTTTCTTAGAATAAGTAGAATAAGTATTGTACTTTCAAAAGTTATTCGAAGTTCTCCCTCGGGTATTTTTCAGTGTGGTTCGGTCTTCCTCTCCATCTTCTTTCATCTTGAATTGCTCTTATTAGAAATAAGCTGATTGTAAGTTATTAATATTTCACGTTCATTAAACCGATGTATTTAACGCTATTAAATGTAAAAGAGAGGAGATTTATTTCGACTGAATCAACGTTCGTTCGTCGAAAAATTTCACGTGAATCTAATAACGAAAAATTTCACGTGAATAACCAATGAAATTGTTTAAACATCTTTTACATGAATCTTTTAACAAGCCGTTATAGTTTTTATACGAGAAAGTTCATTAGAATCGAAGATTGGTACGGATCGATCTTCGAAGTTAACAAAGTTGTTTTTAGAAGAAAAAGCTCTGTCTGTTTTTTTCTTTCTTTTTTTTTTTTTTTTTTCTCTCGCTCTTAGAAAAAATCCTGCTACATTTTAAATTTCTACCAACAGTAGAAGCGAGTTAACGGCGGAAGCAAAAAGAAATCTGTAGAATCGCGAATCGTTCCTCCTACGGTCTTAAAAAGAACGAGAATAGAGCCAGGAGGAAGGTTTGAATTTTGCATGAATTACAGTTGCGCCGAAGCGATTCTTGAACCACTTCGAATCTTATTTTCCATATAGAAGCCTTCAAAAGAGATTTCATTCGTTCGATCGGAAAGAACTACCTTTAATATCTCGTTTCTTCGAGAATGTAATTTCCGTTTTAGCTCGTTTAAAAATTCAAATGGATAGAACGGTTTCTTCCAATTAGTTCACTATCATTACTGGATTCGAAGAGCTTTGATCATTATAGAAAGCAATTATTTACTCTTATTTACTTATGACCGAGAATTATTCGGAATTTACTATCGTGTTTTAACAGTTATATCAATATTTGCCATTAATATGTGGTGAAATTTTCAAACGAACGTACCGAACGATAATATCAGTGTAAACTTATGCGAATTATTCGTCGAAATTGCGATATTTGATTTTACGTAGCGTATGACAGGATTGTTATTTCTTTTTTATTTTTTTTTCTTTTTTTTTTTTTTTTATTTATTTATTTATTTATTTATTTTTTTTTATTATTATTGTTATCATCAGACAATGTCTATTTCAACGCCAGATTCTCTTTTCATTTTTACAAACAATAGCGTTGTTGGCTGGCATAGATGGATGAATCGTTATTTTCGCAGCATCCTTCAAGGGCTAACGCAAACATGTTTGACATTACTATTTGTCTTTCTTTCTTTCTTTCTCTCTCTCTCTCTCTCTTTCTCTCTCTCTCTCTCTCTCTATCTATCTATCTATTCATCTATATCTCTCTCTCTTTCGTTCTTACGCAAACATCGAGATCTTTTAAACTTTACCAAACGTCATTGACTCACAACCGACTAAAGGTTCCAACTATTTGTCGTGGACATTGGTGTTTCTTTTTTTTTTTTTTTTTTTTTTAAAATATCGATCGAAATATACCAGAGATATCATTTATTCGATAAAATATTTTTAACCGTTTAATCAGTATTTACAATATAAAATTAATACGTAATATAAATGATGTAATCCTGATGCAATATTGATACTTTATTATTCATATTAATCGATATATTCATATGTACTGATCATACATTTTATAAAATATTTCGTGCTAATAAATAAAAATATTGATGAAATAAATGAAATCGATGCAATTAGTAGTTTAAATGATGGATTTCGTTTAATGTAAATTGTTTTTATTTACACGAATTATAATTTCGTATTGTGATTTTATATTCAATCGATTAGAAATTGTTTACTTCTTAAAAGAAATAATTGAAAACGATCTTGTTTTTCTATTCGTTTTGTTATTGCATTGTATTTTGAATGTATCAGAAGTCGATATTAATGGTAATGAAAAATTCATTTAGGATATTATGATGTTTAATTAAGAGAGCTACTTAAAAAATTTATCCATCTTTGGCTAACTCTCATAAGGGGATGGAGAACCCTCTCGAAAATCTTAAATGGATAACATGGGATAAAAGTGTTGTATCATTTGAAAAGAATCTTTTAATTCTCTATAGAATTATGCTATTTCTTTTCTTTTCTTTTCTTTTCTCTTTTTTCCAATTTGGAGTCAACAATTTCTAAGAAAATGCGTTTCGACGTTTCAGATTGAAAAACAATTTTTTATTTTATTAAACGTTGAAAATATGTATCGCCGAGCTCTATACGGTAATAATAGAGTCTATTCCGAGTGTTACGTCGGACAGTTGTATTAGAACATCCGGTGTAATTTGACAGTGTATTCTTCGACTATACGTTGCCGAAGTTCTTCTATTCAAGCCGGTTGGACGGAATATATTCCGGATTTTAAACATTCCCATAGAAAAGAAAATTCAAGGCCGGAACGATCACAATGATCGGAAAAATGCTGGTTTAAGAATTGTTATATCGGAATTGCAATTGTGAGGAAGTTCTGTCGTGTTGAAAAAAAATCATCACTTTCGGCATATTCAAACTATTTTCAATGATTTTTATTACGATCATTTGGGGGAAGGGGGATAAGGGGTGGAGGTAAATGTAGCTTTCAAATAAATCTCAATAAAACTCTCCGATCAAATTATATGGTAAAAAGAGTGGACCAACAATTTTGTTATCCAAGATAACGGACCATCGGTTTATCGAAATAAACCGGATGTACTACTGAATGTTCGACACATAGAAAAGATTATATTATTGTATGGAGAATGACAATACGCATTTTGAATAGTTGTTTTCAACTAGAAATTTATAAATTCATATTCTCGGATATTGTTAGCTCCAAAAAAGAAAAAAAAAACAAAAAAAAAACAAAAATGGCATCACTGTAAACAGAATGAAAAAAACCTTTCAAATGATATGCCACTTGATTTCTATTGTCATTTAAGATTTTTGAGAGGGTTGTTAGCCCTCTTAAAAAATTAGATCAAAATAGGTGAATTTATGATAAGTATCGAGTCCTCCTCGAGAACAAAATTGATTTATCTCGGCGTTTTTTTTCGAAAAAAATCATTAAATTTCATAACAGTCCTAGTGAATCCTTATTGTTGTCATTACGCATATATGCATGTATATGTATATACATATACATATACATATATATATATACACACATACACTAACAGATGTGGTAACATTAACTCAAAACAACAACAGAAGACAAATAGAAATATTCAATATATCATAGTGATTAAAAATAAGAAATACTTATATTAATTTCTATTAATTTTTTAAGTCTCATAATATTTTAACATTAAACACGCAATTTAATCTATGAATTAAATGTTCATACACATTCAAACACACACACAGAGACACATATATATATATATTTATAAATCGTATAAATTCGATGTCGATATGTGTCACATTGTTAATACATTTTCTAAAATTAATGATAAGACGATTTAAAGAACAATTTACGGATTTCGCAATATTTTCCGTATATACCTACTAGCAACATAACGACATTAGAAATAGAATTTATTTGACAACTTAGGATCAATGGGAAGTTATAGATAGCGTGTGGTACTTAAACTTGTCCATTAGCGGCTACTAGGGCGAGTATGGTGCACTAGGTAAAGTGTAATAGCTGGGCTTTTAACCGGTACAGTTGAGAGGAAACAGTCGTCCAGCAGTCCTATACATGCTTCCGGCGATGTTAGAATTGAACGTTAAGCAAAATTGCCAAGGCAATCCGAATCATTTCAGATTCTCGGTTACCCCATAAACTTCCCAAATCCGTAATACGGTGTTTAGAATTTGGAGTTTCGATAGATATACATTTTGATGTCTATTAATTCGTTCTAACAATTGAGCCTTGTTTCTTATTACTTTCGTTAAAGGAAAAGAACAAAAAAAAAAAAATAGGAAAAGAAAATATAAATCTAATCGTTAAAACGAACCAATCAATTTTTTTTTCTATAAGAAAATAAAAGGGACGATTAAGAGAGTTCTAATTCATTCTTACAGATACATGATCGATAAAATAATCCATGTATTAATAACACCTTATCTTTTCAAATTATAATTTTCCAATCTCATTGTCAGTTTCAAAGCGTTACGATTAAATTTAAGATTTCCCGAAAGAAAGATCTTCGAAGAAAAAATTTCAAATATTATTTTCCCATGAATATTCATACGATAATATCTTTATCTTTAAAATTGAAATGACATTGAAATTATTCATCAAATTCGAATGTTATTTTCATCCTTGATTAAATATTATTTAATATAATTGGGGCCACAGCCTTAATCCCATCTCTTCTCCTTCCCTCTCTACTATCGACAAATTATAATAAAAATCATTATCTCTCCTATGACTAAATTCGATCATTGCCGCATAAGTTGGAAAAAAAGTCGACAAATTCGTAGCGATCCATAAGAATCGATGAAGTCTTTTTGCTCGAAGGGATTCAAGCGTGGTGGTGGGAAAGATGAAAGAGGTTTCTGTCTGTTCAACAGAGAGGGAAGTCTGGTATGAAGGCGCTAGACGTGCGATCGAGGCACGAATCCGTGCGGCTACAAGCTCAAACGGAGCAGGAACAGGAGGAGGAGGAGGAGGAGGTGGTGGTGGTGGTGGTGGTGGTGGAGGTGGAGGTGGAGGAGAAGGAGGTGGAAGCATACCATCGAGTACCGTAGCACGCGGGGTCGTCCTTTTCGTTGGTGACGGCATGAGCATGAGCACGCTTACTGCTGCGAGAATACTCTCGGGTCAACGTCATGGAAATACAGGGGAGGAAGCTCAACTCGCATGGGACAGCTTTCCAGCGGTGGCACTCTCTCGCGTAAGTCGTATATTCTTTTGCAAAATAATATAACGTTAACCTATTTCATTTTTATTTTCGATAAATTAGATACCAAGATAAACGGTTTGCTTATTGAACTTTTATGAATATAATTCAAGAAAAATATGTTGTCTGGTTATATCCTATTTTTGAATTTTTCCCTTGGGAATTATTATCGAGTAATCTAATAAGGCAATATGGCTTATAAAAGAAGAAAATTATTCTCGTGATTTAATAATGTAAAGATAAATCGCAGAATATATATATATATATATATATATATATATATATGTACTGATATATATATATATATATGTGTGTACTGATATATATATATATATATGTGTACTGATATATATATATATAGATGTATTGATCAGTTATTATCTAATTATTGGAAGGAATGAGAAATCTCGAATTTAATATAGTATGATATAATCAACAAAACTAATTATTTTTAATTATTATATCGATAAATGTGAACAAAATAATAAAACGATGCGATTAAATTTTCACCTTAATAATAATTTATGAAATACGTTCCGTAAAAATAATTTTGCCAAATTGAAAACACGAGGAAAAGTATTTTTTACATTGTTTAAATAATTTTACGTCCATATAAATATTAAATTGATTATTATTGTAAAAATTCTAAGGTAAGAGATTAAATAAAACTGATTGGCGATAACAAATCTATTCGATATAATCAAAAATAGCAATTTTCATTATTTAATTATTGATCGAATTATTCTAACGAAGAAAGAAAATCTTTTAAATTCGGACGAATCAATATGTATGTAATAGTTACATAAATAAGTTCTATATTGGAAAATAAAAATATTATTAGTTTTATATCTACACGTGTATTAACTTTACTGTAATATTTTTGTACATTTGACAATTCATTTATTTCAAATCAAATATAATTTTATATTCGTTAACAATAAAACGTAAGTGTTATGTTAAAGCATTAAAAAAAAAAATAATAAAGCTATTTTTATTTATTTATAAATGTATAACGACTGCAGTTATTCAATCACACGAAATTCAAAATAAAATGAAAGATAGTCCAATGATTGAACAATTTATTTTGTGTTTTCTTATTTTTCGCATCATTGAATAACAGCTCATATAACATACTTATTAAATATAAATATGATAATATCGATAGACAAGCAAGGATCGTATAAGTAATAACGTATAACAAATTCGTAATTAGAAAAAAGAAAAAAGAAAAGTCTTTAAAAAGTTCAATGCGATTAATCGCTATAATAGCTTATAGTAAATTATTCTAAAGTTTTCCAAGATAAGCGATAAAGAAGCTTGTCTAATAATTCGATTTATTTCAAATTGACACTTCAAGAGATAAATAATATTAAAATGCTTATCGTTTTAAAGGAATAGTTTTTTCCTTTTTCTTTTTCTTTTTTCTTTTTTTTTTTTCTTTTCTACAAAATAATTCTTTCGATTTTTGTCACATTTATTCATTCACTTATTTCATCCGTCGTATACCATAGAATTTATAAATAATATTTAATAGATCACGATATTAAAATAATAACGTAGAATCAAGTAATGAATAATTAATAATTGATATTATATTTATATAATTAATTTATGATATATTGAGAATCATAAGATAGATCATTTAGAAATCATTTTATATTAATAACAATAATCTTCAAATAACCAGACATAATTGATTTGATATATACATACATATGTATATACACATATTTATTATATTTCCACAGTTATATAATCTTCAAAAATTCAATAATTTCCATTTCCTTGCACTTTAGTCTTGACATTATCTTAATAATAAATTCAAGATGATGTTAATGAGTAAACGATGAGAAAAACAAATTTCCAGTTCAGTACGTTTATGAGTTTATATATATTAATCGACTTGAAAATACATATTATTGACTGGTCACTGAATTTGTCACGTTTCAACAGATTTCCATAAAATGATAATTTACAATAACAATGATAATATATAATATAACAAAATATATACATTTCAATATTTTAATGAAGCAATATAAATACGAAATATGTGTATGAAATACGTAAAGGTAACGATATTGTTCTATAAATTTAATTTACTTTTGTTCGTGCGATTAAAAAATTAAAAAAAAAAAAAAAAAGAAAAAAAAGGAAAAAAAAAGAAAAAATATAAAAAAAATGAAATAAAAATAAAGAGAAAAAAAATGGAATGTTCTGATCACAGTTGAATTAGTTGTTATACACAAACTTTTAGTTGTTATACCAACAATGTTCCTAATTGGACCTCGAAGGATTATTATATTCTTTTATTTCGTCAAAAATTATTCTTATTCGCGTCATACTGAAGTTTATTCACGAAGGATAAACAAATATCTGAAATTTTGATAAAAGTTACACGTATCAAGATTACTGAAATTCGTTAAAAAAAATTTCTTTTAACCGTGTAGTGTCGTTATCATTTTTTCCTTGATAGTACTCTTACCGTCTCTTTTTACTATTTCTGTCTCTTTCATATTTTTTTTTATTTCCTCAGTCTCTCTCTCTCTCTCTCTCTCTCTCTCTTTCTCTCTTTATTCATCTATCTATCTCTTCTTCCTTATTCTTTTATTTTTTGTTCTTTCACGTTTTTTTTATACTCCCTTTTTATTTTCCCTCGTTCTCTCTCTCTCTCTCTTTCTTTCTCCTCTCTCTCTCTCTCTCTCTCTCTCTCTCTCTCTTTCTCTCTCTATCATTGGGGATACTATTCTCGTTTCATTTTCATCCCTCTCATTTTAGTTCTTTCTATGATACCAGCAAGATATTCAACGTCGTCTGGAAAGCCTTTCGAGATCGAGTTCCTTTGAGATTTCGAAGATCGTCTAGATCTTACCTTCTTTGCTTATTATCCCTTTCCGCTTCGTGTAGATCCTCGACTTCGATTCAACTTATGCACAGACTCAAACTTTTTAAACCTCATAGTTATTTAGTTCCATTATACGGAGATTATTATTTCCATATTCTTTCGATACTCTACGTCTTAGGTATTGTGTAACGTTGATAGCCCTCTGAAATCTAAACCAACGAGAATTTGTCACGTTCTTTCTTACGTCGAAATACTCGATGAAAGGAAAAAATCAAGAAAAAGAAAAAAAGAAACAAGAAAAAGAAAAAGAAAAAGAAACGATGATAACGTGTCGGTAACAAGGAAACAGTTCTTAACGATTATTTTTCTTTATTTTTTCTTCTTTTTCTTTTTTTCCTTTTTTCTTTTTTTTTTTTTTTTGTTTTTTCTTCACAACGCCAGCTCTAGGACTTCCACTTGTCTTCTTCTTATCCTTTGCTACTTCGTCCGCTTTTCTCACGGGAATTCGTTCTCCTGGAGACTCGAGTATCGGACAAAAAATAAAGAGAGAGTAAAAGAAAGATAAAGAGGAAGAGAGAGAGAAAGAGAGAGAGAGAGAGAGAGAGAGATAAAGAAAGAAAGAAAAAAAGAAAGAGAGACCGAATAGAACTTAGCAGTCCAACGGGATTTCCAGGAGAGCGCATCACCATTTGCCAGAGATCTGCTTATTATCCCAAGGATGTAACCGAGTTTTCTGTCTTTGTCAGGAGTTATGAAAAGATCTGCTTTGTTTTTTTATTTTTCTCCCTTTCTCATTTCTCTCTTTATTTATTTCTTTATTTTATATATAGATATATATATATATATATATATATATATATATATGTATATGTATATATAGAGTGAGTCATATAATATTGAATTGAGAAATATCTATTGATTGGTTTTATATAATCATAATATGTTCGAATACAAATTTACATACAAAATATATATTTTTTTTTTTAAATGTATATTTTTTGTTACAAAAGTATAGAACTCATTTTCGAAATTTTTTTTTTTTTTTATTGGAACTTATTTTTTCTTTTTGCTTATATAAAAGTTATACAGTCGGATTAAAAAGGATTTGATGCACATTGTATTTGAATTATTGTAATCACCGAGAACAAATATATTGCTTTTATTAGATTTATAAATATAAAAAATCTATTTATTTATCGCAGTATTTTTTAATAATATACAAGTTTTATCGATCTTATTTCGTAATAACATTCGTTAATTAGTCAAGAATCCGCAGGGTCTGTAGTTTTTATTAAAAATCTCAAAAAGTTACTTATTATTCTTATACACGTCTCGGAATATTAAGTATAGTAAATGAAATATATAAAATATAATAATCATATTCAATATCGAACATTCCATTAATATCATGCCTGAAAATGATTTTCTAATGAAGTTTTTATATTGTATAATTGACATTGCGCTAATAATGAATTTTTTATTTATTCAATTTTATAAATTATAATTTATTAGAAGTAGTCCATTTATTATTTCATAATCACTAAAATAACGAATATTGTTACGATATAAAATCGAGAATAATTGAATATTTTATAGAAATAATATTTTAAATAAGTTATATACATATATTTTTTTTTTCTTTTATTATTACTGTTATTCTTGTTTTTATAATTAATGTAATTAAATAATATTACCGAGATTCATTAATATCATTAATATTCATCAATCAATTATAATAAATAAATTTTTTAATTTATTTATTTTACGAAAATGTAATATTATATTTATTATAATGTACAAATCACGTACATATATTAAATATTACATTGAGTATATTTTTTGATGATTTAAATATTTTATGATTGGTTATCAATATATAATAAAAAAAAAAAAAAAAAAAAAAGGAAAAAATGAAAAAGAAAGAGAGAGAGAGAGAGAGAGAGAGAGAGAGAGAGAGAGAGATTAATTAGATCTATTCGAACGAGATTAATAACAAATGGATAAAATAGAAGCAGGATTAATTCATCGATAATAATTTCGTTTGTCGTAACAACGATTCATTGAATTATCGCAAAAGCGTTTGAATTTATTTTCATTCATATGTTCATCCATCCATAACACTTTTGTTGTTCAAAGAAAATAAAATAAAATAAAATAAAATAAAATAAAATAAAATAAAATAAAATAAAAAAGAAAAAAGAAATATATATATATATTTCTTATAGAGTTATTTAATGGCAAAGTTTTTCCTCTAAGAAAGTTTGTCTCCGTGTTTGTTGATACAATGTTCTCTATACTTTTTCCACACTTTTTGTTATACAAAATTTATATTCTTCTCTATTTATCTCAACCACGAAAGAGAATTACGGAAATTTATTCGGGGCAAGCTCGTTCCCGAGCTTTTGAGCTTTTACCTTTGACTTCATACTGGCTGTGGCTTAGAAAGCTTCTCGTTAATGTCCCTTTCATGCAATCTTCGTTTGGGAAGTCATACTTCGTTTGGGAAGTCATAATTTCTTTTAACTTAGTATGTAATGATGATCTTCTATTCTCTCTCTCTCTCTCTTTCTCTCTCTCTTATATTTTTTCTTTTTTTTACCCAAATCTCTTGATTATTTTCTATGCCTATGAATATGAATGGAAAAAAGAATCATGTAAAACAATCGTTTTTACTTACATATTATCTATTATTAATTCGAATATGAAAATGAGAATCTTTGAAAATTAATTACTGAAATTCGTTAAAATAAAAATGATCGTAATATGAGTAATCTTACAGAATGTTATTTCTATTTCTTTAGGAATATTATTTGAAAATAATTTTAATAAATTTCGATGATTAATATATTAAAAATTATGTGTACGTCGTTAAAGTAATGAAATAATTAAAAAATTCATAATGAAATGATACATTTGTAGAAATTTTAATTGGTTACATGTTATATTATTAACTTTACGTAGGTATGTATATCTTTTATCGCATGAATACTTCCCAGGATTTTCGAAGAATAATCCAATTTAATCTTGTTCGTTAGAAAAATCTGTTCTATCTCAATTATCATCGATTAACCTCGCTATTCAACGATCCGAAAGACTTCGGAATGCCTGCGTGAAAATTACTTACGAACGAAGGAACGCTTACGGTCTGGTTAAAAGAATTGAATAAGGTTCTTTTCCTTTTTCTTTTTTTTCTTCTTTTTTTTTTTCTTTCTTTTTCTTTTTTTATTCTTTAATTTCGCCCCTATTAATTTCGAAATATTTTCTTGTCGGCCGAAAATAAATCGTGTTGTAACTCTTGGAACGCAACAAGTCGTACGATGAAATAAATATGAATTTAGTTGTCGGTTCGGCAGACATCGGACGTTCAACGTGACAATAAATAATTAGAGACAGTTTGGTATTACGCTTGTATCGATCATTTTCATATTCGTTAGCCCTCCCCCCTCCCCCTCCTGTGATATCCTTTTCTCTGTAACATAAATCGTAAACGGTTAAGCTGGTTTCGCTGATATAAATCATAGACGACTTACAATCTCAAATGATTTATATCGCAAATTATGTTGAATTATCTTTGGCAATTACTATCGGTGATTACGCAGGATGAATAACGATTATCTCGTCGTATAGGGATAGCATATACTTGGAATAAGTTAAATTGCTATTACTCCGTGACTAGCAATTAAATTCTAAGAAAATCCTAATTTCGGATGTAATCTCATCCGTATCCTATCTTCATCCTTCCTTCCTTCTTTCCTTCCTTCCTTCCTTTCTTTCTTTCTTTCTTTCTTTCTTTCTTTCTTTCTATATTCACCAATGCGAAAGTCAATTTCTATTCATATTATTTATCTATAGCACTATCTTCAACTTGGGGTACCGTTTGGAAATGCAATAAATCGTGCTCGTTGACACATCGAGAACGGGTACGACGTGACACGCATGTTTCTCTGATTTTGTTTCGATGTAAACGGCACTATGCACACCACGTATCTTGCATATTTCACAGCCTTGAGAAGGAGGATATAACATGGGATTTTGTACATAGTTACTTGTATTTATACACCTTCCGATCCGACCGTCTGACTCGTCTATATATATATATATATATATATATATATATATATATATATATATATATATATATATTGTCAAAGAGATCTAAAAAAAAGAAGAAAAAAAAAAAAGAAAGAAAAAGAAATTGACGCGATCCAATGCAATTGCGTAAATATTTTTTTCAAAGCTGTTTCTACCTGCTTTTTATACATATATGTATATATATTTTTTTTTTCTTTTTTACTTTTCTTTTTTGTTTAATTCACATTTTTCTGTTCAATTTTGGCGTAGGTATTTGTAAACGATATACGGGAAATGTATTTTATGAATTTCAGAATTGATATTAATTAATTAATTTGATTTGAACGATAACTTCTATTACGTAGAATGT
The DNA here is from genome assembly GCF_050613455.1 of Vespa mandarinia. NCBI lineage: Eukaryota > Metazoa > Arthropoda > Insecta > Hymenoptera > Vespidae > Vespa > Vespa mandarinia. The sequence goes on along the minus strand of NC_140812.1, from coordinate 7,034,405 downwards.
CAGAATTATAAAAAGAATATGTCTCAAGTGATATCGAATAGGAAGAACTACTTGAAAAGAATTACAAAAAGAAAAAGTAAGAAGAGATCTAACAGATGAAAAGCTAAGGAAAAGGAAAAGAAAAAAGAAAAGAAAAAGGATAAGAATTGATAAATGAAGAAGAAACTGTATGAGATTTAAATAACAATCGTCAAAATTTTCAAGGAAAACTCTACGTGAGAGAGAATAAAAGGGAAATGTATAATGATATAAATGGAAATTTAAAACGACGCGAAAATATGTAAATACAATATGACATAATGGTATATATATATATATATATATATATATATATATCAATCGTTAATATGATTGATAAAATATCAAAGTCAATTCTATAACATTAAATATAATTTTTTTTTTCTTTCATCCTAAGACGAAATTAATGAAATTATAGAGAAAACAGGGAAAAAGATAATCGTCATTTTATTGTCAATATTCTATTTTTTACACAGTCGTTATAAAACAAATAATTCGATCATTAATTTTCACTCTTTTATTAATTCCTGCCTAACAAAAGAAATTAATGGTACCAAGAGAAGAGAAGATTAAAACGGCAACGCTTTAAAATCCAATTATGTTACTTTCGGGGCAATATTCATGGGAAAATGAAAATCATGTGACGTACTCTATCGACTTTCCTTTTTGTTATTATCAATTATTTACGTTTCGCAGCATTTGTTTCCCAATGCATCGTTATTATATAATATATAAAATATAATAGTTATTATTATTATTATTATTATTATTATTGTTATTATTATTATTTTATCGAATATATTACAAAGGAAAATGGAATTTTAACACCACTCAGAGGCCTCCGACAGAAAGCAAATAGTGTATTATGCGGCTCGTGTATGTAGACGGTCCTTTCATTAAGGCGGTTATGCAGTTATAAGTATCATGAGCATTTGTCTTCTTTATTGCACACGTAGCAATATTACACTTATGTGTATATATATATATATATATGTACATATATACATATATTTATATTCGTATACAAAGCCAAAATACATTCACACATGAAAAAATAAAAACAAACGAGATCTTAATATATTGTATATACTCATATAAATTTATTTGTTATTATCTTGAAATTCGTTGTTTCTTCGTTATGTCTGAGAAATATTCATATCATACTGTGCACTTTGTTTTCATTTTCCATTAGCATCCATTAGTATGATCTTAGCTAAATGAAAAGGTTTGTGGTGCATTGCCAAATGAGCCGGAAAAGTATGTCGTTCTCTAAGTATATATATATATATATATATATGTATGTATGTACGTATATATATATATATATATATATATATATATATATATATATATATTATGCATTTGTATTAACTTAGAGCAACGTTTACCAGTAAACACATTTTCCAACTGGGTCGACGAAAACGTTTCGACGGTTAATAATTGTCGGGGATAATTTAAAGGGTCGTAGTAGCGGCAGACTGGAAAGGGAAGTGCTAGTCTCAGTACATCGATCAAGTACCAGAAAGACCCAGTTGCTTCTTTTTTCTCCTTCATCTTCGTTTCGCTCATCCTTTTTCTTTGCTTCGTGCTGAAGCGTAACTTGCTAATGATGCATTAGCATAGAGCTTGCTGGTGGGTACCTTTAATTAGGTATTCCTTCTTCACAGATGCAAATGAAAATTACCTGAGAGAGGGAGAGAGAGAGAGAGAGAGAGAGAAAGAGAGAGAGTATGAGAAAGAGATATTACTTACTCATGTAATTCTACTTTCGACATATGATAACTAAGCAATTCTTTTCACATCACACACATATATGTATATATATATATATATATATATATATATATATATATATATATATATCTGTATAAAATCATATATATTTATAAAATATATATAAAATGTAAAAAAACGGTATGAAATTATTTGTAAAGAAATGAAAATTATCTGTGGATTTAACAGCAACAATACAAACATATAAATAAATTTAAGAAGTTTAATAAAACTTAATGTTTTATCATTTTAAAAGTTAATAATTTATCATTATCGTATATGGGTATACAAGTAAGTATTTACTTTAACCTTCTCTCTCTCTCTCCCTCTCTTTCTCTTTCATTTATTCTTTCATTTTTCGGTGTTACTTATAATGTAGGAGACTAGAATCTGTTCTGGGCAAGCGTGACATCCGTTTGAGCAGCAAGCTCGTCGACCCAATAGTTCTGAAAAGTTTTCTACGAACGAGGAACTTGTTATCACTGAATGCTTCTGATTCCCAATGGGCGGTAATACCACAATGGAAAACTCATGACATTTTGTGAGCTTTTCATAGAAAATGTAAATATATATATGTATATATATATATATTTTTGTTTGTTTGTTTGTTCTTTGTCTTCATTATCTCTTTCTCTTTATTATCTTTATTTATTGATTATTTGTTTTCTTTTTTTTCTTTCTTTTTTCTTTTTTTTCTTTTTTTTCTTTTTTTACTCGAGAAGAATTACCAGTCCCACTCGTGTCAAGGACAAGATTGAGGTCATAAAGGACAAAAAAATGTATGTGTTCGCGCACGCTTGTGTGTGTGTGTGTTTTTTTTTTATTTTAAATATCGTTCATGTTGTTCGTGTTATTTAAACTTGTTATAGATATTTTTTCTGTATATATATATATATATATTTTTTTTTTATAATAGATATTTTCTTTTTATGTCTTTTTAATATACACGTGTCAAGTAAGAATACTAACGAACGATTATCTTTATCCTTTATTAGTATGAGTAGTCCGTTCTACTATTACACGATAAACACAGTTGACAGTTTGCGTTACGTTTTAACCGTAGACGGGAGTCATAAAACTGAATGGCCAGGCTGCTTTATATTCATGAATTCGTCACCTTCCTGATGGTATCTGTCCGCCAAACTTTTCGGCTCCCCAGGCGTACATTAAAATGATAACGACCTGGATAATACGGAATCGGAAAATTTACAGTCAGTTTTCCTTTTTACTAACGAACGTTCATAACTTTAAAACGATAACCCGTACGATCCTCTTTTTCACGAAATTACATTATCTCCGATTCTAATATCATAGAAAACCTTCTAAGTATATTATATTCGGACGTAACGACGACGTGCCTGTTTCCGTCAGTTCGTTAAAGGTATCCGATAAATTACGTTCTACGTGTCTCCTATGTGACCCATTTTAGAAGGAACCGGAAAAAATTCCTTATGATCACGAAATTAAATGGATTTATTCTGTAATCATTTATATATACACACATATATACATATGTATATATATATATATATATATATATACATATTTGCTCTATGTATTATGTTTGAAATTATACAATATTCACAAATACGCGATTATGATCGCATAATACAATTTGTGATTAGGAGTGTAATCGAGAGTTAATAAATTTTGCTTTGGGCTTCTAATTATTTAAGTAATAAATTTATATAAAAATGAAAGTAATATATGGTTTGAAAGATTCGAAAAAATTTTTTATCGATAAAAGATTTCACTCGTAATATATATTGAAAAAATATCATTAAATTTCTAATAGTAACGATTAATTACATTCAATCTTCTTAACATTTGATAGTTATTATTCTTTAATCCAACAATATTTATTTTCATTTATAAATATTCGTATCCCAAAGAATAAGTATTCTTCAGTAATCCACGTTGATCGATCATTATTTATCACTGTTCATTATTCCAAGATTTAAAGAACTAGTTTATTTATGGGATCGTTTATACGGGATCGTAAATCGTTCAATCGCTTATAAATCTTCTTCGATAGTTGGGAAAAGATATTTCTTGCTTTTCATTCAGGATCAAGGATGTTTCGTCTGTTAATCCATTCGTTCTGATAAGGCTGATATTTGTGGTACGAAAATTGCTCATTATCGTATATACGCACGTACCCACGCACCCATATATATATATGAGAGAGAGAGAGAGAGAGAGAGAGAGAGAGAGAGAGAGAGAGAGAGGGAAAGAGAGAGAGAGAGAGAGATAGAGAGACATACAAAGGAACAAACGTATACACGTACGCATATATCGGAAAATTAGGTGTAAATTAACGTTTCCACGGTTTTAAAGGGAAGCTCACAAATGAAGCGACTATTACCGATTGAGTTTATGCGCGAATGTACAGACTAAAATCGCAAACGTAAGCGACATACGTTATCAACACACTATAAATACCGTTATCTCTTTTCGAACGTAAATTCCGAATAGTCCAAAGTCCCCGAGCGGGAACAAAGGATTTCTCGATTCAGGACAATAGATTGTCGTAGGATTCCCAATGCGACCAATCATGGTTTACCGTTCGAGTGCCGATGGGTTCTTTCAACTTTTCAGATATTTTTCATTATATTATTTTCTTTGCGTTTCTTTTCCCAAACTTTCTCAACAATTTCTTTCCTAAATAATTCAAAAAAATTTTCTATGTCATTCAAATCATCGATTAGAATCGATCGATATATATAATAATATAATAATAATAATAATATAATAATATAGTAATAATAATATAATAAGCGAGATTGAGAGTAAGAATGATATAAATTATTATACGACAATGATATTTCGTATATTTTTTGAAAAGAAAAAGTTGAAAAGAAAAGAAAAGAAAAGAAAAAAGAAAAAGAATAGGAAAAGAGAAAAACAAATATGGTAACAAGAATATGTAATTTTATATATAAAATGAAATGTGCAAAGTAATTCCCATAAAATAAATTCTAACTTGAAATGAAAATATTGTATTTAGTTTGGGTTAACTAACGAGTAGGTAGAAAGAAAAGGATAGGAAAGAAAAGAGAAAGAGAGAGAGAGAGAGAGAAAGAGAGAGAGAGAGAGAGAGAAAGAGAGAGAAAACAAGAAAAAAGAAACCACGATAATAATAACAAAACTGCCTTAGCTCCATGTAACCTCGAGTCCTGGTTTCATCGACTTAATAGTCGTATTTTATGCGAACCACTCTTCTCGATTCAATTTGCGCTAATTTAACGATCCGATGAACTTTTTGTTATTCCATCTTTATCTCAGGTTATATGCTCTAAATCGCTCTCTTTCTTTTCCTCTTCCTCTCTCGCTCTCTCTCTCTCTCTCTCTTTCTCTCTCTTTCTCTTTCCCTCTTCCTCTCAGTAACTAAGTTTTATGTTTCCCTTCTGGCCTTACCTTATCGCTTCGTTAACCAATCATAACTACTACATTTTTCTCAACGAATATTCTCAACTTTCTTTTCGAAGCTTCGTAACTGATTATCGTAAGCTATTTCATAATAACGAGTATATTTAATCTACAACTATATCATATTTTTCTTTAAACTAACCGACTTAATTTCGGATCCTTTGAATATTATAATCGCATGATCATAGTTCTTAATTTTTTCTCGTCATGAGTAAAACTCATTAATTATATATAAATAAATATATAATATATAATATATATATATATATTTATAATTATTATATAATTATTATATGGATATTATATATATATAATATATACCTAATTATGAGAACATGTTCGTCGCCATTAATATGTAATATCCCTCAGGATATTTCTTCTCTAAACAGTACAATGTTCGAACTTCGTTTATTACAATAAACGAACGAAATTTCCTTTGGATGCTTCTTCTTCGAACGTGTTTCTCTATTGTCCCAATAGTATTGGATGAGTACAAACAAGCATATCTAAAACTGTATACAGATATATATTGATAACAATATCGGTTTGCAAACTCAAAGTAATAGAACTAGCAAGATACTTGATGAGAGAAAGAGAGAGAGAAAGAGAGAGAGAGAGAAAGAGAGAGAGAGAGAGAGAGAGAGAGAGAGAGACTGAGAATGAGATACTCAATAACAATTAAGCTTCTTTATTTTAGAATCGTCCAGGGAGAGAGCAAGCAAATATAGAAATTGGTTTCTAATGACGTTAATTAATATTTCTAATCGCTTTTCTCTCTCTTTCTCTCTCTTTCTCTCTTTCTTCTCCCTCTCTTTCTTCAACTTTAACTCTGAAATACATGCAATTGTAAAATTACAATTTATTAATAAAATTAATATGTTAGATCGATTCAAAAAGTTTTGACCAATTAAATCTACTATCTATTTTGGAATAAAATTAATTTTTAAATAAATAAAACGAAGAAAACTTTTCGTTAGATTTAATAGTTTTTAATACTTTGTCTATAATATAAGTGCAATAATTAAAAATTGATTTATATTTTAATTAAAAAGAATTGATTTATATTTTAATAATGTATTTATATTTTAATTAAAAAAAATTAATTGTTAATTTTTAATAAAATTAAATCTCTCATAAAAAAAGAAAAGAATTACGATTGGATACAATTTTGTCTAATATATTTCCTCGCTTATATATTTAACAAAGTTGGTATGATATTTTTTTTATTTTTCTTTTTTTTTTTCTTTCTTTATTTTTCTTAAAACTTGTTAAGAAAAAAATTATTTATCGTAGGATTAAACAATATTACGAGAATTTTTCATAATGGTTACTTAACAAAGAACGTTTTGAATTAAGAAAATATAAGAACCGGATAATCGTGTTCGATAATATAACGGACAAGTTCGTGCTAAAATTAGATTGATAAGAGGTTGCAGAATGTATGTACGTTTATAAGCTCGTCTAACTTAACAGGTTGTCAAGGTACGATCACAAAGAATGTATAGTACTTTTATATCAAGATATACCTTCCGACGTTTCTTTGCTCATTAATCGAGTAATAGCGTTACACGCGAGTAGTATGTTTTTCTTTTTTCTTTATCTTTTTTTTACGAGAATGAAAAGAAAAAAATAAAAAAGAAACAGGAAGTCTAACCTTTTTTCAAACCTTCAAGAACGAGAAGCTTTCACTTCCTGGTAATTTTTATTTTTATATATATATATATTTTTTTTCTTCCTTCTTTTTAAAAGCTCGCACGAAAGGAAGAAAAGAAAATACGATTAGATTAACGATGGTATTGCTTAGAAAAATTGTAACAGTATCGTCGATCAAATCGGATACTTCTTCCTTTTCTTTTTTCTTTCTTTTTTCTTTTCTTTCTTTTTTTTTTTTTTGCTAAATAATAAATGACCGTGCTGATTACTGATTGAGAAATCGATAAAAACTTAGTTCATCAATAGAAACTACACTTCACTTGTTTCCTCTTGAAAAAGCTTCGCTTTTTCGCAATACGCACGTTCTTTCTCTATTCGAATCCTGAGATAGTGTATCGTTAATAACTTTTATTATTTTCATCATCTTGAAGATTTTCATATCATATCATTTTATCGTAATATTATTTTAATTTTATATAATAAATACTTATATACATTTCAAAAGAATTATTTGTAAATTGTATTTGACTGTTAACTTTCGTCTATCAATTTATAACGTTGAAATATTTACAATAAAATCAATGTTACTTTAATATTAATAGATATACACAGGTATATATTAATTTGTCTAAATATGTAAATAATGTGTCTTGATGATTTTGCAAAAGATTCCTGCAAAATATCGACGATAACGATTCCATGGTTTTGTCGATTTTTGACATTAAAACGTCTGTAATAAAATGGACGTCATTTTAAAAGCTTTCAGGTGATCAGTCTGAAATTGTAGACAGCACTTTCCACTGTGAAAAATGAACTGCGTCTGCAATTTTATTGAATTTAGCTCAGTCAATTTGTTTGTTATGATTGAAAAGAATATTTTTATATGGAATCAAACAAATACAAATGTGTACATACAATAAAAAGAAATTATTCATATAAAACCTGAATACACGATAAAAAAAAAAAAAAAAGAAAGGGAAAGGGAAAAAGTTAATTTCATCAAAAAAAAAAAAAAAAAAAGAAAAAAGAAAAAAAGAAGAAAAAAAAAGAAAAAGAAAAAAGAAAAAAGAAAAAAGTTGTTAAAAAATATAAACTAGAGAAGGGGAAAAGTTTTAACGAGTGCATCTAAATGCGTATACACGCGGCAATCTCTCTAAGTATCGTAAATTCCAAAAAAAAAAAAAAAAAAAAAAAAAAAAAAGAAAAAAAAAAAAAGGAAAAAACATTTTAAATGAATATTATATGGTATGAAGGATGACATGACGATAGTGATAATTATTTGTATTTCCAATGATCCTTGGAGATCATTGCAAAGTTTACATCATTGAATGTAACCCCGATATTCTTGATTCAACACTCGTGTGGCGGCTGATCATCGTACTGTTTTCGAAACATTATCTACACATGTATAAAACGTTGTTGAATTATTACGCTTGAAATTTGACGTAATTCCGTCATTAAGCGTTAACCGATCTATAACGCGTGAGAATGTACAACTCGATTGGACTTCGTACGTTTCCATCGTACGATTGAGAAATAATTGAATTGAATAACATCAATTGATAAAATGTATATACATATATAAATGTATGTGTTCTTAATGATGTAGAATATTGTAGAAATGCGATAAGAGGGGGAAAAAAAGGGAAAGAGAGAGAAAGAGAGAAATGGTATGTATATACGTTTCACTGGTCGAGATTTTACGGGTATGTTTCCATCTGAAATGACCCGTACGATTTCGCTGAGCTGCCAGATTCACCGTTACGCTCTCTCTCTCTCTCTCTCTCTCTCTCTCTCTCTCTCTCTCTTTCTCTCTCTCACTGTTGATTTATACTCATGGCAAGCTAAACAAGACAAAATAAACGACTGGACGCATGAATATCTAGAGTGAGTGAGAGAGGCAGTAGGAGAGTGAGAGTGAGAGAGAGAAAGAGAGAGAGAGAGAGAGAGAGAGAGAGAGAAAGACAGGTAAATCGTGAAAGTAATCGATAAATAAGAAAATCGCCTTAAATTTAATTGTTTCGCTAATAATAATAATAATAATAATAATAATAATAATAATAATAATAATAATAATAATAATAATAATAATAATAATAATAATAGTAATAATAATAATAATAATAATAATAATAATAATAATAATAATAATAATAATAATAATAATAATAATAGTAATAATAATAATAATAAAAAGAAGAAGAAGAAAAAGAAGAAGAAGAAGAAGAAAAAGATAAAAAATATATTTAACTAAACGTTCTTTCTCGATTTTGGCGGTAAATCGAAATAGCATTTATCGCCATTCATAGCCGATTGAATCGAATTAATCGAGTAATGTTAATCGTCCTGGTATTTCAAGCTAACGTGAAAACTCATTGAATATTAATACGTAGAATTTGCGAACGGATTACGTAATAGTGTTTTAATCAGTCATTTTGTCGAAGGTATTGTAATAGTAACAAAGAAACAAAATAACACAGAGAGAGAGAGAGAGAGAGAGAGAGAGAGAGAGAGATGAAGAGAGATGTAATAACGACGAAAGGAGTTCATTAAGAATGATAATTAGCGAGATTTGCCTGCGTAGATATTTTACGGAAGCTGAATTTTGATCTTCCTTTTCACTCTAACGAAACTGGATCATTGAAATTGTAATAACGCTTGAAACGTTGCAATGTAAATAACCGTGACAATATCCAAATCAACCGGTCCCACGAGGGAACACGTGGGAGTGAACTAGAGAGAGAGAGAGAGAGAGAGAGAGAGAGAGAGAGAGAGAGAGAGAGAGAGAGAGAGAGAAACAGTGAGGCCTGGCAAAGTTCCAAAATAATGTTTGCTACAGACTATGACGTACATCAGTTCATCATACGGATATTGTAAAATTGACAGTCGGATAAGGAACGAAACGTGACATGAAAAAATTGAAAAATACTATTCGCCTATCTCTTTCATCAAGTATGTATATACATATACATGTATTTAGAACTGCGGACAAAAATGGAGTATGGTCTGGTATAGATTTGGCTAACATACATTTTTTTTTTTTTTTATATCGTGGAGAACGTTAAACTGAATACGATGAATATGTAGTCTTTAATAAAATGTCAATGTGAATTTGAAAATAAAACTTTCTTCTTTCATAGATTTTCTATAAATCGTTGATTATAAAAATGGTTTTGATCATACGTATATTTTTTTTTTTTTAATTGGTTTTCTTCTTCGTTCTTTCTTTTTTTTCTTTTTTCTTTGTTTTAAGTTTTACGTTACATGTCCTTTTTTCTACCCTTGTCGCGTCCAACAATGTTCGACACGTTGTTAAAGATGATAAATGATAAATTTAATTCTTCAAAATCTCATGATATACACTTTTCTAAGATATTTATAAGATTACCAGCATGATATTAGAACTCTATTATATTTTTTCGTTTGATTCGTTCAAATGTGAAATTTCTTACGATTTATAAGATCGATCGGTCGATCAATTGATCGATCCATCTAACGTCAAGTATCTCGTCTATTTGAAAAAAAGCACTGTCTGATGTTAACGTAGCTCGAGGCAAGCTTTGGAAGAAAACTGATCTGCGGATCTATCGTACTCCATTGTAAGAGAAGAAAAAGTATCATAAATTTATCGTAAAAAAAAAAAAAAAAAGAAAAAAAGAAAAAAAAAACAATGACCCCATTACGCCGTAGATCATGACCAAGTTCGTCTATTACTTTAGCTTTCTGACTTTATATATGACTTTACTGTGACGTTACTATTTCATTTTTAGCTTTTGAAGTCGTTTGTGATTTTAACACGGTCGATTTAACAGACGATTGATAAATTATGTATATTCATCATTCATTTATGAGTAAATAATCATTTATAATCGAATCATTTATAATCAAATAATTAAATTATACATACGTATATAAATACATACATGTATGTATATATATATATATATATATATATATATATATATATATATATATATCAAATTTTCAATCTTATACTCATGTCTCGATTACCCAAGTATATTCGAACATTTCTAATACAATATACATATATACATACATATATAGATATAGATATACATAAAAGCTATGCTGATATGATCGTTTCAATTCGTGAATTCAAGTAACTCGAATATTGCGTTTCAGTGAAAATCAAGGATCGACGCGCCTAGTGACAATGTCGTGGTACAGAAAGGAAAGCGAAGTTTACTTTAGCATCAAACTTTTCCTTCTCGATTCGTTGCGAGAAGCCAAGGGAAGGTACATCGATAAGAGTGAGAGAGAGAGAGAGAGAAAGAGAGAGAAAGTAGAAAAGGGGGTGCGTGGGAGAGGGAAGCTTACCGAATTGAAAACATTCCGGTACGTCGAATGAAAACTTGCTCGATCGAAAGGAACGTTTCGCTTTACTCGAAAGTACTTTACTCGTCGAATTCTCCTTACCTATCTTCAATGTTACAATGAAAACATAAGAAAAAAATAATGGAAAGTGAGAGAATGAAAGAAACAAATAAAAAAAGATTATCAATGTTTTTATCCAATTCATTAACGACATGATCATAATGAGGAAAATAAATATACATGTATATTAATGTGCTATGTTAAAAGAAAAAAATGAAAATGAAGAAAAAAAAAAAAAAGGAGAAAGTGGGATAAAATGAAGTGTATAATCGGAGAGCTAACAAATTGTATTATTTTTAATTCTATTATTTATCCGATGTTCATTAAAACTTCGTTCATACGTGTGATGCTTTATAAATGAAAAATTTACTGATAAAAAATAATTTAGTAATATAAAAAAAATTGATCAATATAAAAATTTATTATAAATGATAGATTTATTATATTTTAAATTGAAAAGAATATTGTTATTATTGGAGTAAATAGATACCGTTTGAGTATAGTTATTTTATTTATAATATTACATTAAACACACACATATATATATATATATATATATATATATATATATATATATAATCTATTGTTTATGATAAATTAGATAATATCGAAAAATGTAAGTTTAATTTTGTATTAATTTTCAGAAAGTAAGAAAAAGTATGAAAAAGAAAAAGGAAAAAAGGAAAATAAAAGAACTATGAATTATCCTAGAGAAAGATTAGGAAATAGTGAATGTCATAGGCGACGATGCAATTTTAAGCGTTATTAGAACATTTAATCTCAATTAGTCGTCTCTCAGTCGGGCCCGTTAGTTGTTACCAGATGGAATTCGCGGATATTCTCGAATGCAACGCGTTCCTGAAACTTGTTCCCATAGTAGCAGTACCAGCAGCTAGAGTAGGAGTAACTAGAAGTATACTAACTCGTGAATGGAAGTACCATAGAGGTGAATAAGTACCTACGGATTAACGATAATGACGAGACTCGTAATGGATTGAGCTCGAATCTACCATTGAAAATACGATCCGGTTATTGATATATCCTTCTTTAATGGTCCTCCATCGTTCCCATTAAAACCCTTCGTATCAATTACAACGAAATGCATGCACGATGCGTGTATCTAACGACCATACTAATGCCGTCTCCGTTTATCGGATTTTCACTTTTCCCTATTCAATGTACTTTTTTTTAAATCCCTCTATAACGTCATTTAACTGTGAAAATCATTTCATATACATAAATAAATACCTATATCTGTATCCTTTGAGTCTGATTGCATTTCTTTTTTTTTTTTTTTTTTTTTTTTTCTTTCGTCATAAACTTTTCATTGTTACGACGTTAATTTAAAATTGATCATTTTTTTGACAACGATCTGACTTTGACTTTTTTTTTTCCTTTTACCTTTCTTCTTTCCTTTTTCTTTTTGTTTTTTTTTTTTTGCTTTAAATCCGACGCCATTTTCTCGTCGCACAAAACTTAATTGTCACTTATCATCCACAAACAATTTATATCGCTATTAATATAAGTTATAGCGCAAGTTCTTCGTATTATATAATTATTTCTTTTTCTTTTTCTTTTTCTTTTTTTTTTCTTTTTTTTCTTTTTTTTTTTTAGAGACGACGAAGAAAAAAGTTTTGTTATATCGAGGAAATTTTATCATTTATTTTTTCCCCTCTACCATTTCCCACCTCACCCTTTTGCTTTATCTTCCTGACTCTTTCTCTTTTTTATGCGTTACCCCGACATTTATCGCCGACGAAACAGACTCGATTTTGCAGTAACGCTCGGTGGTTTTTTTTTCTCTCTCTCTCTCTCTCTTTTTTTTTTCTTCTTTTATGTCTATATTTTTTTGCTTTTTCACATTTTTCCATATTTTGCTCACGCCATCGATCGACGCGCTCGTCGCAACTTTTTACAGTCTTTCGATAATTTATTTTATCTGACGAAAAAAGAAAAGAGAAAGAGAGGAAAAAGAGAAAAAAGAGGGGGAAAGAAAAGGAAAAAAAAAGAAAAAGAAAAAAAAAGAAAAAGAAAGAAAAAAGAAAAGAGAGAGGGTTGAAAAGGAAAATAGAGAAGATAGTAACTTTATACAAGGCAGAAGCCTTGCAATTTTCCGCAAGCTAGGCGTGTCGTTCTAGACCGTCGACAGAGCTTTTGAAAAATATCAGTACACGCAAAGCATATTAACGAACTGAATAAAGTATATGCGCACGAGCGCAGCGGTAATGGCGAAGGCTGAAACGGTAGAGGGGGGGGGGAGGCATTATAATTTGCAATGGTGGTTCGGATAAAACCGCAAGTGCATATATTACGATAAGGGTACATATCTGCGGGTAGAGGGGCCAGGAGGAGGAGGAGGAGGAGGAGGAGGAGGTGGTGGAGGAGGAAAGGAGACGGGGGAAAGGGTTTTGGTGTGAGTTCCACAAATTAGCCTGCTACACGTATCACGCTTTAATCTTCTCCTGTCATGAATTAATATCTGGTCATGCCAACTGGTAATGTACAATTCGTTATTTATATGCATTATCAACAAATCGTTGCTTATAATTGCAATAACAGACATTTACCTCATTTCCCAGCTCATTTTCTTTATTCTTTCAGCATTCCTCCCCTTATTTTTCTTCCCTCTGTCGTTTTTTTTTTTCTATATTTATTTGCGTTACAATTTCTTTTTCTTTTTTTTTTTCTTTTTTTGTTGTTTTTTTCTTTTGTCCTTTTTTCCTTTTTATCGATACGAACGCAATAGTTCCACGTCAATTTGCAAATGATATATATATATATATATCGACGAAGAGTCACGTGAAATTTGAGTAAAGTATCTTATTGTAAGAAATTATGGGATTACGAAATAAATACGAAATAGAGAGATTAAGAAATAAGAAAATTTTCTGAAAGATTATTAATACTAATTACTCAAGATCGTTTAAACGTTAACCAGAATATAGGGATTCTCTGGGTTAGATTAACGTTAGCAATCATGTAATGACATAGACGGATCGTTGTTAATGCCTCTGAGTTCCATTAAGCTGGTATGCCATACTAGGGATGCTATAGAAATGATCAAAGCGATGTAACGTCAAAGTGTTTGTTGTCCTAATCGTGAACGTACACGAAAATCGGCAAATAGGAAGAGAAACAGTGTGAGTGAGTGTTTATGAAAGAGAAAGAGAGAGAGAGAAAATTGCTTAACTATTTAAATATTCTACTCCTTGGTAAATATATATATATATAAAATTTAATTATAATGTATACAATTATATTATTTAAATATAAATATATATATATATATATATATATTATATAGAAAGTGTCTCAATGAAAATTATTACCACCAGGATTATTACAAAATTTAATGATGAAGCATTGAAATGCGTTTTATTGAAAACTGTTGACTTAAAATTTGAAGAAAAAGAAAAAGAAATAGTACCATTAAGTAAAGAGAATTAAAAGACTTTTCAGATGTCACTTAATCCCTGTTGCCATTTAAGATTTTCGAGGAAGTTGTCAAGCTATTCCTCTTAGGGGATTAACCCAATGTGGTTAAATTTATAATAAGATAAATAAAAAAAATTAATCTGTCCTGAGATTTTTCGAAAAAAATCATTAAATTTCATAATAATTCATAATAATGGAAGTTTTTCGTTATGGACATTCTATATGTATATATATATGTGTGTGTGTGTGTGTGTATATATATAATATATATTATATAAGAAATGTATCCATTTTGAGAAAAACGTAGAGAAGTATCAGAGAAGATGGTGAGATAAGTAGGCGGAGAAGCGGAACGCTACTCTAAAGAATCCAGTGAGCGATAACAATAGTGAGTGCTATTGCATCATAAATCGTCTTCCTCCGTCCTCGTTCTCGGTCCTCCTCGTCAACGGTCTAAAAATTGTGCTCTCGCTTTCGAGAAAATTGTCTCCTGTCTCGTACTCGTGAATCACTCTGTCCGTTATAGAAACTCGACGAACAATGCATCCGTTCCTTCTACACCGACTCTGACCAAGCCCCCTCTCCCTCTCTATCCTCCCGCACCACACTCTCCTCTCCTGTAGTTCTTTCTGTGGAGGAGAGGCGTGACGTTTACCGCGAATTATTTACGAAATACGAGAAACGCAATGATTCTTCCACTATCATTGTGTTTCTCTATGTGTACATATATATATATATATATATATATATATCCAACAGGATAAGAGACTTAGCTCGTAAGAATTTTCTTGGATCTCTTAAAGCGCTTTAGCAAGAGAGAGAACAAGGGAGAGAGAGAGAGAGAGAGAGAGAGTGAGAAATAGAGACGAGAACAAATGGTGATTCTTTTCTAGTGTAATATTGTTCTGCTTTTGGTGATGGTGGGCGAGGAGGGAGGGAGGGGGGAGGGAGAAGGGGAAGGAGTTGAAGGAGGAAGGATCTTCCAAGAAACAGTCGTTTGTTTCTGTTAATTTCGTAGACGGAACACGAGTTATTTGGGTGTTAGGTATATACGAAAGGACGAGGACGATGATGAAAGTTACGGATATAAATGGGAATACTCGAGATACGATATTCTTGCTCGACGAAGCGATTTAGAGCATCGGTAGAGATAGATAATAATCGTACTATCTCTAACACAACTTATTCAATGTTAAATGGTTCGTTGATCGACGAATGCCAGTATTGGTATCCAAGGATTTGGTATATAACTTGAAAACAATTATAGGGCAATTGTCGAAACTTCAATTAACTTCGATCTCACTTGAAAACGTTAAATGAGCTAACCGGTACTCTTGGTGAAAGTGACGAGGTTGATGAAACTTTCGTCACGGTCTCTTCTCATCTTACCAATCATGGACTTTCTAATCTCTCTTTACTAATTTAATCGACTGCAAACAATCTCGCTAATTCCATTAGGAATATCGAAATGTTGAATCATTGATCGTTAATTCTAGTTAAATACTTTTGTCCCTTTTTGTAAATAGTCGACGTAACGAGAAATAATTTTTTAAATGACTGATTTAAATGTCAAATGACTTTTTTCGATCTTTTGATTTCATCGTGTAAACGTTGAAAACGAATGGGCATGAAATTTATAACGAAAATCAGATTATCCCTGTAACGAGAATCTATGAGAAATTTTGAACAGATTTGATTTACGTTATCGAAATGGAAGGTAATTAAAGTATTCAAAAATTTATCAAAAATTTCGTAGTTAATGGGAATGATTCCAAATGTATAGAAATATTGGAAACAGTGTCATGCATTAACATAAATTTTATCGATATTCCTTATGAAAGTAATGAAAAGATGAATCGATTAATGTAAATTTATATTTGTCGATATAAACAAATATTTTGTTCATTTCTATTTCTTATTAAGATAAAAGATTTTCAAACTTTTAATAGAATCAGAGAATTAATTTCTTTTCGTCTTTTTATTTTTTTTTCTCTCTTTTTTTCTTTTCTCTTATTTTTTCTTTTTTTTTATTTCTTCTCTCCTCGTCGAAAGTTGTACGAGAAACATTTAATATTCTATCAATCTTGAAGGACCGGACAAGGAGAATTTGAAGAGATCATAAATCGTTATCACGAATGATTTGTGATCAATGAATATTAGAGTCTATCGTAAACCAACAGAGATTGCTATATGACATAAAAAAAAGTGATTGAATCGTTTTAGAATAGCTAAAAGTAAAACGTTATTTCGTTATCCCAACTATGCATAAAGTATTCATGACTACTTAAATAATAATTAAGTCAGATGAAGGAAAAAAAAAATTCAATATCGTTTGTTCTCGTCGGATTTAACGAATAAACAAAAGGAATATTATATATGTAATTTTAGGAAGACGTTGGACGTTTCTCGTAAAAAGCGAGGTTTACACCGAAAATTTGATTTACGAGAACGAGCTCGTTTGTATAAAAAGCAAATGGGATATAAAGGACGGTATATAAATCTACTTTCGAGAACGAAGTCAAACAAGTACCTGCCGTACTTGTTTAACAAGATTTTGAATCTAACGAAATAGATTTGTATCATTTATATATATATATATATATTTATTTATTTATTTATTTATTTATTTTTCTTTTTTCTTCTTTTCGAAACACTTAAAAAAGGAAATGTTACGTCTGATAACATTAGATCAAGAGAAACGATCTGTATCCTTCCTTTCTATGTCTTTTTCTTCTTTTTTCATAAGATAAATTCAGATGAGGGACAAAGAAAGTGAATGCCTGGTGACACTGAATGGTAGTTGCTTTTCTCCTATTCTTTGAGATTGTCTGCTTACTTTCATTCGTTCCTTGTATTTTTGAAATGGAAGTAGGACACGACGTTGATCAGTTTTCTTTCAGTTTTTCATTCATTTGAAATTCTATCGGCTAACGTACTATCCATCTTTATCGTCTTCGTCGTGTTATTTGATTTTTACGAAAGACACGAAAAAAAAAAAAGAAAAACAAAAAAACAAAACAAAAAAGAAAAAAGGATAAGAAAACGCAAAGAAAAAGAAAGAAAGTAAAAGAACAAAAAGAAAAAAGAGGAAATTATTTTAATCATAAAAGTATACTTATGAAATGGACATACAATCGGTACACAGTAAATGTCGTACTTATTTTGAATTACGCGACAGTAGTTCGACTTTTATCCAGGTTTTTTGTAGCTTCTAGCTCGATAGAAAATACGAAGTAGAACGAGGGGAAATCGATGGAAAAGGTTAATAGATCGAAGGAAAAGACGAGACTCCTGGATTTATGGAAGCTGAGATGGCCTGGGGCATCGAGCATTTGCTTGATCGAGGAGAGACCAGTCGAAGTACTGAACTTTTTTATTCCTTTTCGAGCTTTCTTGCGAGCTTCCGCAGCTCCGAGTTTGACTATGAATATTGCTATGAGTTCAGATTAGACTTCGATTGAAAATCTTTTGATCTGCTCTTCGCTTCGACTTCGATTAATTTGGAGTCAACAATGAAGATATAATGAGAATTTTATTATAATATATATATATATATATATATATATATATATATATATATATATATATATAATATACATATATAAATATATAATTCTTAATATATAATATATATATATATATATATAACTCTTATATCCTATCAGATTTAAGGCGATTAATTTCCTTTTTCTCTTATCAAATTATTTAAAATATTAACAGTGAGTGTATGCATATAGATATCTAATATAAACTAATAATATAGTATTAAATTGCAGGAAATAATTAATTTCTATTATCTCTTATATATTTGATTATATATTGGCTATTTTTTTAATTGAAAAGTTTTGCATGTATATATATATATAAAGAGAGAGAGAGAGAGAGAGAGATTTTATATATTATATCGAATATACAATATATATATTTATTTTGGATGTCATTATTATTTATAATATGGATTAATATCTCCGATCTTATTGATTTTATAAACAAATATTTTAAATATAAATTGTTAGATCTTGTCGAGATACGGAAGTTATGACAATTTTGTTTTCTTTTAAATAGAAATCAGAAATAGAAAAATAGAAAATCAAATATAAAAATCAAACGAAAGTTGCATAATAAAATATCAAAACGTATTCGATATATCTAAAGTATATCTTTCCACTGATATTTTATCAAATTATTTGCAATAGTAATTATACCATATATATATATATATATATATATATATATATATATATATATATATTTATCTGTATATATAATAAAAATAAATTGTATTTTAAATAAATTAAATACTTATGATAATTTTCAATTAAAAAACTAAGAAATATTTAATTAAATACATAAGAGTGATAGTTTATATAATTATGCGTAAGTAGTAATATTATTCACTGTTAAAATTTAAAATAATCTGATATAATAATCTGAAAAAGAAAGAAAAAAAAAAGGGAAATTAATTATTTTAAATCTTTTAAGACTTAAAAGTTATAAAATTGAAATTTTTACGGGAGATAGAATGGATAGCTATTTCCACGAAATAAATTTTAGTGATGTCTCGTTGAGAACGACGCAATGACGTCGGACTCGTTCGGTCAAAGTAAATTAAAGCTAATGCATCAGGGAGGTAGCGAGGAGCATCGTCTTTGCACCTTGACGACTTTACGTTCGTGAGTTAAAGGGAAATGAAGGTGGCTTTCGAATTTCGTCTTCCAACAGCGTCTGGTTTATGAGCATCTTACAGAGAGTCAACTTTCACAGACTGAACAAATCCGGTCACATTACTTTTCTCATTTAACTTCATTCGTGATCAGAATATAGTAACTTTTTTACTTTGGTCATTAATTTTATTTTTATTTTCTCATTTAACAGACAATTGTCGTACGTCTTTATCGTTCTTGATATTTAACATATAATTAAACTAATAAATCATTCGACAATATTGTTCAAGGGATATTTTATTGCTTAAACGATTAGACATATTTTTCAATATAATTATTTGATATATACGTGTATTGATTTTAAAAATATCATCGATTTCAAAATGTCATTGAATTTCATTTTTAAAATACGGTATAATAGTTTTATACGAGATAAGGTAGAAAATCAATGAGATTTTTATTAGAAAATTTTGTATATTAAATAGATTTACGAAATAACATTATTATTTTCAATATAATTTATCTTGTAAGTTATTCTTGTTCTTTGTAGAATTATTAATAATCGTTCAGTGTTATCACGTTCAACTTATTTATATCAATTGGTTATTTGAATATTTTTTACATTGCCATAACAATGATATTTCAGATTGAACTTTAATTTGTGGAAAATAAAGGAATATGTAAGATACAAATTTTGAAAAATTGGCAAAAAGTGGGCTGAAGAGACTGTGGGCTGTGAAACTATTGAATTATGTTCTTTCTAAATAAAAAATCGTAAAAATTCATTGATAGATACAAAATAAACAAAGAGCATAATTATGCTCGACTAAATGACAAAATATTCATTTATTTGAAATTTTTTATTCAGATACGACTAACTCTCTCCGATAATACTGATTACTTTATTAATGTTGAATTTTGATCGTTTTTTGAAATACGAGATTTCTTTTTCTTTTCTTTTGTTTTTTTTCTGCCGCTTCTTTTTTTTTCTCTTTTTTCTTTTTAATACTTTATTATTATTTTTTTTTTTTTGTTATCGAAAATCTTTCGTAACGCAGTTCGTCTTTCAGATGTTTTCGATTTTCTGAAAATGTCTTATACTGTTTGAATTAGTATTCACAATAGTTTATGCTTTCTCTATACACTTTCTTTGTTATTTTCTGGTAGGTTTGATTTGAATTTTCAATGAGTTTTACGGCAAATTTCACATATTTTTAGTACACGTACTAATACAAATTCTTGTAAAATCAAAACAGCTAATAAAAATTCAGAAATTTATAGCTCACTGACTGGTTATTTACATTGTAAATATTATCTCCGTTCCCGGAATAGATATATATTCTTTGCAATAAACAATTTTCTATTAGCTCGTTAGTTTTTTGTTAAAAGATATTATAATAAAGCTATTATGTTGTATTATCTCGAAAAACAGACGTGATCCGAAGCAACCAATAACAAATATTTTAAAAATCAATGCAATAAATGTACCCAAGAATGAATTTAAATTTCCAAAAATCAAATCAAACGATCATTTTTCTTTTCTTTTCTTTATTCAGGCGGCGTAATTATTTGATCAAGTTTAAGTTTTAATAAAAAAAGAAAAAAAAAAAAACAACAAAATAAAAAATAAAAAAAGAATGATCTAACAATCGATTACAATATAATAATAAACGTAATCGAGAATATTATCATAAGTTTTATATTAATTTTACATAGATAGAAGGGCATCATCGATATTAATAGATAAAAAATAACGAGATTACAACGCGAGCAATAAATTTGATCGTCTTTGCTCGTATTTAATTTTTTAAATAACAGTCATAAAAAAGGAAATTGAGAGAGAGAGAGAGAGAGAGAAAGAGAGAAAAGAAATTAAAATACCAATTCTAACGCATCATCGTGACGGTTGAATACTCTTACAGGAGCCCTTCGCCGGTTCATGAATTTAATCGTACGAAAGATAACGAAAGGGTTGAAGCCCACGTCTGGCTTGTTAAATGCATCGCGGCCCTCTCGCGATGAGAGCTTGTCTCATATTTTATCCTCCTCGTTTGCCGAACCGAACGACACGACACTTTAACATGAACCCTCCTGTAACTTCCCACGGTTTTGAGACGTATCTTCAACGTGTCGGAAATAGCGCAGTGCCACCGACAGTAGCTTTTCCTTGCTTTCGTGTCCTTCTCATCCCTTCATCCAACCTCTATTTTTATCTCTCTCTCTCTCTTCCACTCTCTCTCTCTCTCTCTCTCTATCTCTCTCCTCTTTCTCTTTTTTTTTCTCTCTTCTTACTTTACCACTACACGTATAGAAAGAGTTGGGAGGTTTTGCCTCGACACTATTACACGAGAAAAGGAAAGATTCACAGTATACGCGAGACGAAATGCGTCCACTTAATTCAGGTCTGCCGGAACGAGAGAGAAGTTTTACGATCGGTGAGATAAGACATACGCGTCACGTTTCTTTCTTACTTACTGTCTCTTTTCTTCTCCCACTTTCTCCCACTCTTTCCCACTCTCTCTTTCTCTTTCTCTCTCTCTCTCTCTCTCTCTCTCTCTCTCTCTATTTCTTACTCTTTCTTCCCAACGACATCAAAAGCTTTAACCCACAGTATAGATATAACGAAGGCGCCGAGTTTTCTGAGTAAAAGGAGAAAGCGGCCAAATGGAAATAATATTCTGACTAGAACGAATATCGATCTTTCCTACCGAACAACCGGAAGAGGGTACTATCTTCCAAAGAAAGAAAGAAAGAAAGAAAGAAAGAAAGAAAAAAAAATGAAAAAAAATAAAACAAAAAGAAAGAAAAAATGAAAAAAATAAAAAAAAAAGAAAAAAAAAAAGATTAAAAGGAAAAGAAAAGAAGTAGAAAAAGAGGAGGAGGAGAAGGAGATGGAAGGAAAGAAAGAAACGAGATCTCGCGAGTTCTCATTCGAGGATCGCGAAACTTTTCTAATTATTTTCTTGAGAATTAGATTCATCTAAGAAACGGGCCGCGGTGTATCTTTGAAGGTGTCATTAACAGAATCCTCTAGACGCTTCAATGGTTTTCTCTCGCGTTTGACTTTTGGAAAAAAAAATGTCTTTGGCTTGAAGTATAAGGAAAGATGTTTTTCCTTCTCTCTCTCTCTTTCTCTCTCTCTCTTTCTCTCTCTCTCTCTTTCTCTCTCTTTTTTCTAGTCAGTTCTAATTAAAGAAATACTTATCTGGTTTGTTATATGGAGGGCTTTTGTTTTTATAAAATAATCGATATTTCCGACACATACACACACGTGCATGCTCATTCACGTGTATCCTTTGAAATTTCAACTATTACGCTAGAAAAAAGAAAAAAAAAAAGAAAAAAAAGAAGAAGAAGGAGAAGAAAGAAATTACGAACAATTTCAAAACGAAACTAGATCAAAGGGCACATTTAACGAAAGCAGATATTAGCTTTGTCGAGCGATTATATTTTTCTTTTTTTTTTTTTTCTTTTCCCCTCCTTTTTAGTTGGAGGTTCAATAAAAACACGCATGTGTAATAAAATTAAAAAGATTGGACAAAAAAAAAAATAAAAAATAAAAAATAAAAAATAAAAAATGGATAGGAGAAGAAAGGAATGGAGGTGGTGGTGATGGAGAAAGAGGAGGGGGGAGGGGGTAGGAGAAGAAGGAGGAATAGAAGCTCGTGATGAATCCCGGCGGATTACACAAGGTTTTATCGTTATTGAAAAACGATAACGATAACGGTTACGTGCCTTTTACCGATCTCTAAAAGAAATCTATAACTTCCACTGAAAGTCTACTGAAAGGATTTAGAGCGCAGGGAAGGCGTTTCGAAGGATTGCGTTGTATTAAAAACGACATGAGTCTTCGTGTTCACGCTTTAAGTAGTATGAAACTAAAATATTACTGACGGTGTCGATGAAACTCATCTTTCGTTGTTTCACGTTGACTTGGATTAATATACACGTCCCTATCCACACAATATAATCGTGTTCGTATATCTAGAATCTAGTTAGCGGAAAGAGTAAAACTTGAAGAACAATCGTGATATAATAATAAATTCGGATTGGTCCCGTATAAGATATTATAATTTTACATGTTTGAAATCTAAATAATATTATACAGTTAAATATGCGCAAGTAATATAACCATCGATCAGATTTTTTTCTTTCGTTTATTTTATTTTTTTATTTTTCTTCTTTTTTCTTTTCTTTTTCTTTTTTTTGTTTTTCTTTGTTTTCTTTTCATTTCATTTCATTATTTTTCCTTTTTTCTTTTTTTTTTTTTTTTTTTTTTCTTGATTTTTTCACTTTAATTTATATGATACGACCAGTTGAAATGGAAGAGATTTATGAAATACAATGACGAGTATACATAATCGATTATTATTTCTTTATTCTTTCCTTTTCCTTTTTTTCATCTCTTTTCTAAAAGAAAACAACGTTCGTTACGGTTTATTTTATCCGACCTGTATATTCTTCTTGATTGCATTCGAGTTGAATCATTCGAGATATTGTAAACGATAACTGTAGGAGCGTAGTTGTAACGTTTCTCTTACGAAATATTGGCATTCGGTGATGCGTACTCGAGATCGACCTCCTTTTATTGATTGTCAGAGATAAAACCACAATCTGCGATCTTGTCTTGTGATCCAGCTTGATCTGTGAAATCTATTGTTGTCGTCGTCGTAGTCGTCACAGTCGTCGTCGTAGTCGAAAGAACAATTTCTTTCTTCCTGTTAGAGATCCACGAAAGTTCGCTCGCAGTTTTTCATCCATGAGAGAGAGAGAGAGAGAGAGAGAGAGTGAGTGAGTGAGTGAGTGAGCGAGAGAAAGAGAGAGAAAGAGAGAGAGAGAGAGTGAGAGTAACATAAAGAGTAGAAAACCTTCGAAACGTCACTCTAATGTCATATTCTCTGTACAAGAAAAGTATCTGAAACTCGTGAAAAGCATTTTATTCGCTTCATATTCGATTAAAGTACCTTTAAACGTTTCTCTCTTGATACATTCTGGAAGTTTCGTGACGATTTTTTTTCTCTTTTTTTTTTTCTTTTTT